>NW_009954544.1:2623959-2632235 GCF_000747805.2 Chaetura pelagica
CCCGGAGGTGAAGTTTTTTTTTTTCCTAGCTTGGGTCTTGTCAATCTGAGTGTGTTTTGTTGGGGGACCTAGTGGCTTCCTTGTGCTGCTGGGGGGCTAACAAGGATCCCCGGTTAGTGGCTGAGGAAGCTGCGTTGTGAGGCTTGTTTACTTGGTTTTCCTTTCCTGTTTCTGGAAGGGTTCCAAGTGCGCTTGTCTCCGGGCTTGTCACACGCAGTTCCCTCTGTACTCCTGGAATCTGGTTTCCATCGTGTCACTGGAAAACCGTCTGCCTTTCTGCTAGGCTGCTTCCATCAGAGAGCCCTGTATGTGCTTCTAATAAAGGTGTGTGTGCCTGCTTGTCTTGTTGCAGCTTGTGTCTGGACTGAAGTACACGATTGAAGTGGAGATCGGCCGGACAACTTGCCCCAAGCCAGCAACTGATCTCCAGAGCTGTGCTTTCCATGATGAGCCACAGATGGCTAAGGTAGGCTCCAGAGCACAGTGTGCTGGTCCCTGGATTTCCAACCCCTTCCCTCTGGCTGAGAGGTCTGGGCAGGGTCCCCTCTCTGCCCCAGTTGAGATGAGAGACCTCATGCTTTTGTGCTGAAGAAGATACTGCCCTTGTAGAACCTGTCTTGCCAGATGATGGTCACACAGAAGGCAGGGCCTTTAAGCCTATTTCATAAGTGGAGATCTAGGTTATATTGCTTGGTGTACAATCCTCAATCCTCTTAAAAAGTGCTTGTGGTCTGGATTACAGGGATATGTGGAAAAAACTGCCAAGCCTGCAAGTCTCCTGGCTATCAGTCCAGTGTCCTGAGTTTGTACACTGTTCTCTGCTCCTCTTGTCCCCTGTGGTGATATAAACCTGCTTGACTTGACATGCTTTCTCTGGGGAGCTTAGGTTATTTTGAATAGTGCTTTGAGCTAAGCACTGATCACAAGAGGCAGATTATCCCTGTTCTCTCTTCCCACCAAGCTGTTACACTGAAGTTTTGTCTAATAGCAGTGGTCTTTAAGGAGTACTTCAGGTTTTCAGATGAGAGCATCAAATATGTCTCTCTCGATCTGGCCCGAGTCTAGTTCTTCCGTAATGCTTCACTAGTATCAGTCACAGTGATAGGCTTAGTTCTGCATACCTGCCCTCTCTGCCTGCATGCATGAGACGTGTAACTGCACACAAATGATCCATGAAGCACCTAGCTGGAAAGGTTTGTGTGCACCATTACAACAGCTGCAGTGGTTTGATACGTGCACACACAGCTTAGCTGTTCAGGTGTGTTCTGAAGAGCTTTTGTTGGAGTATTACCCATGCTGAGTGTGGATGGGCAAAGCAGGTAACTTGTTTTTCAGAAGTGCTGGCAGCTTCTCTGTTAGTGTGTGAGAGAAATGATTCATCCTGAGCAGGTACTAACATGAGAGGTGTTCCAGAGTACCTCTCAGAGAGCCATGGAGGTGGCATACGTTCTGGATTACATGGGATAATAAATCAGTTTAGAACAATGATCAGTGACACTACTTTATGCTCTTAATCTGATAACTGCTTTTTTTTCTTTCTCTCCTTAGCGCAACACTTGTGAATTTGTAGTGTACACTGTTCCTTGGCTGAACCAAATTAAACTACTGACCACTCGCTGCCAGTAAGTGTGCCTTGGTTCCAGCAGAGACCAGCAAGCAGTTGCTCAGATTCAAAAGGAAAAAAAAAAAGGCAATAACACAAATTGAGATGGGCTTTATCAATGCCTGTTAACTCAGCTACTCATGTTTGCTAGTGCTATGCAAGTTAAACTATGTAACTTTCTTTTAAAGTACAGTATGATCTCAACTTTTTCTTCTTTGTAATTAGATTTTAGGGCAGCTGTCCTGGTCTTCTCACAGCTTTCCCAATAAAGTAACTCCAGCATCAGAATTCTGATTTAAAAAAACCACAAGTTTGTATCCCTGTTAAGTGACTACTGTAAACATAAAAACTTAATTAATGATTCTTGTGATGTGTGGTTTTCTTTCATCTTCTGCTGTCTGGGAGAAGGGTTTACTTTTATTTGTGACCTACTTTATTGTGCCTGAAGAATGAGGTGAGAAGGAGTGTGGGGTCCTGATCACAGGGGGGAGATAAACCCTGCCTTCCCATCCCTTAATCTGGCCTCTGATTTTGTGTAAGTGGTGGAAGGTCCTTAGCTGTTTTCACTAAAGAATCACTCTGCTTTTGAAAACACTGCAGTATGCAGCAGTTTTGGGAAGATTACCAAAGCTGTGCTGTGATTGCTTCAGGTCCTCACTGCTATACTGTTCTGTTGCAAGGCTGCATGTGTTTGTGCAGCTGTACTGTGTGTGAATTAGCCATTCTGGTGTCTTCCTGCACTGCCTTTGAGGTGTTCTAGGAACCCTTACTTCTTATGGTATCTGATCTTTGCATGTTGTAACAATCCTAGCCTTTTTCTGAGCTGAAAGCCCCAGGGATTTCCTGCTAGTCCAAGCAGTAGCATGGCTCACTTAATTTATAACCTAAACTATGACTGGTGGAGCTGGAGGAACAGCTGCTTTGGCATGTATGCCTGACTTGTCACAGCTTCTGTTTACAAGCAGAGATGAGTATAGAAATGCACCCGGGGCATCAAGTGGAAAACTGGTAAGAAAGAAAACTTGTCAGCCAGGGTAGTTTTTATAGCAAATGGGTATTGTCCACAAAATCTGGTTTTGTTCTGCAAGTATCAATGCTTTCCAGAAGCAGCCCTGTACAGCCAAGTGCATGTTCAAGCCTGGTAGGGTCTTTCACTCAGCTGAGTACATTGCTGCTACTTTCAGTAAGTATGACATCAAATTTGGGGTTGATGGCAGCATCGCAGGGAAAGACTGCTCCAGATGCAGAAGAAAAACCCAGTAGCTTTTCAGTGTCTTGTGATGTCCCAGAGCCCAAGGAAAAGAGACAAGGCAAGTGAGCTGAGCTTGGGATTGTGCATATAAGGAGACTCAGTTTTCATTTCTGGAGGAAGAACCAGGATCCCCTTGAAAGAAATTTCATCCTCAGATAATAGGGGAAGGTGCCAGGTCAAGAGAAGGGAGTCTGGGGAGAGGATGAAGGTGCTGAGGTGAACAATGGGGATGCTTCATGTTTTGTATAGTTCTAATAGTGCATTTCTGTGTCTTGTGCCTTTGCTTCTCTGTGCTTAACATGCTCCCTTTGGTGTAAATATCACCGAGGGATAAAGTAAGTCCAGTGTTCTGCCATACTTTGTTAATCCTCAAGCTTAAAGAGTCCTGTGTCCAGATCTGGTGGTCCTGTGTTGAAAGGAAGGTGGGAGGGGTGCAGAGAAGAGCTGCAGAAGTGATCTGATGGCTGGAGAAAGCATCTTGAGGTGAGAAGTTATTCTTTGCCTAAAAAAAATTGATGAGAGCTAACACAACCTCATCTTTGGGCATGGGTGTGCTTGGATCTAATAAAGGAGAGCAAAACAAGTGTGAATACCCAGAGAACAAGCTTCTGGTGGGAAATGCAACTTCATAGGAATGCATCTTCTGTGCCACCTCCTGTCATTGCTGGGGTTTGATGAGCTTGTGGTGAACACAAGGCCAATCTTGATTCACATCGTCAGGGGGGTGAGCTGGTGTCTCCCTATGCCAAGCGTGTCCATCCAGGACATTTATTATTATTATCCAGCATCTCTGAACAGCATGGGGGAAAGGAAGTGGCCATGCCAGGGAAAATGAGAGTTTGGGTGTTACGAGCTCCTAAATTCAAAGGTATTGCATTTTCATGTTGAAATGCCCATCACTAAGGGCATGAACAAATAGCACAGATTACTCCATCCTCACAAGCTGTTGAGTGTCAGCCTTGGTGATTGTCCCTACGTGCTTTGCACTCAGAGCAAATGCCAAAGAAGGCTGACCTAATTGGAGCACCTTCCACTGTGGGCTGTGTTACTTTGCATTTGCAGCAGGCTAGGAGCATTAGTGGAAGTTTCCCTGACAAGATCACTTTGCTTGGCAGGTCTTTTTGCTTGGCTGGCTGGTGGTAGCTTGTTCAGCTAAACACTGAGCCCTCATTTTTAGCTGCATTTGCTGCCTGACTTTTTCGAAAGTTGGTGACATGTGAATGTGTGACCAGGGAAATGTTATTTCATGTTGTCTTTTGTTATGCTTTGCTCACATCTGATGGATCAATTCTGGGGTCATGCTTCCTTAAACTTAGAGGGGTCAGAGCTTTACTGCTGCTACAGCTCATGAACCCAAAGCTTTTGCCTGACTCAGCGAAAGATTTAGGGCCAGCCAGCTGAGAAGTGTAGCTCTCCTTAGCAGTGCCTGCTAGTAGACCTGTACTCACAAAGACTTGTAGCTCCCAGCACCGCAAAGCACATCTGAGACAGAGCTGTGAAAGTCATGATGTTTTTGGAGCCTGTGGGCATTTACTGGTGTGCCACAGCTGTGGCATGCTCAAGTTGAAGACAACAGGTCTGTATCCTCCTTAGCGTGAACAAGCAGAAGTATTGATCCTACTTGACCAGGCTGGCAGCATGCAGCCTAGCTGGCTTTTTGAAGGGCATCTTCTATGTGTATGAGTCTGTGATAAAAAGTGGCTTTGCCATAAGAATTGAAGAGCCCACAGTGTTGAGAAATGGGGTACAGGTTACCTCTGGATTTTTTGCTTTAGCTAGAACCCTCACACACCTGCTCTGCCCATGGCTCAAGACCTTATTTAAGCTCAGGCCTGGGTCCTGTGTCCCCATCTGAGCTGTGTATCCTTATCTCCAGCCCTGGCTGGTGCATGGACCTTGGACCTGCCTTGCAGCTTTGTCTCCAGACCAGGCTCCCTGGAGGGATCCTGGTTGCTGTTTATTCCCTCTGTGTATGGACCCTGTCCCATCCTCGGCTCTGCTGGCCGTGGGGAGACCCCGTGGGACTGTGCCCTGTTGGTGAGTGCATTGCCAGTGCTTGAGTACACCCTGCTCCTGGCTCATCCCCTCCTCGTGCTGCTTCCTGGGATGTGGCCCTGCAGGCTCTTTCTGAAGCTATAATCAGCAGCCCTGTCAGCTATGGACACTTCTTTCTGCACACAGCCTAAATTGCAGTTTTCTGCAATTATGAAAGCAAACGACCGTGTGAGGATCCAGGTCACTCTGCAGTCATAGAGCTGGGCTGCCCAGTGCTGTTGCTAATGTGCATGTGCTCAGGACATACAATATTGCTTAGCCTAAGGCATGGAGACCTTTTAGTGAGTGTTTGAAGATGCTAGGTTGTTTGTATTCATAGTTAACATGCAATGCCTTAGAATCACTGTAGCGTGGATCCCTCAGGAGAATGAATTTACTGATCAAACCCACATCCCATTTTGAATCTTGGTGCTTTATCTCTTGCTGACAATACTGGAGGGGTAAGACTTCAGATCCCTTTCCTTGTGGGATGCCACAGTGAACTGGAGATAATTTCTGCAAAGTTAAACAGGAAAGTGTCCTAATTTAAGTCACTGCTGACAATGATGGGTCCCTCCACAACTCTTGTTGCCCAGCTTTGGTGAGGAAGTATGAGGGCAAGGGCTGGGTTTCCCTCCTCAGGCACCATGGCCCCAGGTTTGGCAAGGAGGGTTAGGACTCTTGGCATCCACCTGACTTGAGTGAGAGGGGGCAGCCAACCTGCAGGCTCCACAATGCAAATCCCTTGTGAGCATCTCCCTGCTGTCCCCCTCTGCCATGGGGCACAGCTCATTGTGACCATGGACCCTGGGGCAGGACCCCAGGGCTCAAGAGGACACTTGCTAAAGCCTCTCTTCTGTGTTGTCACTTACTTAAGTGGCATTGCTCAACCCCTGTCAGCTGGTAGGCTCCTACTGTAGGATTTTGCAAGAGAGAGGAAAAGGGGAAGCTTAGCTTCTCATCTCTATGATAAGTCAGTGCATGAGTGTTGGGGTGTGTGTTGGGTGCTATTTCTGACCTTGACCCACACATGTGGGTATGTGTGTGCATAGGACTGACGACAGGGAAACCTTTCTCTGTTTCCATCTGGAAAAAAAAGCCACCAGTGACTCATGATACCCTTGTTGTACTGTGTCTTACTGGAAGGCACTGTCTGCTCTTCCCCACCAGCTGAGGAGCATCATACCTTGTGTTACACCATCACTCTTCTTTTATGCACCCTGGGGTGATCTGGCTTTAGCTGGGGTAAGGCCATCATCAGCTCCCTGTACTTACCTTCTTGCCCATGTCTGGAGGCAGGTAGTGCTTGAGGTGGCTCTTGCCACTCACCTTGCAAACAGGTCTACTGTCAAAGCAAAAGTATGTAGGGGAAACTGTGTAGCAACATCAGTTAATCCTCCCCTCTAAACCTGGAGAATGATGGGGAAAAAAGCAAAAGTAGCTTAAAATAAAGTCTAGAGGTGGAAAAAAAAATATAACGTGAGCAGATAGGAACCAACATGAGTGCCAAGGAGTGAAATTTTCTCCCTGAGGGACTCTTCTGAAGTTAGTGTGCATGTAGTGAGCTGCAAGGTGATCCCATAGACAAGCCAAACCCAGCAGGATCCTCCCTGTCCTCCCATGGAGTACAGGTACCACAAAGGACGCTGCCCACGTGTTGCAGAAGGAACTGAGACTCAGGCCTGGCCATGGAATTGAGTTTATATCTTGAATGTAAAAGTTAGCAAGAAAAGAGTGGTTTCAGGTGAAGTTGTGATGTTTGCACTAAGCATCCTCCTCTCCCTCATCCTGTGTTAAGTCTGTACAGGTGAGCAGTGGTTTTCTGCCCTCACTGTGGGGCTATGAAGGGAAGCCCTGACATCTCTGGAGTGCCAGAAGTGGCTAAGAGTGGTATTAACATCAGTGAAGCCTGGGCCCCTCACGCTTCCAGTAAAACCACCCACCCTTAACTGTGGGGTTAGAACTGTCACCCTCAAAGGCCTCCTGTGCACAGACATCCTGCCCTTGCTAGTGATGAAGGAAGCATGGACCACTTCTCTCTGAACATACTCTACCCTCTGCCATCTCCTGATTGAACTGCTGCAGTGATGAGTTCTGCCAGGCTGTGGATTACTATGTGACAGAGAGGAAAATGAAATGCCACCCTTTATCACATGGCAGCTGTGATGGCTGCAGGGCTGGTGAGCATCTGCTTTCAGTTGCTGGTTGCTCCATAAGTGTTGTGGTCCTGTTGCAAGATGACCTGTGCCAGGACCCCTCCCAAGCAGCCACGTCTGTGTACCAAAGGCCCAAAGCACAGGGATTTTTCCCTGCACAGAAGAATCAAGAGGCAGTCATGGCTAATGGGCCTGGCATTAACCGGCTTAGCCGGATGAAGCCATCCATGCTGATGAGGAAGAGGCTGGAGGAAAGTTTGGGCTTGACTTTGGTTTGCAAGCACAGCCACACTTGTTGTGAGCACCTCTTCTCTGGAGAAGAGGGGGCACCAAAGCCATTCGAAAGGATGCTCTTAGCATGACATGTTACAGCTTGCAGGTGAAGCTGGATGGACTGAGCTTCGGTCATACAGAGGTGCAGCTGTGGGAACTTGGAGGTTACAGGGCTGGTCCCAGAAGGGACATTCGGGAGCTCTTCAGGAACAGGTTCCCCTGAAGAAGAGCAGTAGCCTATAAAATGAAATCAGCTTTGGATCTTTGAGCATGGCTTGTCTGGGTAGGTTGTCTAATTACTCTGACCTTCCCTTGTTAAAACTCATGGGATTTGTTAAGATGAGTACAGATTTCTAGTTAAATATGTTTACTCCCTGAATCACAGGTCTATTCGCTGCTTTCTGTGTTAGCCAGATAACATGGTTGGAAATGTTTTTTATACTCAATATGATGCTTTGTCTGTCTCCTTCACACCCCGGATAGCTGAGTGAGAATTATTTCTGCTGTGAAATGTTGAGAGAATAACAAAAGCTAATGTTTCCACAGCACTGACATGATTTTTGTCCAGCTGGCTTGCTCTGAACCTTTTCAATAAAACTGGCTCTGGGATTTCAGTTTGATAGGAAGCTGAAGAACTGGCAGCAGACTTTTGCTCTGTGCCATTTAAACCTATTGTCTTCCAAATACAGTAAATGCTTCCTGCAGATGCTTGTGCTGGGAAAGCAAGAAGCAGTGGAGTTCAGATATTAAAGCAAGAGAGCACATATACCCTTTCAGCAATCTGGCACAAATCAAGAGGTCTCAGAAAAATCTTGTTTTGACCCCATAATTACCACCTTTAATGGGCCTAGAGCCCAAAGCTTGCAGCTCCTGTGCCTCTGATGAGACCCTTCATCAGAAAAGCGAGGTGGCATGGTTAGCAGGGAGGAGCTGGACAACTGAAAGTAATGGATTAATT
>NW_009954544.1:2632259-2633152 GCF_000747805.2 Chaetura pelagica
TTTCCCCAGTGCTGAACTAATGCTCTCAGGTCTCTCAGCCTCGTACGTGTAACTTGAAAGCTTTCCACAGGGGGTCAGCATCTTACAGGGGATGCAGAACTGGGCTTGGGGATGCAAGGAAGGCTGGCTTCTTATCAGTAGCACAAGCAAAGTAGAACCAGGCATATGCCACAACCCTGTCTCTTAACCCAGCAGGAACGTGGCCATTTCCTTCTAGGTGTCCCCGGGAGGAAGGTCGGATACAACCTGCCTGGCGTTCCTCTTTGCATAAGACAGTACCTCAGCTAGACCCTCAAAATCCTGGATGTTCCAGTTTCTCTCCTGCAGGGTCAGTACACATTTTTCAGCTCATTGCTTAGATATTACCATTGCCAACAGATGCCCCTCAGCACCTTGTTTACAGGTGGTGCTTAAACCAAAGAAAATTATTCTCATTTTGCCCCATCTTATAATAGAATCATTAAAGTTGGAAGGGACCTTAAAGATCATCAAGTTCCAGCCCCCCTGCCATGAGCAGGGAACCCAACCACTAGACCAGGCTGCACAAAAACTCGTCCAACCTGGCCTTAAAAACCTCCAGGAAATGGGGCATCAACAGCCTCCCTGGGCAACCCATTCCAGTTCCTCACCACACTTATAGTGAATAATTTCTTCCTAATATCTGACGTAAATCTCCTCTCTCTCAGTTTAAAACCATTACCCCATGTCCTATCACTGCCCTCTCTGATGAAAATCCCTCCCATCTTCCCTGTAGCCCCTTTCAAGTACTGGAAGGAGCTATAAGGTCTCCCTGGAGCCTTCTCTTCTCCAGGCTGAACAGCCCCAACTCTCTCAGCCTGTCTCCATAGCAGAGGTGCTCCAGCCCTTTGATCATCCTTATGGCCCTTCTCTGG
>NW_009954544.1:2634192-2646888 GCF_000747805.2 Chaetura pelagica
GTAGGGAAAAGTGGTCCCAGATACCTGGGGAGAAGTAAAACTTGCTTTTCCCCAGTGCTGAACTAATGCTCTCAGGTCTCTCAGCCTCGTACGTGTAACTTGAAAGCTTTCCACAGGGGGTCAGCATCTTACAGGGGATGCAGAACTGGGCTTGGGGATGCAAGGAAGGCTGGCTTCTTATCAGTAGCACAAGCAAAGTAGAACCAGGCATATGCCACAACCCTGTCTCTTAACCCAGCAGGAACGTGGCCATTTCCTTCTAGGTGTCCCCGGGAGGAAGGTCGGATACAACCTGCCTGGCGTTCCTCTTTGCATAAGACAGTACCTCAGCTAGACCCTCAAAATCCTGGATGTTCCAGTTTCTCTCCTGCAGGGTCAGTACACATTTTTCAGCTCATTGCTTAGATATTTCCATTGCCAACAGATGCCCCTCAGCACCTTGTTTACAGGTGGTGCTTAAACCAAAGAAAATTATTCTCATTTTGCCCCATCTTATAATAGAATCATTAAAGTTGGAAGGGACCTTAAAGATCATCAAGTTCCAGCCCCCCTGCCATGAGCAGGGAACCCAACCACTAGACCAGGCTGCACAAAAACTCGTCCAACCTGGCCTTAAAAACCTCCAGGAAATGGGGCATCAACAGCCTCCCTGGGCAACCCATTCCAGTTCCTCACCACACTTATAGTGAATAATTTCTTCCTAATATCTGACGTAAATCTCCTCTCTCTCAGTTTAAAACCATTACCCCATGTCCTATCACTGCCCTCTCTGATGAAAATCCCTCCCATCTTCCCTGTAGCCCCTTTCAAGTACTGGAAGGAGCTATAAGGTCTCCCTGGAGCCTTCTCTTCTCCAGGCTGAACAGCCCCAACTCTCTCAGCCTGTCTCCATAGCAGAGGTGCTCCAGCCCTTTGATCATCCTTATGGCCCTTCTCTGGACCCTCTCCAACAGCTCCATGTCTTTTTTGTGCTGAGGGCACCAGAATCTTCTTGTCCTACTCCCAAGGGTAATTAAGCAGTTTGTGTAAATGTAAAGAACAAAAGCAAATGTATCTGCCCTTCTGTGAGGAAGAGTATTTATCTTGTTCCTTGAGATTAAGATACCTCTTGAGTCTTCAGTGCTTCTTTCTCCCCATCTTTTGAGGAACACTGAATGAAATGCTTGTCCTCTGCAGCTAATGCTATATATGCCCCAAAAGTATGTTCTGGATTTGTAATCTGGGGCTTAGCAGCCCTCAAAAATGCATGTTGTGTTGTGAGCACACTCTTGTTCATCTGGTCAGACTGGAGCAAGGAGGAAACCTCTCCCCACCTGTGTCCAAGCAGACACAATCAGCCAGGCTTGCCAGTTCAGAGGCATGGCTTATCTGAAGGACACCAAATGTCAGTGCAGCCAGCACACTCCTGCTGGCATGGGTTAAGACTACAGGAGCATTCCAGGAGCAAACACAGGGCCTCCCTGTTCTGCCAAAACTCTTCCAGAGCCTTCAGTGGCACCTATGGCGTGACAGCACCTGGAGCCTGCTCAGGGCAAAGGGCTGTGTGCTATGAGCTGCTGCTGGTACACTGATGCTGTGGCTGGATCAGAGAAGTGGGACATGCTGCAAGGAGATGCCTTGTCCTGCACCTCCCTGCTACTCCGTGTCAGAGGGGCCTGCACACTCAGTTTTTTGGTGCTGGGCTGTTGATTGCACATGGATTTGGCTATTTTTTTTTTTTTTTAATTATTACTTTTTGCTTTGTTGTTTCTGTTAATTTTGCAATAGAAATATAGCCCATGTGTGATGAGAATAGTTGCAGAGTTTCGATCATGCCTCCTCAAGCACAGGTCCTGAGGCTGTGGCAGCAAGCATGAGAACTGGGATAGTGAAATAAATGCATCCTCAACCACGGATCCTTTACTACCTGCTACCTCATCAGGCCCTGGACAGGACTCAATACATTCCAGCTGCTCTCTCACATAAAGAGCAACTCCACCGCCTCGCTTTGCTGACCTGTCTTTCCTAAAAAGGACACAGCCATCCATGACCTCATTCCAGTCATGTGAGCTGTCCTACCATGTCTCTGTAATTGCCACCAGATCATAACCCTTAGACTGCACACAGACCTCTAGCTCCTCCTGTTTACTCCCCATGCTGTGTGCATTGGTGTGCAGGCATTTCAGGGAGCCAGCTGAGCATGCTGGTGGCACCCTGGGGAGGCAGGAGGCCTTCTGGTCTTCATTAATACTAGAATAATGCCCCACTAGTTCGTACCCAGCTATAACTCCCTCTTACTTCCAACCTAATTTAAAGCTCTGTGAATGAGCCCTGCTAACTCCTGCCCTAGGAGCCTTTTTCCCCTGCAGGACAGGGTCTTCCCATCCAATGCCAGCAGGCCTGGTGTCCTGGGAATCAAACCATCCAGGAGTTTTATCCCCTACCCCCTTCAAGTCTAGTTTAAAGCTCTCTCAATGAGCCCTGCTAACTCCTGGCCAAGAATCCTTTTCCCCCTTGTTGACAGTTCTTTGCCATTGTTTGCTAGCAGACCTGGTGCCCTGTAAACATCTCCAGGATTGAAAACCCCAAAGTTCACCTGATGGCACCAGCCTCTAAGCCATTCATTAATCATCTGTGTTTTCCTAGTCCTTCCAGCTTTTCCTGCCACTGGAGGAACTGAGGAAAAGACCACCTGTGCTCCTGATCCTGCAAGCATTTCTCTGAAATCCCTTTTCATCGCCCTGGGACTTGCCTTGGCAACCTCATCAGTGCCCACCTGCACCAGCCCTGGGAGTTTTTCAGTAACATGGCTAACCCGGGCCCCAGGAGGGCAGCAGAACTCCCTGAGGGCTGGGTCTGGCCGGCATGTAGAGCCTTCAGTTCCCCTCACAAGAGAATTTCCTACAACAATGACCTTCCTCTTGCTCTTAGCAGAGGCAGTCCTAACGCACGGGGCACTCCCTGGACAGACCTTTGTCAGTAACCTCAGGTACCTGATTTTCCTGATCCAGGCCCATATACCTGCTCTGCAAGGGCACACCTGAAGGTGAGGGAAGCCAGGAGTGGGTTCACCTCTTGCCTGGAGCAGGGACCTGCTTCCAGTTCCTTGGGTTCACCTATTGCCTGGAGCAGGGACCTGCTTCCAGTTCCTGTCTTCTCTCAGGTCCCTTTCCTCTGCCAGGTGACAGGAAGGCAGAGGATCCTCTACTTCTTGTGAAGCCTCCACCTTGAGGCTTTGCCTCAAGGCTGGCAGGGTATTACTCCACCAATCTATGTCTCTTTCACAATCCCGGACACTCCATAATCTTTCCACCTCCTCTTTCAGCTCAGCCACTGGGCTGAGTGAATCATTCACCTGCTCACAGCACACACAGGTGTTCCCTCTGCTCTCCTCCCATACGACTGCCAGGCTGAGACATTCTGTGCAGCCAGAGCCCTGGACAGCTGTGTTCTTGAGAGAGAGGCACCTCTGTCTGGGCTGCCACTGTCCTCCTGGCAACGGGTTTTGCCCGAGTGGATAACCTGGCTAGGTCCTCTTCAGGGGGGAGGATGATCCCTAGCCGAGTCCTTACCCTGAGCCAAGAGGGGCCAGTGCCCTGCTCCGTGTGCCCTGCCTGCGGGCACTGCCGCGCCAGGCCCTTCTGTTGTGCCACGCTCTGTTTGCTGCTCCTGGTCGCCGCGCTCCCCAGGGGCTGCTTCTACCTGAGGGGGTCAGGCCCTTTGCCTCTGCCCACGGCGAATCAGAGCTGCTGCTCCCCAGCAGCTCTCACTGCCCATCCAGGGACAGGGGCTGGGACTGGCTCACTCCCCCTCTCTCCGTTTCCCTCTCTCTCGTGCCTTCTCTCCCTCGGTTTTGCTGAGGGTTTCCTCACGGTTCAGCCGCTGCAGGAGGGGTCCAGCAGCACCATCATTCACTCTGGTGCTCCTCACCTTGGTGGCCTCACCAAAATGGGATCTCTGATAGCTGATTGTGGTGAGCTCCTCAGGAGAACTAGCTTCTTGCATAAGAAAATATTCCCTTCTGTTGGTGAAACCAGCTGGCTGGTTTTCAGTACGTTGCCTTAGGAAAAGAGGCAGAAGCTGGATGCACCTCCAGCACGATCAATAAACGGCAGGAGTTATAATATATTAATGATGGATTAAGTTAATTTAGTGATTCTTCAGATCTCTGGCCCAGCTGAAATGTAGTCTATTACACTTTTGGAGGACTTTGCATATTTTTCCCAAGAACAGCTGCTGACACATGTCACTGCATTGCTTGTAAATGCTGGAGCTACTGAATACCAGCTTCTTCTACAGACAGACACTGCAGTGGGGGGAGTAAACCATTGACTCTGCAGACACTTGCACCACCTGTGTTGATGTCAGTGGCATTTAATCCAGGCAAATAAGCACCAGGTGGGAAACTGTCATTGTGCTGCCCCAAATATGTTTCAGGACCGCATACAAAGCCAGCAAAAGCCATATGCACACTTCAGAAATTAGCAGTAAATGTCCTTCCCCCTAGGAAATTATTGCCTGAAAATTTGATGAGATTTGGAGGACTTAGTTTATGTAAATACCTGGGATTGTCCCATGGATTATTAAAACAAAATAACATGAGCCTTACTCCTGAACCCCTTGGGCTATTAACTTGCATACGTCTTGTTTGCTTCGGAATTGAAATTAGCTCTCAACTGCATCAGCATAAAGCAAGTGTCTCATTTTCTACAAGCCTTTTTTTAAAGGTAGGCTGAAATTAAATGGCTCGCAACTCGAGCGATATAAAAGGCTGTGCTATGGCAATGCAAATGATGTGATATATGGTATAATTGGGATCATCGTGCAGAAGAAATTAAAATCAGGATCATTTTTTATTTGCTTGCTGCTTGCTTTCTTGCTCCTGGGATATTGTGCCATCAGTTAAGAGCTTGTTTCTTCCCCGTGAGAATGACAGAGCCCTGCCTGAGGTGAGACTGGGAAAACTGCAGACTGTCTTCTGTCAAATGGAAAAATTTGTGAAGAAACAAAAATTGACTGGGACTGCTTGGCTCAGAGTCCTGGGAATGATCCTAGGTGTGTCCAGGTCAGGCATGGCTAAATTCCTAATTTTCTGCTAACAGCCAGCCAGGGTTTAATAAGGTAGTATATGAGTGAACACATGATGTTGAGCAAGGGACAAGGGGCTCTTGGTAGCACTGGCTGTGGTACTACCAGGGAAGTGTCTGGGGGAGCCAGGACATCCCCTCTGAGGTCTCCCATGGTCATTTGGGAAAAGTATTTGCTTTTTTGGAGTCCCCAGAGTGCTTTGCTGGAAGGTCCTGCTCTCTTCGACACCTGCTTGGGGGAGTAGAAGGCTGTATCACTTAATTCCCTCAAAGCAAAATAGCTACTTGAACAGCTCCTGAAAGTTTGTATTGAGGGATGTCCTGGCATCAGCTGCATCTCAGCCCTAAGTTCCTGGTTTGGGGAAGAAAGCTTCGAGAAGAGTAGACACACCAATGATTGTTTCAGGTACTCTTTGATTTGAGGAGAAAAAAAAAATACAGTGAGATTGAAGGAAACCTTTTGTTTTCAGTCCTTAATAACCGAGTTTGTTTTATGTCTGATATGGGTGTCTTCTCTTGCTTAAGACCCAAAGGGCTCAACACGTGGTCAAGGCTAAGGCTGTACTCTGAGGCCATCATCAGAGCAGGGGGAAAGAATCTTCTCACACCCATCTGAAGACCAGGACCAGAGCAGGAAATGGAGGAAATTGTCCCCTTTTGGATTTGATTACCAGCTGCCATTTTTTTGGAGGATTTGGAGATCTGAGACAACACTTAATTCACTAATTTGGGTTGATCTCATAAGTAACTTGGCTTTAATAACGTGTTTTGTTCTTAATGAGTTTAATATTTATTATAGGTCAGTTTTGCTGATATGTTCCATTTTTATTACTATTTTTACTGATATGTTCTTTTTATTATTACAAAGTACCATAAAAAGTGGGCAAGCCCTCCACAATGCACCAAACCCAAATCATTCTGAGTATTAAGAATGTCTAAGGATGTCTTCTGATTACTTGATTCTCTTAAGCTCTTGACTTCACCTTGCACAGCAGAGCCCAGCACAGGTACCAGTGGCTTCCAAGGCAGAAACCCTCTGTGTACTAAAATAACACTGTCTCTGGAGGGGGATTTCAGATGGTACCTTATGTGAAGTTTTGCTCTTGCAAATTATTATTAGCCATCATATTACTATTAGCCATCATGGGTAACTAAAGCTCAGACCCTGCCATTGTACTGTGAGGGGTGGAAGAAGAGGCAGTGGGGTTTTGGAAAGATTTTTTTTAAATTGGCAGAGGCTAGAATGGAGGAAGCAGTGCCATTTTTTTCTCCCTGCCTGCCACCTGTAAGGATGCACAAGGCAGTGTTGCCTGAATTGAGGTTATTTCTAGTCCTTCATAAGAATCTACTAATCAAAATGTCACAACAAGGTATTCTTATTCTTATTCTTATTCTTATTCTTATTCTTATTCTTATTCTTATTCATTATACTTCCACTTGTTTTAATGGGTTTTACCTATTTTCAGACAGAAAAGCCTTATCAATGAAATGGTTAACATTGCTTGCAAAAGCTTCTCACTGTCAATCCCTTTCTGTAGGTGTCACATTCACCCTTCCACCTCTGGGTCTGTTGACTGGGACTTCAGTTGGAGTCATATGGAGAAACTGGGTGTTCACAGTAGTTATCCTGAGGTCTTGGCATGGAGTAGTCCAAAAGTAGTGGCGGAGGTCCATTCTTCCTTGGTTTCAGGTCCTCTTGGATTTGCTTTTATGTATTTCACAGAATCACCGAATTACCAAGGCTTTTCAAAGAACACATTATTAATTCCTTTTGTTGCCACCAAATATCAGCAGCCAAGGCAGGCTGGGAGTGACACCTCCCCAACAGCCTGCAGAAGCATCACATGCTTAATTGGCTGCTTCATCAAAGGATAAATAAACCTTCAGAGTGTCAGCCTCAACTGTTTAATCACATAAGTTAAATGTTCAGGGGATTGGATCACTCATCTCTTGGCTTAGAAGTTTTCCTGCTTCTCCCTGAAGAGCCAGACATGCTGACAGTTGGTGGAAATCTTACAGATGCTTGTGCAGAGAGCTGTAGTTCATAGAATCCTAGAATGGTTAAGGTTGGAAGGGACCTTAAAGATCATCAGGTTCCAACCTCCCTGCTATGAGCAGGGACACCTCACATTAGCCCAGGCTGCACAAGCCCCATCCAACCTGGCCTTGAACACCTCCAGAGAGGGGTCATCCACAGCCTACCTGGGCAACCTATTCCAGTGCCTCACTACTCTCATGGTGAAGAATTTCTTCCTGATGTCTAACCTTAATCTCCCCTCCTTCAGTTTAAAATCATTACCCTTTGTCCTATCACTACCCTCTTTGGTGAAAAGTATCTCCCCATCTTTCCTTCCTTTCTGCTGGAAAACTATTTTCATCAGCTTTGCAGCCTTGAGGCCACACAGTGCAGAAGGTGCAGTGTGCTGTTTGCCTGTTCAGGGGACTGTTATAGGTCAGAGCCTTTGGTTTTCTCTTGATAATAACTAGCCTTTGTCATTTGTAGGACCTCTGCTGGCTTGGCTCAGTTTGGCCCATAGAACCCTGTGGTGCTAAGGGTATCTTCAGCTGAAGGATATCTGAGTTTGATAAAGTACCCATGTTCAGAGATATTATTAACAGCTGTAAAGAAAGAAAATCCTGCTTCTCTCATTTTGCAACACCTGGCTTGTGATAAAAAAGTTCATCTAACTTTCAGGTTATTTAACTCTATTATTCCTTTAAAAAGATGAGAATGAAATGAAGGTCTCCTTTCAGGAAGAATATAATGGAAGCATGTGCACAAAGAAAAAGTCAAATGAAACATCTCAACTACTCTGAGCTACCCATTTCTGTTGAACAAATTTCATGTAATTTGTGATTCATGTCAGACCTTCAAAACTCCATTATTTCCATCAAATTTATTACGTGTCCTCTTTTCTTCCTAGACCTAATGAATTACATTTGCACTGCAAATTATATCACCCAGCCTCCTACTAAGCAGGGCCACAGATGTGAGTGTGCACAGGGACTGCAGATTGGCAAATGTGGTCCCTCATCTACAGGAAGGGCACTGGAGAAGATTATGGAACAGATTACCTTGAGTGCCATTATGCAGCACACACAGGATAACCAAGTGATCAGGCCCAGCCAGCATGGCTTTATGAAAGGCATTTCTTGCTTGATGAACCTAATCTCCTTCTATGACAGGGGGACCTATTTAGTGGATGAAGGAAGGGCTGTGGATGTCGTTTACCTGGACCTTAGTAAAGCCTTTGAGAACATGTCACACAGCACTCTCCTGGAGAAACTGGCTAAATATGACTTGGACTGGTGTACACTTTGCTGGGTGAAAAACTGGCTCTTTGGCCAGGCCCAAAGAGTTGTGGTGAATGGAGTGAAATCCAGCTGGTAGCTGGTCACAAGTCGTGTTCCCCAGGGCTCAGTGCTGGGGCCAGTAGTTTTTAATGTCTTTATCAGTGATCTGGATGAGGGGTTTGAGTGCACCCTTAGTAAGTTTGCAGATGACACTAAGCTGAGTGGGACTGTTGATCTGTCTGAGGGTAGGAAAGCTCTGCAGAGGGATCTGGACAGGCTGGATCAACGGGCCGAGACCATTGTATGAGGTTCAACACAGCCAAGTGCCGGGTTCTACACCTGGGTCACAGCAACCCCAGGCAGTGCTGCAGGCTTGGGGAGGAGTGGCTGGAAAGCTGCCCAGAGGAAAAGGACCTGCAGGTGCTGGCTGACAGCCAGCAGGGTGCCCAGGTGGCCAAGAAGACCAACGGCATCCTGGCTTGTATCACAAGTAGGGTGGCCAGCAAGACTAGGGAAGTGGTTATCCCCCTGTACTCAGCACTGGTGACACTGCACCTCGGGTACTGTGCTCAGTTTTGGGCACCTCAATACAGGAAAGACATTGAGGTGCTGGGGTGAATTCAGGGAAGGGCAACAGAGCTGGTGAAGGGCCTAGAGCACGAGTCTTATGAGAAGCATCTGAGGGAACTGGGGTTGTTTAGTTTGGAGAAGAGGAGGCTGAGGGGAAATGTCATTGCTCTCTACAACTACCTGAAAGGAGGTTGTAGCAAGGTGGGGGTTGGTCTCTTCTCCCAAGTAACAAGTGATAGGACAAGAGGAAATGGGGTCAAGTTGTGCCAGGGGAGGTTTAGATTGGATATTAGGAAAAATTTCTTCACTGAAAGGGCACTAAACATTGGAATAGGCCGCCCAGAGAGGTGGTTGAATCTCCATCACTGGAGGTGTTTAAGAGACGTATAGATGTGCTGCCTAGAAACATGGTTTAAGCACTGGACTTGGCAGAGTTAGGTTAATAGTTAGGTTAAAGGTTGCTAGATTTAGGTTACAATTGGACTAGATGATTGTAAAGGTCTTTTCCAACCCAAATAATTCTGTGATTCTGTAAATGAAGGCATGAGTTGTTCTGCTCTTGCAGCTCTCCACACAGCCCTGAACTTCCTCTGCTTTTCCTCCCACAGCCAACTGACAGCCCCATGCCTTTGCATGTTCCCTTGCCCCTCTCCTGCTGCTTCCTAATGTCTCTCCCCTCCTGTCCTCCCATCCAGCCCTGCAGTTTTCATTCCTGTGTGGTGTTTGCAACTGAATGCTGCTTTGGCTTTTTGCACCCCTCATTTCCGTGGGTGCTGCCAAGGTGCACTCCTCCCACATCACTAGTAAATGAGGTATGATGTGGCTTCTGTTGATCTTGCTGTAAGGAAAGCTCCAAAAGCCAAACCAGAAATGTCCATGTCTGTCTCCTTTCCAGGGGTAAATGGGGCAGTAACAACAATGCTTGAAACAGAACTTTTCCTCCTGGAGAGCTCATCAGGAAAGCCCCAAGGCTGGAGGAGGTGTAGGATGGACAAAATAAAGCAGTAATGCAGGTCCTCTCCTCTGGGGATATGGCTTCTCTCTCTCTCCCAGCCCCAAACACAGTTTTGCAGCAGACCTCTGGCCATGCAGGTGATGAGCACTGAGAAGCATGGCTTTGGGCTTGCAGCTTCCTGAGCACAACCTCCATGCCGTGGTGGGGAGGTGCTCAGTGTGGGCTGTGGGGAGCAAGTTGAGAGCAGAGCTTGTCCTGTGGTGCCTGGGTGCCCTCTGAGGGCAACTTCTCCCCTCCTAGGTATGTCTGGGTCCCTGCAGAGCTCAGCTGAGCAGTTCCTCTGAGCACACTGCCTGGGACAAAGAGTGGCAAAGTCCCCTCACCTTAAGATATATGGGCATGTGCTTAATGTGGCACCTTCAGCCAAACCCACCCTGAACCTCTTTGGGACCACCCTCTCCTGGCAGACTCATCATGAAGGAACCCCTTTTCCTATCTCTTCTCTTGCATTTTGTGCCTGTAGAACAAGCATTCTTGTCTATCTTTTTCAGCTTCATGGCTTCATGCAAGTCAGGCTGACACAGCTTGCCTTTGCTGCCAGTTGTAACACTCTGAATGATGTATGGGATGATGGGATGCCTGAGATGCAAATACTTAGGAAAAGCTGTCTCTATTTTATGAGCAGAATCCATCAACCCATCAACTCATCAATCACAACCATTATTACTTTAATAGGGGGAAATAAGCAATTAATGCTGTGACTTTCAGGAGTGTTCCTATCTGGAATCACCTCACTGGGCAACCCATTACACTGTCTGACTAGCCTTATAGTAAAGTATTTTTCCTGAAATTCAGCTAGAACTTATTATTTCAACTTGTTTCCTCCATGGACCAGAATGAAGTTGGGTGCTGCCTCCTCAACAGCCTCCTTGTAGGTTCTGGGTGCACATTGTTAGGCACCCTTCACCAGGTTGAAGGTTCACCTTCCTTAGGTACCCTTCACCAGGTTGAACAAACCCACCTCCTTCAGTGTTTCCTCCTAGGGCAAGTGCTTCAGTCCCAGACAGTCTTGATGGCTGGAGGAACATACAGTCAGAAACTCCCTGTCACAAATCTGCTGCAGGCTTGGTTGGAGTTGAACTCCTCAGCTTTCCTAGTGACACGGCTTTGTTTTGGCATACACCCATTCTTCTCTATTAGGTTTTCCTACTTTTTCCTCTCTAGACCACTGACCTCTGACAGGTTTGGGATCTTTTTGTCCTTTCTGTTTCAATGATGATTCTTCAGGCAGAGGCCAAGTGTTGATGGGAAGGCACAGACAGCAGCAGACCATACCTTTTAACTTGATCCAGCTGCTGAACTGTTTCATGATCTTTGACAGGTGGACACAGACTTGGCAAGTGATGCACTATTCCTTAATCTGTTATAGTATTATAATAGAGAGGGCTGTTCAGCCAGATACATATCCAATGGGATGAGTTTGGTTTCTGGGTTTTTTACAATTGTTCTGGGAAGAAATTTAATTTCATGTGGTGGGGAACTGAGGCAGAAGAGTCTAAATTAAAGTTGGGGGCAAAGCCTGTTCAATATAACTGAACTTCAAATGGCTCAGTGATAAAGGAGGGAAAGACATGTCAACATAAGAAAGGGTTTTTTTTACAGCAAGAACAATCATTCACTGGAACAACCCCTCCAGGGACTTAGGAGGGTACCCATTGCCAGAGGTTTTCAAGATACAATTCAACAGGATGGTAGGTGATCTCATCTAGGCTGCTTTTATGACAAAAGGTTGGACCAGATGGTCTTTCAAGATCTATCCAACCTGAACTGTTTTGTGTTTCTATGATTATTTGTTTGGTGCTTTTTAGATAATACAAGATTTTCTAAGATGAAGAAATATGGCAAAAAGTTATCTCAATCAATGATTCATATATTCCTGCTTTCCCTAAGTCTTGGTCAAGAAGAGGTTTTATTTTATTTTATTTTATTTTATTTTATTTTATTTTATTTTATTTTATTTTATTTTATTTTATTTTTTTAAATTCTTACACTCTATGAGAAGTAGATACATTTCTTAAGCTCCATTTAATTTAGTAGTTAAACTTCCTGCAGTTCCCTTCTGAGCCCAACCCACTGTGAATCCAGCAAGACTTTTCTCACCTCCATAGGTCACTAATAACCGTGTGCCAGCTGCTTATGAAAGATTGAAGAGTTGATTTGACAAAAAAACCCCAAACAAACCCAGTCCCCAAGATTATTTACTTTGTGCATGCGCAGACATACTGGCAGAAAGTCATTATGCAACATAACTGATTTGTGACAAATACCAATAAATGCATTTTGAAAATTGGATACATTTGAAGAGAGGTATTTAACTGTGGCTGAGAGTGACCTCAGAAGCCCCTCTCAGTGTCTGTTGCACGAGTGAGGTCCCCATGGCTTCTCCTCATAACTGGTGGTGGTGTGGGATGTGGGTCTCCAGCTGGAGTGAACCATTAGTGAAACAATAGACTCTTCTCAGTATCTTCATGTTCATCCTGAGGGCTGGGGCATGTTGGGCATCACAGTCTTTATCAAGACAGACTGTGGGCTGAAAGGTAATAGGGTGAGATATCTCAGCCAGTGTTGTGCAGGGGGTTGGACCATGGTGACAGTCCAACCCTCTGCTCTGGCCTTACATAGTAGGAACACACTACTGCTCTACTGCTCTTTCTGTCACAAGGGCCCTGCTGCTGCTATTCCCAGTATGACTCCTCTCAACTCCCAGCAACATTGCAAAACTATTACATATATATATATACACACACACAT
>NW_009954544.1:2650968-2679162 GCF_000747805.2 Chaetura pelagica
TTTTATTTTATTTTATTTTATTTTATTTTATTTTATTTTATTTTTTTAAATTCTTACACTCTATGAGAAGTAGATACATTTCTTAAGCTCCATTTAATTTAGTAGTTAAACTTCCTGCAGTTCCCTTCTGAGCCCAACCCACTGTGAATCCAGCAAGACTTTTCTCACCTCCATAGGTCACTAATAACCGTGTGCCAGCTGCTTATGAAAGATTGAAGAGTTGATTTGACAAAAAAACCCCAAACAAACCCAGTCCCCAAGATTATTTACTTTGTGCATGCGCAGACATACTGGCAGAAAGTCATTATGCAACATAACTGATTTGTGACAAATACCAATAAATGCATTTTGAAAATTGGATACATTTGAAGAGAGGTATTTAACTGTGGCTGAGAGTGACCTCAGAAGCCCCTCTCAGTGTCTGTTGCACGAGTGAGGTCCCCATGGCTTCTCCTCATAACTGGTGGTGGTGTGGGATGTGGGTCTCCAGCTGGAGTGAACCATTAGTGAAACAATAGACTCTTCTCAGTATCTTCATGTTCATCCTGAGGGCTGGGGCATGTTGGGCATCACAGTCTTTATCAAGACAGACTGTGGGCTGAAAGGTAATAGGGTGATATCTCAGCCAGTGTTGTGCAGGGGGTTGGACCATGGTGACAGTCCAACCCTCTGCTCTGGCCTTACATAGTAGGAACACACTACTGCTCTACTGCTCTTTCTGTCACAAGGGCCCTGCTGCTGCTATTCCCAGTATGACTCCTCTCAACTCCCAGCAACATTGCAAAACTATTACATATATATATATACACACACACATGTACACATATTGTTCTCTTGCAATATACGTATATTATTCTTTTCAATAGATTGTTGTAACCTTACAAACATAAATGGGGACTGTGTTCATCCAGAGAGATATAATTTCTCTGTTTGACTTAAAGAGCAAGAAGGTGGCAGCTTCCTACCTGGAGGCCCATGGAGCTAACAATAACTCCTGCCTGTCACAGGAGGTTTTCACATTACTTTCTTGCATGTCAGCTGTGTTGCTCAGGGAATGCTCAGAAATTTGTTGCTTACCTTGCCCAGAGAAAGTTGTTGTTGTTGTTATTATGACTATTATTATTTAATGCAAACTGTCATAATGAAAATTGTCAAAAAGGAGATTGTAAAACTGAGATTTATTTTTTTTGTGGTAGGATATGGAAATATAATTATTTGGTGAAACTGGCAGTGTGGCATATGGGAGCAGTTGTTTGGAGAATACATCTCATTTCCCACATAAGTCAAGAGTCCATTGTTTCATCATTTGAAATGGGAAACCATTTTCAAAAATACTTATTTTCTAATCCTAATGTAAAATAGTTCTCTCTTCCCCTCAAAACAACAAACTCCATCAAAAGAACAGAGAAAATGAACAAAATTTATTTGGAAAGTAGATCTTGGCAAAAGCACCAAACCATTTAATAAGAAATTCAAGTCTTGAAAGACAGTCTAGATGAAAAAAAACAACCCAGCTAATTAACTTCCTGAAGGTTTTGTATCTGTCTGCTGAAAGTTTAAGAGTAAAGGCTCTGGATATGGACAAATTTTTAGGGGGTGGGAAAGCAGATTCTAGATGAGCACTGAGAAATACTCTGCTATCTGCTCAAACAACTGAGTTTCAGAACTATCAAATATTTGTATCAAATTAATTATGAACAATCTATAGATCCCAGCATATTTCCCATGTTATTTCACTTCATTTGAAGCAAGAAATAAGTTTAGGAACAGGATGATCAGTCAGTGCATCACTGGGGAAGAGGACAAGCAACAAAACCTGACTCACTGCATCATGACTTCGGAACAAATTGTACAGACAATCTAGATGTTCTTTTAGAAAGAGTAGCTGATTTAATCCTGGGAGGCAATGGAAGGATTTCACACAGTTGCATGAGGAAGGCAGACACTGAGACTTGGAAATGCTGAAATAAAAAGGTAGGAGAGAAAGAAGGATTTTGCTTCTCAGTATTCTATCGACATCTTTCAACAGTTTGAAAACCCATCCCCAGGCAGTGATATAATTTAACCTTCACCAGAAAACCAGTAAGCCAAGGTGTGGAATAATAAATAAAAAATAAATAAATGTGCCCTGGCTTGATTGTAAAGCCTGTCATTTGGGCAACTGGTGGTTCTTGCACTTTTCATAAATTACAATTGGCCTGTACTCAGAAATGGAAAATGCAGAGAAGACCCTGCCTCTGGGACCAGAAGTCCCTGCCCTTTGCATGGTTTGGGACTATTGCTGCAGCAAACTTACTTTCTCATTCTTCCCCAGGACTGAAAACACAAAGGGGCTGTCCAAAGATGAACATGCTCCTGATGGCTTGTGCCGTGATGGAGTGGTCAAAGGTGATCTAGTTTCTTTTCATCACTAGCCTGAAAACACACTTTAAATAATGAGAAGTCAGGAGGCTGAAAGGCAGGAGCAGTTACCAGGGGACTTGCTGTAGGAAATTAGTTCAGCTGTCACCTGTGTTCCATGAGAAAGAAGGGTCTCTGGGCAAGAGGGTGCTCCAACACTCCTTCAGTCACTGCAGCTCACTGATGGTGTTCCTGGAAAGACAGGAACAAACCAACAAACCGGGCTGGGACAGAAACCAGCAGCTTGTGGGGGTTTTAACCCCCTCAGAGCTGCACCTCTCTGAGTCCATCAAGTGGGACACAGAGCTGTGTGCTGTGTTTAGACAGGGGGAGCTGTGGGCTACCTTGGCAGTCGATGGGGACAGAGGAGCATCTCAAGGAGACTAGGTCTACCTAGGATCTGAGTCCTCCTTTAGGGCTGCGGTTTATTGCTTCCCATGTTTATTCATCTGCCAAGAACACAACTGGCATGACTTTTCCTGGCAAACCCTTCTGTGCCCACACTTGCAGAGGAGGGCAAAGAAAGGCCTTGTAGCAACTTAACCATGACTTTCCTTTCTTTGCCTTTTTCTCCTGCCTGTCCCTTTCGTGCCCAGGTAGATCACTGTCACACAGGTGACTATTTATAATGGGCACTGACGACCAGCAGCAGATAAATCAAAGAAAACAGAGTTGGCAGGGATCCAGGAGGTCACTCCCTGCCCACCTGCCTCCAGGCACCATCAGCTCTCTTTCATCCATTCCAGCAAACTCTCTCTTAAAAGCCAGTGGCGATGGCTGTCACAAGGCATTCAAACCTTCTTTGCTGTTAGGAAGCACTCTGTAAGGTGAGCTTCAGAGATCATGTTTATTTACCTTTTGAAAAACACAAAGGTTTTCAGGGATTTTGCAGGTATTTGTGCAGAAAAGGACACACACTGCTGACTGAAAAGCAATTTCAAGGTGCAGATGCAGAGCTCCTGCTGCTGGGTAGGGCTGCTTCACCCCCTCATGCAGTGGCAGGCAACCACTGGCTGTGCAGACCAGCTGCCTGAAAACTGAAGAAGATCAATGCAGCTTTATCAGCTGAGAATCCAGCCTTATCTCTTGCATATTACTTATTTATAAGGGACTCTGCTGTTTAATGAGATTTGGCTGCCACTGGATTTATCAACTGGCTGGGTCAGCAAAAAAATAAATAAATAGCCCATTGGCCCTCTGGTGCTGCTAAGTATGGGGGAGGCTGCCTGCAAACTCTGAAAATTGGCACAGGTAGCTACCCCATCACCACTGATTTTCCTCCCTAACAACACTCCAGCACAGGATTCTTTTTGTTGTTTTTTTTGTCTCTTTGGCTTGGCTGGAATGAACCAAACATGCCACTAGGAGGAATCACTCACTAGGCTTGTGGCTACAGGGAGGGAGATGTTGCCCCTTGCCATGAAGAGGCCATAAGCCAGATGGTCTTTCCAGGCCATAGACAACAGACTGAGGAAAGAAGCTGTCACTGCCAGGGGCACAGCTTCTTCCTTGGACATTGCCAAGGATCTTATCCCCATCTTCCCATCTTCCTATTTATAGTCACAGATACTATGTGGGTGTAGGCAGGATTTGCTGAAGGAGGTGGAGAGGCTGGAGAATGGGACAGAGAGAAGGGAGTGAGGGTCTTGAAGGATGTATCTGACAGCTTTCCCTCTTCTTGCAGTGCTTTGAGGAGGCACCAGGCTGGTGACCATTTGCTCCTGTCCTCTGCTGGATAAGCAGCACTTCAGCTTGGTGGAGGGAGGTCGTAAGGAGAAAGACAATCATCATCTTTAGAACAGGCAACACCCCAAATCTCTGATGTGATGAGGGGACGGCAGACATGGAGAGCTTGCAGTGGCCTGGGACTGCTGCTGGAGCAGAGACCCACAGGTTGAGGCTGCTGGCTGAGTCTGCTTCCTGCAGCATTAGGCAGGTGGAAGAGTAGAAGAGTGCTGCTGTGGAATTGAAGGTCTCCCTGTGTTGATAGGAGAACTATACCTCAGGGAACAGGGAAGATATTTATGCCTTGCCAAAGCAGGCAGGAAGGAAATAATTCTGTAGGCACAGATTACTTCTTCCATCTATTACTGCTGCTGCGAGACACCTGGAAATATCAGTTCCCCCAGAAGGAATTTAGCTGCACCTGAACAGAGCAAGACTCCTCTCTACTACTAGGGCTGTTTTAGCAGTAGGCAGAATTCCTTCCTTTGCAGCAATTCTTTTCTCAGGTTATTTTCCTCCACATGCCTGAGGCCCCACTAACAATACCTTTATGCTCAGCTAAGCAGCTGATTGATTCTTCCTGGAGCTTTTCCTGTATCAGCACCAGCAGAGAACAGAGCAGCACCCAATAACACAGCAAAAGTCAATTAGCTATATATGAGACATTCAGTTGCCAACAGCCAGAAAATGTCACAGTTACTCTGCCTGAAACCCCATCATTCTGACAGCAAGAGGATGGTGCCTTGTTGCCTCTAAATTTGGAGCCCTGAAAGAGGAGCGGATGGAGATCCTGGGTCTAGCATCTCTTCTTCAGTGCTCTTGCTCTTCCATCTGTGTTCTAGGCAGGCCAAGAGAAATATGTCCATTGTCCCATGACTTGCAGTGGTTGATGGGATGGTTTAGGGTACACTTATTTTAACACTACTGCATGTTCATACATTAGAAAACATATCCTGACTAATTACATCATTTGTGGACATACCCAGCATTTATGTTCTTATCACCATGTTTATGAAGCAGTGCATGGTTATGAAAGCAGATGGTCTGTTAAAAAATTAATAATACTTCTTTTGGGTAGTCAAGGAGAGGAGACTTGACAGCATGAATGAATAGACTTCAGGAACACACAATTTTAAAAAAGATGTTCTTCATAGGACACAGCAGAGCTAACCCACCTTTGGTTGGGACATTGGATTTAATAATCTTCAGTGGGATTTTCAGAAATGCCTCAGGTTTGCTGGAAGGACTTTTCTTATCCTTAACGACTTGTGCTGCTAAATTATTTAGGTATCTTTGACAATCTCACCACTAATCCTGATGAAAACCAAGCCAGGCTTTTCAATATGTGTAATGCTGCAATCTGCACCATTTGTGTCCCTGGTAAAAGTTGTGCTGTTCTGTTCAATCAGATTAAATCTGTATAATTCACCTATGCAGAGATAACTGTCCTCAATGTTCCCATTTTTCCTTCTGTCAAAAGATAAAAGATCTACTTGGTGACTATCCATCAGTGAAGGCTGAAAATTGTGTGCTTGGACACACAGAGGCAACTCTTACAACAAATACCAGTGGTTTGGTCATTTTTTGTACCAACATGATTTGGGGCAATGTTTATCAGCACATGCTGAAACTTAATGGAATTGAACAAGGTCAAGTGGAAAGCATTGCATTTGAAGGGGAACAATCCCATTTATCAGTACAGGTTGAGGGCTGAGCAGCTCTGGGGAAAAGGACCTCAGTGTCCTGGTGGGCAACAGGCTGCTCATGAGCCAACAATGTGCCCTTGTGGCCGAGGAGGCCAATGGCATCCTGGGGTGCCTTAAGAAGAATGTAGCCAGGAGGTCAAGGGAGGTTATCTTCCTGCTCTGCTCTGCCATGGTGTGGCCTCACTGGAATACTGTGTCCAACTCTGGGCTCTGCAGTTCATGAAGGATAAAGAACTACTGGAAAACTTCCAGCACAAAGCCACAAAGATGGTTAGGGGAATGGAGCATCTGCCCTGTGAGCAAAGGCTGAGAGAGCTGGGGCTGTTCAGCCTGGAGGAGACCGAGGGGGGATCTCATGAACACTTATAAATATGTAAAGGGTGGATGTCAGGAGGATGGGTCCAGTCTCTTTTCAGCAGCATCCAATGACAGGACAAGGGACAACGGGCACAGGCTGGAGCACAGGAGGTTCAAGTTAAACATAAGGAAAAACTTCTTTCCTATGAGGGTAACAGAGCACTGGAACAGGCTGCCCAGAGTGGCTGTGGAGTCTCCGTCTCTGGAGACATTCAGAACCCATCTGGATGTGTTCCTGTGTGATGTGGTCTACGTGATCCTGTTCTGGCAGGGGGCTTGGACTAGATGATCTTCAGAGGTCCCTTCCAACCCTGACTATTCTGTGACTGTGATTCTGTGTCCTACCCAGGGCTGCAGGTCTGGCATCTCAGTACACATCCCTTTAATGCACAGCATCGTTCCCAAAGGTCCAGTATTCACAGAATCACGCAGAACCCCAGAATGTTAGGGGTTGGAAGAGACCTCTGGAGATCAGTGAGTCCAACTCTCCTGCCAGAGCAGGACCATCACAGAATCTAGGGCAGGTCACATGGAAACACATCCAGATGGGTCTTGAAAGTCTCCAGAGGAGGAGACTCCACAACCTCTCTGGGCAGCCCGTTCCAGTGCTCTGTTACCTTCATAGTAAAGAAGTTCTTCCTCATGTTGAGGTGGAACTTCCTGTGCTCTAGTTTGCATCCATTGCCTCTTTTCCTATCACAGGGCACCACTGAAAAGAGACTGAACCCTCCTTCTTGACACCCACCCTTTGGAGATTTATATGCATTAATAAGATCCCCTCTCAGTGTTCTCTTCTCTAAACAGCCCCAGGTCTCAGCCTTTCCTCATAAGGCAGGTGTTCCAGTCCCTTAATCATCCTCATAGCCCTCTGTTGGACTCTCTCAAGTAAATTCCTGTCCCTCTTGAACTGGGGAGCCCAGAACTGGATGCAATACTCTAGGTGGGGTCTCACTAGGGCAGAGTAGAGGAGAAGGAGAACCTCCCTCAACCTGTTGGACACACTCTTCTTAATGCACCCCAGGATACCATTGGCCTTCTTGGCCACAAGGGCACATTGCTGCCCCATGGATAACTTGTTGCCCACCAGGACTCCAAGGTTCTTCTCCACAAGGCTGCTTTCTAGCATGTTGGCTCCTAATCTCTACTGGTATTATGCACAGTAAGCCCGTAGTATTCACACCTGGGGGCAAATTTAACTGTTAAGTAAGAAGTGTAAATTTTCAGTTCAAGCACAAAATGACATATGCTCTGACCAGTGCAGCGTGCACATTTTTTTGGTAATACTTCTGCTCCTTAGGTGTAAGCAGAGAACTTCTGAGAGAAACGCAGCAGTTGAAATGCAGAAAAATATTCAGTTAGGGCAATAGTAATATTAGGACTAAGGCTGTAGCTTCTTGTGTCTGTCTTTTGCTCTTCTAAACATGGGCCAAACTGCTACCCTCCTCTCACACTACCTTCTCATGGTTAAGTAATGAGGCAGAGCAAGGAATGGATCTGGCACTGTGACAGAAGCACCCTGCTCAAAACGATTTCTCTTAGTGGCCATTAAACCACAGTCTGAGATACAAAGATGCCCACTTTTCCTGAGGTTTCAGGAAGACTGAAATCTCAGGAAGAGTTTAGAGATTATGGATGAATCTCTAGATGCTGATGCTCTCCTAAATCATGGTTCCCTATTGCCCATTTGCTCAAAAAATCTGTTATCAGCACACTATGAATCAGGCCCAAAAATTCTACTTTAATCCTTTTGTGGTGAGCTTGGAATCACAGAATCAGTCACAGAATTGTAATGGGTGGAAAAGACCTCTAAGATCACTGAGTCAAAACACCCACTCAGAAAAACAAACAAACTTGTTCTTTAGACCCTCCAGCAGCTTTGTTGCACTTCTCTGGACACGCTACAGCACCTCAATGTTCTTCTTGTAGCGAGGGGCCCAGAGGTGAACACAGTACCCAAGGTGCAGGATCACTTCCCTACTCCTGCTGGCCACGCTGTTTCTGATGAAAACCAGGATGCTGTTGGCCTTCTTGGCCACCTGGGCACACTGCTGGCTCATCTTTAGCTGTCTGTCAGCCAGCACCTGCAGGTCCTTTTCCTCTGTGCAGCTTTCCAGTCACTCTTACACATTAGGAAGAAATTGTTTATAATGTGAGGGTGGTGAGTCACTGGAACATGTTGTCCAGGAAAGTTGTGAAAGCCCCATCCCTGGAAGTGTTGAAGGCCAGGCTGGGTGGGGCCCTGAACAACCTGATCTAGCAGGAGGTGTCTTCACCCATGCAGGGGGGTTGGATCTAAGTGATCTTTAAGGTCCCTTCCAAGTCAAACCTTTCTATGATTCTTCCCCAGGCCTGTAGCTGAGGCAGAGGCAGAGGCAGGGGCAGCAGCACAGCCCTGGTACAGGAGAGGGCTTGGCCAGGCAGGAGGGCAGGGGGATGGTGCTGATGAACACTGCTCCAGGTGTTTTTCCTTGGAGATGCTCCAAAGACATCTGGGTGGTCCAGCTGGCGCCAGGACTTGGACTCCATGACGTTTGCAGCCCCCTTGGCCAGCCTGTGTCTCTGTGATGGGCACAGCCCTTCCCACTGCAGAGCTTGGGGCCTCTGGGGTGGGGGCACCTGGGCTTTGCTCTTGCTGGGCAAGGGAGACTGCCCCATCCTGACCCGTCCCACCCCGATGTCCTTCCCAAGAACTACTGAAAGACAAGCCCACTGACCACCTGGGCACCACGGTGTAGCAGCAAGCCATGCTGGCCATCACCTCCATGAGGTACATCTCCCAGCCCCCAGTGTAGCTTCTCTGGTGCCCTGTGGCCCCAGCAGCACAGGTCTCAGGTGGGGGCATCCCCTGTGGCCCCAGCAGCACAGGACTCAGGAGGGGGCATCCCCAGTCCTTGGGCCAAGAGGGAGGCAGACAGCAGGGCAGGGGGTGCCACTGCATTTTCCCTCCAGAGGCAATTGTCAGTGTCATGAGGTTTGAGATGTTACCCATGGCATGGGGTCAGTCCAGATCTCCAGCCCAGGGGTGTGCCTCTTCTTTGCTGGGTTCAAAGAGCACCTCTCTGTCCCTGCAAGAGACAGCGTCTTCTGTTTGCATCCACTGCAGAACTAGGTGGGCCCTGAGGCTTCCCTGTGCACCAAGGTATGCCATGGGGTTGTCCTGGTTTGAGGACCACCTCTTCCTTTTCCTTTCAGGGAGGGCAGAGGGGTTAACAGAGAACATCTGGCATTCATTTAATTGCCGGTCCAGCATTAAACCATGACAGGGGGTACCCCAGGGAGCTCCCTGAGCCCAAGGCACCTTTCTTGGCACTGCAGGGCCATGGCTGTCTGCCTCCAGGCTTCCAGGGCTGCTCCCAAGCCTCTTGTCCCCCTTGCAGACCCTGGCGACAATGGACAACATGCTGCAGGAGGTGGTATGCAGCACCAGTGACCTCAGTGTCCTGGATCTGCAGAACATCTTGCAGGTCTGTCCTTGGTACAGGGTCCCCACAGGCAATGAGCCCCGGCTTGGGCGGTGCCTCCCCAACTGCTGGTGCAGGAGAGGTGGCAGAGAACATCCCTCCTTCCTTTCCTTGTGCCCCCCCATTCAGCTCTGTCTCTTCTGACTGCTGCCAGAGCCCCTTCTCCTCCTGCCCTAGCCCCTACCCCTTCACACCCCGACAGCCTTGTCTGTCCCGCCCAACACCCCTCCCAGATGGACCCGCCTGTCGGGCAAGGGGAGCCCAGCCCTGGGGCTTTCCTCCTCTGGCTTCATCACAAGCCATATCCCAGAGCCTCCACCACAGGTCCCCAGGGAGGTGGCCACCTCAAAGCCTTGGGAGCCTTGGGTGGGGGCAGAGGGGTGTTTTGGGCTGGGGAGTGAGTGGAAGGCAGCAGAGGCAGCAGCAGGAGCAGGATGTGGTGACCTGCCTGGCCGCAGCAGGTGGCTGCCAGGGGGCAAGGAGGACACGTCCCCATCCCAGGCACTGCCCTGCAGCCAGCCTGGCCCTGCCACCTTCATGCCACATCAGCAGCTTCTCTCCTCCCAGCTCCTGCTGCACTTCACCAGTTCCCATCCAGGAGAGGTACAAGAGAGGGCCATGGCACGGATTGTCCAGCTGGCCAGCTTCATCACTCACCCAGGCTGCAGGTGCTGAGCTCTCAGGCTGGGCAAGCCCCAGTGCCCCTGAGCCCCAGCACCTCCCAGGGAAGCCAGGGAAGCACCCTGTCAGCAGGAGGTCTGGGAGCAGGGCTGCCCTGGGCACAGGCAGGAACCTGGCACCCCTGCCATGCAATAAGAATGAGCAGCCCTCCCATCAACTCCTGGTGGAAATTCTGCCCTCCCCCAGCAGCTGCAGCAGCCGCTTGCTACGAAAGTCAGCCTGATGTTCCTGCCCCGTGCTCTTCTTGGATTGCCAGGGAGCACTGGACACGCCTTCCAGCTCACCCGTAAGGGTATCACGTGCTGCCCTTTTCTTCTAGGTAGCTGATTTTGAAATACAGAAATATAAAAGCAGTATATAAAATAAAAATATAGCTGGATAGCAACTGTAAATGTATGCAATATGTGGCAGCAGGAGGCCCCTAGAATGGGACCTGCTCTTGTCCCAAAGCTGGATTCTTCACCCAGAACGCAAAAACCCGTACAGAGTCAAGATACTTGTTTTATTATAGTTCTGCATGGAAATGGGTGCCAGGCGACAGTTCATAAAGCTAGCACACCTTCCGATAGCACAGGATTTCTTTTATGAGACCAAAGAACGCAAAATGGCCTTATCTCTAAGAATACTGATAATACTGTTTACTTACATTATTGGGTAGCTGGTCCTTTGCCCTCACGTGACGTGGCAGCGCTTCTCACTGTGCATGCTCAGAGGGTGGGGGGCTTTAATGAGCCCAAGAAAGTGTATTTTAGCATGCTAATGAGGTAAGTGAACAGTAAGTTCAAGTAGTCAGTGCTTTCTATTACCACTTCTTGTAATTAGTGCTCAAGGCCAACGGCATCAGCGGTTGGTATCGTCTACTCAACTCCTTTTCACACTGAGATGAGCTCAGTAAACACCCCCTTCCATTGGTCATGCTGACTGGCTTGGACTCCTGGGCAGGAACAGAATGAGGGGAGAGCAAGAGCCATGTTCCAGTGTTAGCATTTTGAGATCACTCCTGAAAAGCAGACAAAGAGAGTATATTAAGAAAGGAGACGTTATTTATTTCATGTTTGTACAAGGCTGGGTGCTTTGTGCCCTCCCACAGATCAAGCACACCAAATGGGAGTTTTCATGATATATTCATACACAAAGCTATAACGTTAGTAAACTTCCAAGTCTATCCTAACAGTGATTGGTTAGTGATTTGCATACAGTTATAATATGTTTAGATCACTGTGGCTACTATCGCGCATGCTCAGGGGAAGGGTCTTCACCTGGGCAGAGGTCTTTTTGACCAGAGGGTGTGATTCTTAGTTTTATAATGACATTATAATGAGATAAGTTCAGCTACTGGACACAGTATTGTGAGTTCTAAAGCTCCAACTGTCCAAGACTGGTTTAGCCAGTAAGTCTTCCCCACTCTGGTGCTTAATCACCTCCTGCATTCCTTAGGTTCAATTATCTGTGCAGACCTCAAGTCTTCTCTGCCAAGCTGGTGATTTACATTGACACACCCTGTAAACCTCTTGATTAACTGCCTTCTTCAAGGCCTGGTTATTGCAGGACGTCCTTGCTCAGCGCTGTGGTACTAATTGTGTGCCTCTCTGACTGCAGTTTGAACTTGTGTATATATAGACAGGGTGCACCTTACACAAAATAACCACGTCATTCTGCATGTCTGAGTTGTTTTCTAACAGCGGGGAAGGGTGTGTGTGTGTGTGTGGTGGGGTGAGCCCTCTCACAGTGGGGCTGTGGCCGTGTCTGGTGGGGCAGCAGCAGTGTCCTGTGTGCCCACCCCAGCTCCCTGGGCTGCTGGGGCAGTAATGGCTCTGGTGGGCAGAACGAGTGGCAGGACCCACTCAGGTGGGTGGAGGTCCCTGCTGCTGCTGAAGGGGTCAGGGCACTGCTGGAGAAATTGGGGAGGGGGATATGGGGACATAGTTCCTGGGTTGCTCCAGCACAGCTCCTTGTCATGGGTCATGGCTGCTGTGCCTCTCGGAGGGTGTGGGGAGAGTGGCAGATGGTGCCTGGTGGTGCTGGGGAAGTAAGTCTGAAATAAAATGGCCTTGCCCATGCTGCTGGTATGCTCCACAGGGACACAGGGTGGTTTTTGAGCACAGGGAAAAAAAACCAAAACTAACCAACAAAAAAACCCGAGCTTAAGTGCTGTGTTTCAGGGACTAAAAATGAAGAGTAAATCCTGTATTTTTATTGCTTGAGAACAGACGTGATGCTGTGTTTTGGGCCTTGAAAGCAATATCTGGGGGTTGGTTTTGGGTCTCAAAAGCAGAGGACTGTGTTTCTGAAGCTCAGAAAAAGACTTAAGTCCTATGTTTTCAGAGCTTGTCCATGTTTTTCAGGCTGGAAAACAGACTGAATACTTTGGTTTTGGGGCTCTAAAGCAGAGGGGAAGTGCTGCTTTTCTGAAGCACAGAAAAAGACGAAGTAACTCCATTGTGGGACTTGGAAACAGAGGCAGTTTTCAGCCTCCAAAATACAGGCTCAGGAGGGACTTTAGGCAGATGGTGGGGGAATGGGAGGGCAGAGGGGCAAGGTGAGGGATAGGCAGGGAGCGTGCACCTCCACCCGAGCTGGGACTCTGATCTTGCTGATCCCCAAGGTTAAGGAGGCTGGCATTCAGCAAGCTGAACTCAATGTCTGAAACTAGTCCCTGAGGGAAAAGGTGCTTTTTCTCCCAACTCTTTATTCAAGGTTTGTACAACGACGAGAATAGTTATGAAATAACCAAGACAACGTACAATTATGGCAGTTAATATTCATGTTATGGCAATGATTGATTTATGACCTTGCTAAAAGCCAAGACTGCTTTAATTTGCTTTTAACAAGGAGCTGCAATTAGCTTGTAACAAGCAGCTTCTACAATCCAGAGCATGAGCTTCTACAATCTAGAGCTGGAAGCTGCTGGAACTAAACTAACACAGAGCTTGAAATAACCTGAGCTGGAACATGCATTGTCTGGAGATGAAATTACCTGAAGCACAACTGTTCATCAGCCAGAACTGTAACAAGCAGGAGCACTTCATGTCTGGACTGTCAAGGAGAAGATGCTGGAGCTTTAATTACCTGAAAGTCAGAGAAGCCCAAATGTCCATCTGTTGGAGCTGCAGTACAGCTGCAGTGTCTGTTAGCCAGAGGCTGATCATCTCATATCCCAACTGTGCAGTAGCCAGAGCCATGTTTTGGAGCAGGAGCTGAAGTAACTTGGACCTTCAAATACCTGGAGCTGTGAGAACCAGGAGTGCCCAGTAACTGTAGCTAGAGTGTCTATGAGCTGGAGCTGTAACAAGTCAGGGTGTCTGTCAGCCAAAAGCCAGGCAGGCACAGGCAGACCTGTCCCCTACAAGGGAGGCAAGTTGTACTGTGAGCAGGGAGACCAGACTGTTCCCTCATGGATTGAATCCATGCCATGTGTCCCTCTCTTTGTGGAGAGTCTCTCCCAATCCAGCTCCTGAGGACAGAGGTGAGGTGGGGAACCCCCAGCTCTCCTGGGGCAGGTTTGCTGAGCGTAGGGACAGGGTGCAGGTAAGGAGGCAGCACGAAGGAACAGTCTCCTTCCCTGTGAAACAAAGAAAAAACAGAGCTCTCAGGTGCACGGCTCAGCCCCACACAGGTCAAGAGACTCCACAGGAGATGCCTGTCCCCTTGCCAGCCAGAGGAGTCACATTTCTTCCCAGAAGGGCAGGTGAGAAAGAGCATCTCGCCCAAACTCCTCTCCTAAGCAGGCTGCGTGTCACCACAGCACAAAACCACAGGGAGCAGCACTGGGGCTGCCAGAGGGGTGCAACTGGGTCTTTCTCCACCTTCCCTGAACTCCCTTTGCAGCTCCCAGCCCTGCTATGGCAAGGCACAAACCTTCTGGGAGGGACTCTGGTCTAGGGGGCTGTGGGAGCTCTCCACACAGCACTGACCTCCTCTTGGGCACTGCCTGCCCCATGCCTGTGTTTGTACAGTGCAGTGAGAGGAGGGCAGCCCCTGGCCCAGCCAGCTCTCCTCCAGCCCAGTCCCTCAGCCCAGCTGCAGGGTGATGACCCTGTAATGGACTAGCCAAGAGGGGTAAATTCTGAGCTGGGAACCACAGGCACCCCTGTTGACCTGAGCAGGGAGCCTAGACTTCCTTGGGACACACAGACAAGCAATGACAGTGAGCACATGAACCATGACAACAGCAAGCTTCCAGCAACAGCTGCTCTGGAAAGCACTGTACTACACCCACTTAGCATGTTTACACCAAAGAGGTTTAAAAGTAACTTGGTACCTCCCAGACAGATGAACCCTCACTAGAGACAAGACCTCCCACAGACCTCCCTCCACCTCACATAGCCCCCAGCCCAGCCCAGCCCAGAGACAACCACCACAGCCCCAACAACACTTGTGCCCGACAACCAACACCACCACCCGCAGTGGGGTTTTCTGGAGCAACAGCCAAATGCAGGTTCCGTGTGTCTTTTCCTGCTGGACATTACCATGCATGCAGCTCCAGCAGCCTCCCATCCCTGTGGCACAGCACCTCTCCTGTGCTGTGACCCTGAGACCCCCTGCTTAGCCAGCAGCCAGAGCCTGTCAGTCCCCAGCTCAGCCTTGATGGTGCAGTTAGGTGTGGGGCTGTGCAGATGCTGCTTTGGACACTCAGTGGGCATCATCTGCAGCTCCTGCATCCCCTGATGCTTCTCAGAACACTGGTGCCCCTCATCCAGGCTCAGGGTTAACTGCTGCGGGCTCCTTGCCTCCAAGTTGCCTGTTCTGTGTTCTTTGCCAGGTAAAGGATAAACCGCTGTCCCCCCAAGTCCCAGCGAGGTGTAGATTGTTCTGACTCTTCCACCACAGTGTGTTACAGCCAACACTCACACCTGCAGCTGCAGGGGTCTCACCCCATGGAGAAGCAACTCCCAGGCTTTGGGCTCCTAGAAGGTTTGTGTGGGGAAAGGTAAATGGGACTGTGATCCCCGCACTGTCACCATCACCATCCTCTGCTGTCTCCCTGGGTGTCTTGGTGTTGGGAACAGTCCAGGCAGAAAGAGGGATGGGTTCCATGCTCTCAAGCCCAGAGAGGAGAAGGTGAGCTGGCTGCAGCAAGCTTGGCTTTCACTTTGTTTTATTTTATCTTCTCACTGACTTTTGTAGTTTGGTCTTATCCCAGGGTAGGTTTGCAAGAGAAAACCTTTCTCTCATAACCTCAGTATTGCTCTGACTGCACAGCAGTCAGAAAATAAAATACAGTCTTCTGGTGCTGCAGGACACAGAGAAATAACACAGAGACAGGAAGGCAAACTCTGCTCTTTATTGCTGACCCAGGGAAGGGCGAATCAACCACCATCAAGGCAAACCCAGCACGGTGCGTTTCCTAAGGGCCAGGACCACAGTGACTCCTGCCCGCAGCAGCTTCACAAGGTACTGTCAGTACAGCAGTATCTGCAATGGGATGGGAGAGGTGTGTCAGGTAGCAGGGCCGTGCCTCAACACACCAGGTGTCTGTGTGTGTGTGTGCACATGCCCAGCTTACCATAATATGCCCAGCTCCTTCCTCCGATTGATGTCTCTCTTCAGCTGGCAGAGTGAGCACTGAGACCAGCACATGGCAGCCAGGTAGTCATCCATAAGGGAGCCCTGTGGAGCAAGGGACATTGTATGAACAACCCCTCCCCATGTCAGATTCTGTCTTCCTGGTTTTCATTGCCAACACCCCTGGGTAGCTCATCCCCAGCCCCACAACACGTGGCTGCTCATGCCCAGCGAGGACTGGGATGAGGCAGCAGGCAATGGGATTACTACCCCAGCTTGTGGCAAGGATGCAGATGTGTCCTTGGCTCCCTGCTTGGAGGGCTGCCTATTCAACTCCTGCTGCTGCTGTTCCCCTTAGGCACCCCTTTCTCCTTCCCCACCCTGCATCCCAGCACCCAATTGTGGGTGTTGCTGCCAGCAGGGCGGGCGCTGTGGTTGGTCACTGACCGGGATGTTGTATCTGGTGCGGTACAGTGTCCTCATGGCCATGCTGGAGCCGCACAGGCAGCACTCATCCATGTCTGAGGCCACTTGGCAGGCGAGGCAGTAGAAGCAGAAGGTTCCACAAAGACCTGCAGCACAGTGAGAGACACACTTGTCCGGGGGGTTCAAAGTAGGAGGAAAGGGGGAATGGCTGCCTGGGGAAGCAGCTGCGGGAGCCGTGGCTCTTGACTGCAGGCAAGAGCTGCTCCGCTGCTGGTACCCACAGAAGTGGGGCTTGCAGCAGGGACGATGCCACGGAAGGAACAGGAAAAACACCAGCAAGTGCATTGTGAGCCAACAGCAGGAAGGAGGGGTAGGTGTGTACTCACAGATGCTGCAGTCGGAGCAGCAGTCCATCAGCCCCGTCTGCCACTGGCCCACCTGCGGGGCAGTCGAAAACTGGGGCTGGACTGTGATCACATGTTGAGAGGCCATTGCTGGCGTAGGGTCGAGTCCCGACAGGCAGCTTGTGGTCTGGAAGGAAAAGCCATCAGAGGAAGATGCCCCAGGAGTTTCTGAAGGGGGTGTCTTGCTCAGGCTGCTGCATTTGAAGGTGGAGAGGGCAGCACAGGTCTTTGAGGGGTCCTTGCTGCCAGCGCACTACCACCCCCACCGCAAAGTGGAGGCACAGCTCTGCCAGGAGCTGCTGCTGTTCTTTGCATCAGAGCTCCCCCATAAAACAGCAGCACCTCATCCCCCTGCCTATGCAAATAAAAAGCCTCTGTAAGAACAGAGGTCCTTCTGCTTCAGAGCCTCGGTGCTTCAAAACTTCAATTCTGTCTTCTCATCCCCACTTCATCTTTCATAATTATCTTTCTTTTTAATGTTTCCAGTGTCCCAAAGCTACTACAGCTTGACCATAGCTTTCCCAAGCTCTCAGAGTCTCCTTAATCTTTGCTTTGTTCCCTGAGCCTCTCAGCCTATTTGCCTCTCCCTTTCCCTTCCTTCTTCACCTGCTTTCTTGGCAGGTTTCAAAGCAGTTGGTTTTCCTTGTCCCTTTCCTTTACCTTAAGCCCAGTCACCAGTTTCCTTTCCTCCTCTGCTTGCCTGTCTGTTCCAGTGCCTCATCCTTATCTCCTCTTCCTCAGTTCCCTGCGGCCACCAGGGCCCCTGGAGCCCCACTCTTGCCCATCCTTCTCCACTGAGGGGCTGCAGCCTTTGAAGGCAGCAAAGCTCCTGCTCCATAGCACCATACCCAAACCCATCTGACTTACATATGGACTCCACCTGCACCTCCATCTTCACCTCCACATGCCATCCCTTCCCTCCCTGCCATCATCCCCTGGCACCATGGGACCACCCTCTGCCATTCTCACTTCAGCTTTGGAACTTTAATTAAAAAAAAAAAATAAGAAAAAAAGAAAAAAAGAAAAAAAAATAGGATGTTCCCATAGGAAATCCCATACAGATATAATCTCTGCCCTGTGCCCAAGCTCTGCACTACTCTGCTAAGCAGCTTGGGAATGGATGAGATGCAAAGGCTCCTGAGCTCTTAGAGCTACAACTACAAGAGCTCTCTCCTGCTCCCAATGCACAGCCACACGTCCTCAGCAAAGAAATAATCACTAGGAAAGCAGCCTGAGCTTTGGACCCCGTAAGTGTGGGCTGCTGCTCCTTTGCCCCGGGAGGAGTCCTGGGGCAGGTCCCCAGGGAGTTCCCCTCTAGACTCTGCCTCCCTGCACAGCCCAGAGGTGTTTCTGCAGTGGGCATTACGACATTACCATGTTTAACAGAGCACCTTTGGACTCTTCGCGTCCTGCCTGCCCCTGCCCAGCTTTGATGCCTTTGTCCTGCCTGCCTGGGTGACAGCTGGGGATGCCCACCAAGCAGCCCTCCCCTCCCTGCCCTCAGCTCCTTTCCCTTGTGTGACAAGGGAGCAGTAGAGTTTCAGGACACTGTGAGGAGCAAGAAGAAAAGCAGGGGAAACATTTACATTTTGCAGCAAGGGATGATGGCATCAATCTCTGTACGTTCTGTTAAAACACTATAAAGGGATGTTTTTTGCATTAGAATTAGACACCTACAAGGAATTTAAATATTAAACACAAGTCTCCAGGAACACAGTGGAATAAAAATATTACTATGTCAAATACTCAGATGATGCCATTGAGTGCATTACCCATGGCTGACACCAGAGAGAAACCACAGGCAGCAGAGGGGTCAGTGCCTCTTGCCAGCAGCTCCTGCAGCACCTTGTCGTTTACAGACTGGCAAGAGCAAGTCTCTGCTGTCAGACACAGGCTGTTGTCATATGGCAGACCTTGTCTGTCCTGGGGTAGTACGTGAAGAGGAAAAGGGATGTTGAATTATGCTGCAAGAGGGAAGAAAACTTGTAAAAGTCCCCATGGGATTTGCTAATGACTTTTTGCAGCTTTCTGCAGGCAGCAGCAGTGTGGCTGACCCTATCTGAGACACTGGCATCCATTCCTATTAGGAGACAGGCAGCCTTGAAGTGCAAAGTGACAGCTGATGGGATTGCATCAGTCATCGGCCTCCACCGAGGGGTTAAAAGACAAAGGTGTTTTCCTGCTCCTATGGAACAGGGCTGTTAAGCATAAAAAAAGCTGCTGTGCCCTCTCTTGGGCAAGTCACACGGCTGTTGACAGGGACCTTTGTAGCACCCTAGGGTGCAGCAGAGGCCATGGCAGACACCAGCCCTTCCTGGACACCTCCTGCCCCTGCCCTGGGCAGCTGTCCCTGCTTGTTCATGCCCTAGGCTCCAGGGAATTCCTGCCATCTCATGGCACACCAAAGTGACAGCCCCCGTGGGGAGCCTAGGCACTGGATAGTTTCAAAAGAAGCAGGAGCCACAAGAGGGGGGAGACTAGAGACGCGGATGCAGTGCAGGGAGGGGCTGTACAGGGTTCCACACAGGGACAGCATGAGAGCATGAGCAACAGCAGCAGGTGTAGGGGCAGGAGCCCACCAGCCTCCCGTGTCAAAGAAGTGCTCCCCCACTGCCAAACAGTATTAACAGCAGCACACAGTGAAAAAACGAGCTGAGCAGTGCTCACTGCCACACACATGCACTGTCCCTGCATGTATGGGGGGTGTAGTACGGAGCAGGCGGCAGTCTGGAGAATCCTCCTGAGAGGTGGCCTGGGTGCAGCACACCCAGCACATCACCCTGGGTGCCCACAAACCTACAGCTGCATGGCACCACCAGAGGCATTGGAATGGCTGAGGGGAACAAAATGAATCCTGAGGTGCATGCAGCCATATTTCACCAAAGTCATAATCAAGGTCATAAAGCAGCATTTTTTATATATAGGCACACGTATATGTGCACAAATGAACAATACAGTACAAAAACTGCCATCCTTTATCTCCGCTGCCCACTTCTGTCTAGATGCCCCTCAGCAGCACCTGGCAAGCTCTGGTTTAGCTCTGAAGCAGTTTGCTGGGTAGAAAATCTCACCTCTGTTTCCACTGCTCCCCCTTCCCCATCAGTACCCCTTCAACCTCTAGCAGTTCCCGTAGTTTTGTACCACATCTCTTTCCAAAGCAAAGCCAAGCCATACATACCTGCTGAGCTGCCCTTGTCCCAGCAAGCACATGTCTTTTTCCTGCTTCTCCTCCTTTATATGCTCTGGGTGCTCCCTGGTGAACGACCTCTGCTCCCTCTGACTAACAGACCAGATGCCGGCTTAGGTGCTGTTTTGCACAATTGCACCTTCCCTGCTGAAGAGCAACCTTTCTGCTGCTTCTGACAGGCTCCTGCTGCCTCACCTTGCCTTTCCCCACCCCAGTATCTTGCAGGCCCAGAGCCCTGCTGGGGCACACCGCCTTCAGCAGTGGTTTTCAGACAAGGGCAGTTTGCATTCAGGCTCCTGCTGTGCTCTAAGCCATGTGTCACTGGGGCTGCAGTGCCTTTCCTTCCTCAAGCCTGAGCAAGAACTGACTGTAACTCCACAGGTGCTGCCTCGAAATCATGAACTCATACAGCTATGAAATCATACCATGCTGTGCTGGGATGGGACAGCACCATGGCATGTCTTCTCTCCCCCTCCCCCCATTCATGGTCTTTACTTTTCTTAGGGTAAAAATGCAGTTTTCTGTATTTCCAGGGACCATCCACAGGATCATCTGGGCCATCTGGGGTTTAGACACGTGGGACTGCCACAACACAGGCCCACCCCACAGCACTGACAGAGCCTCTGCCTGCCCTCTGCAAGGTTTGTGCTGCTGACATGGGTGGACAGGTGCTCTCAGGCAGTGCAAGAGTGACACACACACATGCAGGAAGGTAAACTGCTGTTTATTCAACATGTTTCTCAGGGAAGAAGGAGTCAGTCATAATCAAGGCAGAGCCCCCACAGTGCATTCCCAACAGCCAGGGCAGCAGGCCTGATCAAATTAAAACCCAAGGATAAGACATTTTTTTTCCCAAAAAACATTCTGTCTTAACCCCATTCCTCCCAGTGCCTGTTTTTCAAATTTAGCAACATGGCTTGAAATACTGAAACCACCAATGAAAATCAAACTATTTCATGTCCCCCGCTTCTCTGGCAGGCACAGGATGGCTCTTGACAATGGGCCATCAATAACATTTTAAAAAGAGCCATCAGGATTAGGCAGGAGGAAGAATTATTCGAGGATTTCCAGCAAAAGCAGAAAACTTCTCTAATGAAAGCCCAAGAGAAATCGTTTTCCTGATGAAAGCCTCCAGTTGTAACCAGAATCTCTGTGCTCTCAGAATGCTTTATCCTGGCATTGTTCTGATTGTCTGCAGCTAAAATAGTCTTGGACTCATGATGCAATTTAGTTGGTGTCCAGATGGCTTTGTGAACAATGTTGTAGAGGCTGCATTTGAACAAGCGTTTTTCTCTTGCCTGAAAGTGCTTTAGATAAAGCACAAATGCAATGCCTAAGAGAAGTCAGGGGTTGCAATCCTACTTGCTGCCCTGCTTCTTCCTTGTACAACACTAAACTCTACTGTGTGATGATCACTGCTGTCCTCAACCTTCAAGTCCTCAACCAAACCTTCTTTGTTCATTAATACGAGGACCAGCATCGCACCTTTTCTTGTTGGCTCTTCCACCACCTGCATCACGATGTTGTCATCAGTGCATTGCAAGGGCCTTCTGGACTGAGTATGCCTAGCTGGGTGGGCTTTCCAACAAATATAAGGGTGATTGAAGTCACCCATGAGCACTAGGGCATGTGATCTTGAGGCTACTTCCAGTTGTGTGTAGAAGGCCTCATCAACATAGGGTCACAGAATCATAGAATGGTTTGGGTTGGAAGGGACCTAGAAGATCATCTGGTTCCACCCCCCTGTAAGGACAAGGACACCTCCCACTAGACCAGGTTGCTCCAAGCCCCATCCAACCTGGCCTTGAAACCCTCCAGGGAGGGGGTTTCCACAACCTCCCTGGGCAACCTGTTCCAGTGTCCCACCACCCTAGCAATAAAGAATTTCTTCCTAATGTCTAACCTAAATCTTTTAGGTTAAAACCAGTGCCCGTTGTCCTATCACTACACATCCTGGTAAGAAGTCCCTCCCCAGCTTTTCTGTAGCCCCTCCACGTACTGGAAGGCTGCTCCAAGGTCTCCTTGGAGCCTTCTCTTCTCCAGGCTGACTAGCCCCAACTGTCTCAGCCTCTCTTCACAGGAGAGGTACTTCAGCCCCCGGATCATCTTTGTGGCCCTTCTCTGGACTTGCTCCTAGAGCTCTATGTCCTTCCTGTGTTGATGGCTCCAGACATCCAAACAGACGCCTTCTTCGTGGTTTAGTGGTCTAGAGTAGACACCCACAACAGTATGGTTTGGTATGCCTCAATGATTTGGGCCAAACAACTTAGGTAGCACAACCCAAGGAGTACATGAAATGTGAAAGCAGCCTCGGCAGCTCCTCAGAGCAGCAGCAGCAGCGCCCGTGGCAGAGGGCGGCCCGAGCCAGCTGGAGGGGGGCAGCACAAGCCAAGTGTGGGTGTGAGTGATTGCATGCAAGGAGCAGTCAGCAGTGGCTGCTTTGTGTTACCTAGACAGACCATCATGGTCACAACACGACGAAAAGCCGCAGTGAGAAACAATGTGGGAACTCGGACTGAGCTTTTGTACAGATGTGCAGCCGTGCAGATCTGAGGCTGCAGCAAATGCCTGAGCCTGGCACTGGTACCAGGGGGAGCCAGTGACACCACGTGTGTGCAGTGTGAGCAAGTAAATTATCTGTTCAGGCACCTTGAACTGAGGGAGGAGGTGGAAAGGTTCAGAAGCATCAGAGAATGTGAATGCAAAACAGATTGGTGGAGCCACACCCTAAGGCAAGGGCAGAAGGAAGAAGTTCTTGAACAGGTGATGGATCCCCTCCCCTTCTATCATCAGACAGAAGGAGTAAACTCACGGGACAGGGAGGAATGGAGGGAGGTCTGTCCTTGGAGAGGCAAGTCCCCCCACTCTCCCAGTTGCCCTTGAAAGAAAGTTATGAGGCTTTGGAACTTCAGGCAAATTAAGATGGTGGGGTAGATCCATCTAGTGAGTCACCTAGGGCTTGCCACTCACCCCTGTGCCTTAGGGCTTCTTCAACTAAGAAGAAAAGGGAAGTAACTGTGGTGAGTGACTCCCTTCTGACAGGAACAGAAGGGCCCATCTGTCTACCAGACCCATCCCACAGGGAAGTCTGCTGCCTCCCTGGGGCTCGGATTAGAGATGTTAAAAGGAAACTCTGATCTGGTGCAGCCCTCTGACTACTAGCCACTGCTGGTTTTTCAGGTTAGCAGTGATGAAATTGTTACAAGGAGTCCAAGGGCAATGAAGAGAGACTTCAGGGCCCTGGGATGGCTGGTTAGGGGGTCTGGAGTGCAAGTAGTGTTTGCCTCCATTCCTCCTGTAAGAAAGGATGAAGAGATAAACAGGAGGAGTCTGCAGATCAATGCATGGCTACGTGAATGGTGCCATAGACAGGGCTTTGGGTTTTTTGATCACGGGCTGCTATACGAGACACCTGGCCTGCTGGTGGCAGGTGGGATGCACCTGTCCCAGAGAAGCAAAAGGCTTTTGGGGCAGAAGTTAACAGGGCTCACTGACAGGGCTTTAAACTAGATATGAAGGGGGAAGGGGAGATAACTGGGCCTGTTAGGGACAAGCCCAATGTGGGGAATGGTCCATCTTCTCTCCACCCACATAAAACTAAACAAAATGCCTTTCAAGCCAGCAAAGCAAGAGTGGTGTCTTTTGCTGATTTAGCCAGGGACAGACTGGAACAGGCCCTTTGCTCTACCAGATAAGTCCACAGCAAGAAAAGAGCATAAGGGTTTTGATAACTGGCAGCAAAATGGACAACAGGTTAACACCTCTGACAGAGCACGTACCTGGCCAGTGCTAACTGGCTAGTTTGAACAGTGGCATCTTACTCGAACAGTGATTTCTGATCTGTAAAAGAGGGCAAGTTCTGCAGGCCCTGGGGCTCTCTGCCTGCCTGGGAGGAGACTCTGCTGCAGCACCAGAAGGAGTAGGAGCTTGCCCAGCCTGTGCTTGCCACCCTGCCTCAGGATTAGAGCCGTGCCTTTCCTACCAGGCTCGAATCCTACCCTTTCACTCCATTGATTCCACACTTCTCCTTCCGAGTGTGCGTTTAATAAGACCATAGCACCTTTGAATCCAGTTTCCCATACACACCTAGACAACATCTCCTGAACCTTGATCCCTCACTTTTTGTTGACCCTTAATAAAACAGTTAATTCATAAACGAAACCTTGGTCTCAGTAACAATTTGTGAGCGTGGTGAGAGGGTGTTCTAATCTACCCTCTAAGATACAGTCCCGCAGTGGCCGTTCCCTTGTGAGAGGCAGTGCCACGTGTGGCCCTTGGTCTTATTCCCAAACCTCTCCACACTGTGGGGGGGGAAGTCGTGGAAGCCCCTGACAGCCGGGAGCCCTGATACCGGCCCGCAACACCCAAGAGAAACACACCAGGGCTTGAAGGATTCTTAATCCTTCAAGATTCTTGACTAGGGAGGATTCTTAATCTGTTGTTGCATTTGAGAGAAAGGAGAGATGTTTAGAAATCATGGAAGCACCTGAGAAGGGCCTGGTAGGAAATGGGGCCCACAGTGGAAAAAAGGTGTTGGGCTCATTAGCTCATCTGAAGTGCATCTGTACCAATGCACACAGCATGAGCAACGAACAGGGGGAGCTTGAAGCCGTGATACACCAGGAAGACTATGGCATAGTGGCTAACCCAGAAACGTGGTGGGATGTGTCACACGACTGGAGTCTGCTCTGTAGGACAGTTGTTGGAGGTGTTGGTGTGCTGCTTTGAGCACTGCAGTGCTGAATGGGCGTGGAGGCACACGACAAGCTCTGTGCCAGGAGAACTGAGAAACTTGACTTTGTATCTTCTCTACAAGCCCCACTGTGGCTCTGTCTAACAGCACTTTTCTCACTCTTGTTTTTTCCATCAGCCATCATTTCCCTGCCAGCAAGAGATGAACGCACACACACTTGGCTGGGCCACTTTGCAGGGCTCTGCCCAGTGGATCGTTAAATTGATTTCAGCCCTCTGGTGCTTCCCTGACAAACTGTGGCTCTGAAGAGCACCCATGTGTGATAGATACCCTGCACTACCCTACCACTGGCTCAGCTCAGCCTGTGGATGCCTCCAGATGAGAGGCGAGGATCCATGTCACCAAAGGAGCTGCTGGAAGGAGGAGAGTAGGTCGATTTTCCCTTGACGTCCTTTCCAGAGTTGAGCTTTGCCCCAGTTCCTGAGCACAGCCCAATTGCCATGGCTTCCTCTGCTGTCCCTCTGATTGTGGCACCTGGGTGAAGAACTGTTGGCCAGCAGAGTTCTTGCCAGGCCTTCAGCAGTCCCTCAAGTCTCAAGGGTTTCATTGCATCCTCTGATCCACATAGTGTACAGTATTAATTTTTCATTTTCATGAGGGAAATGTGAATTGTCAGTTACCACTTCAGCTCAATTTTGTCCAGTCTAATGCTCTGGTCAGATTCTTTGTGCCTTCTCAAGCCTGGCTGCACACATGGCTTGAAGGCATATATCCTGGTACCTGTTGTGCAGAGATAAACATCTGCCTTTGTTTGCAAGCGAGACATCCATAATGAAAAAGCACAGACTAAACATGGGATGCTGTTATTTCAGAGTCAAACACAATTGGGGTTTGGAAGTTTCCAGTGGGGTGGAGGTGGGGTATCAGTTCTGGCTCCTATCCTGTCCCACAGAGCATGGGAGCAATGAACAGAGAGCATGGCAGATAGCTAATTAATAACCTTTGGTTTCCACCCCTAAAAAAGCTCAGTAAATTCATTGCTACAGGATCTGAATGAAACCACGTATTTTTCTACCTCCTACTGTTTTTTGATGTATTTCAGATTCAAGGCTAGGCTGATGGGGTACCTGGGTTTTGGAATGTCCAGGGATGCACTCAGGTCTGGGAGAAACTTTATCTGAAGACAGATTGTGAGACAGAAGCTTCTGAAGAAGCTGTTAGAAGTTGTTACTGCTGTTGGCTTTCTTCTTCTGCACAGCGCTGACGGTAGCACGCAAATATGCATACATGAAAGCATACATGTCCCCTTGCCCTTGGCTCATTCGTTGTACCTTCATTGCAGGACTGTTCCCAAAACATCAGCTCATCACCCCTCCTCTTTCCCAGAGCATGGCTGACAGCTGCCTTACTGAAGCAGAGCCAGGGGGAATTGAAGTCAATCAGCAAGCAGGGGAAAAGTCCCGCTTCACTAACGCAGGCGGGATGGATCCAGCAGAGACACTCATCTCAGTTTCCTGGCTCTCTGGGGAAAGGATGAGTGACAGATGCTGGAAAGAGCTTGTACCGTTGGATTTTTAAAATGTACTTTCTTTTACCAAAGAACTACCAAGCTTGTGAGTTTAAGGAGCAGGGACAATGCCCCAAATTTGTAAGATGGGCACAAAGCTCATTCTCATTTAAAGGATGATAAATTGGGGTGATATCTGTCATGAGAGGACAGGAGTGGAGAAGGGTCTGAGCCAGTCAATCAAAGTTAGACAGCAGAGAACGGGGCTTGGCAGATTACTTCTTTGCATTGAACATCTTTGGCTGTGAGTGGGGATGAAGCCAGGACACCAGCTGTATGGTGTGACCCTCTTGCACGGACACCCACACCAGCATGTGGGCTGCCAAGCCAAGGAGGTTTGCAGTGTGATGTTTGAGCAAGGGAAAAACCTCACCAGCTGCCACACCCTGAGCTTCATCTGTCCCTTGTGCTTTGCCCTTTGGAGCTCCATCAGGCTCACCTGGTGTCCTGCAGAGACAGCCTGATGCTAAATATCTCTTGGGTGTATTTCTGAGCTCAGACCTTTTGATGGAGGCACTCATGGGCTGGACTGAATGGATACTGCTGTAAGTATAGCTATGTTTTTAACATTTTTGGGCTAATCTTGGACCCTAAGACAATGGTGGAACAGCAGTAAGATGAGCCACACACAGTTTTTTTTTTCAATGTGTATAAGACAGGGAGCATCCATTCCAGTGTTGGGAATCTGTGAGGGGGTACTCAGTCCTTTTTAGACAAGAGAGTTCACCTCAGAGGGCATAACTGTCCACTCATGAAAACAATTTCTAACAAAAACCCTATTTCCAGAGGAAACCAGGCATGGAGATGATCTTTGGTTCTTGTAACCCTGTTTTTGTAGGAACAACTGCTCCCTTATTTGAGTTCTGTTCTTTCTGGAGTCAGCAATATCTTGAAAGGAGGTTGAAAGGTTAATTGCAGCAAGGAGAAGAAAACTGCAGCAAGGGGAACAAGTCATCTGTGTGAAATTGGTTGCTTTTTAGTTTCATGCACCCTTAAGCTCTGTGCCTGCTTAGAGATACACAGCTACTTCTTTGAGTTCCTTGCAGACCCTGAAAGATGACCACTGCTTGTTCACCTCCATATATTTCTCTGCTAAGAGCTTGGGAGAAGGAAATATCATGTGCACATAGCCAATTATTGTGCCTTGGAAATTACTGCACATGGGGATTGCCATGGGGGTTGCTGCACCTGCAGTAGGAAACCCCTGCTGCTCTCCTTTTCAGGTGCTCTGGAGGAAGCCCTGGGCTGGTCACAGCCTGTCCCCCCTTTCAGGTCTGCTGGCAGCTGGAGCATCCTGGAGCCACTGTGCATAGTAGTTCCTGAGTGATTCTGAAGGAACTGAAGCATGTTGGGCATTTGCATTATGCACACAAGATAGCAATGGCCAGTGGTCAGTCTTGCTCTGATTAATCAGATTAATGGAGATTTGAAACACCACACTGGTCTTTAGTGATGGGTTTTTTTTGTTGTTGTTTTGTTTGGGGTTTTTTTTGTGTTTTGTTTGTTTGTTTGTTTGTTTTTTCTGGAAGTCTCTCTGTCCTTTCTACCTGAGGTTTTCACCTGTGACATTGTAGTCATCAGTGGGACTTCTGATAGGCAGCCTCTGGCCATTCAGTTGCAGGTCATCCTGCACAAAGCCAGCGTGCATTTAGCCAGTGCCAGCTGTGGAGCATCTTATGCAGGCTGCAGCTTTTGTTTGCTAATAAAACACTATTTACAGTGACACACCCTGTATTTTGAGGACAAAGAACAGGGCTGAAATTATTTCCTGCTCTCTTACTCTTTCAGAGCTCAGACCTTCCCCTTCCTTCCCCACCTTTCTCACCTATTTATCTGTGACTTTACACCTTTTATTCCCACCTGGCACTCAGTGTTCCTTTGCCTCTGGTTGGATTGATGCAGACCACAGGTGAGGTTTCACTTTTCCCTCGAACTGACCCAATACAAATCAGCTTGTATTCATCAGGGTGTCAGATGCTGAGGGTCAGGGTCTCTGATCCTAGAGATATAGAGGCTGTAGACATTTTCTGTGTCACTGCCCGAAGGTGTATATGCTATGCTGGCTGTAGCCTTCATCCACAA
>NW_009954544.1:2679174-2688102 GCF_000747805.2 Chaetura pelagica
AAAGAGTGATGCCCAACTTGACATGCCAGCCTTTGAGCCTTGAAGCCTTAAGCTGATGGATTAAAAGTCAAAGGGAGGTGGCAGCCACACAAACAGGCAGACTGACTATGTGAAGACAGGCTGCTTCACCCTACTCTCCCTTTTCTGAAATCACCAGAGCATGCAGCTGTTAAGCATAAGAATTTTGATTTTGCTCTATATCTATGTGGTATTTCAAGCATGATGAGCCACATGGACAGATGGATTGAAATTAGGTTTGTCCCACTGACTCTGACATGCTGGCACCTGTCAGATGTTAATGTTGTCCAGCACAAATAAAATCACAGCTCTTCACATCCAATCTGAATTGGTCTCTCTTTTGCAAAAGCACAGTCCTCATCTGGGATGTCTGGAGGGAATTGGCAAACAAATCAACTATTCCCTTCTGCCTCTTTCTGTGAAACCTGCAAGCCCCAGGAAAGTGATAAAATAGTGCAACTAAATCAGTGACACTCCAGCATTTGTAAAGCAGAGCTCTCAAGGCTTGGACAGTCTTTTCTGACTTGTTACTGTTGGATTTTAATAACTGCACCACGGCCAGTCACCTGGCAATGTCGAGCCAGTGCAGACTGGTTGTGCACAGAGAATCACCTTTCTGCTGAAGCACTCAGCATGCCATGAGGAGAAGAGCCCTGCCTGCACTCCAGGAGCACACAGGCTGTTCTGGTGCTAGGCTTGCCAAACTCACCCCTTCCCGATTTTTGATGAGGCTGGATGAAGCAGGGTGAGCATGGAGAGACTCAAACTTGTCCTCTGATTGCAGTCAGCTTGAACTTCATGATTTTGTACAACCATGGCCCTGTACTTTCTGAAGTCCAATGCCTATCATGAACTGTGGCCAGAGTTTGGAGGGACAGGGCACAGACAGAGCCTCCCAGGTGGAAGAACTGCCTGGCTGTTTTATATACAGCTGGCAAGCCCTGCTGAGGGCCAGAGCATACGAGCCAGGCTTGAGTGCAGAGCCAGGCTAGCATGGCTGGTTAGTAACCAGACCAGAGCAGGAGAGCTCAAGCCACCCTGCCTACATTTCCAATCTGGGTCTTGCCTCCAGCCTCTGCTCTGCACCCTGCCTGCTGGTGTAGCCGTGTTGGCAGCATCTGCCTAGAGCTGCTGTCTCCTTGCCCTCCCGCAGCAGCCTGGTAGACCAGGCTTTGTGCAAGTCCGTCCCCTGCAGGTCAAGGAATCACTCTGCAGCTCTGCCATCACCAGGTAAGGGAGAAAAAACCCTCTCGCTCTCTTTTTTTTTTTTGCAGCCTGGCTTTCAAGCACACCAGTGCCACAGAGATGTTGCTGGGCTCAAGGCTGGAGTTATCTCCTTGCCCATCTTGGGTGTAACCATGACCGAAATTCATTCACCTTTCTCCTTCCCTCTTTTTCTCACCCATTTTAGGAGCCTACTGTGCCTCCACAGCCAGCACTGGCAGCCAGCAGAGTGGAGAGACCTGGGGACAGCTGGTGGGTGGGATGCAGGATGTTGCTGAAGTAGGAAGCCCCCTTTCCAGGAACAGGCACAAGGCACATTCCCACTCCCATCACATGGTCAGCAATACCAAAATGAGTCACCAACAGGCCACCTCTCAAAGTCCTGATGACAGAGAATAGGAGTGGGCAGCAACTCTTTCAGGCTGTTGTCAGAAATCCCTGCTTTTTCACTGAAAAGCCCTGCAGTCTCCTGTTCACTCTGCTGAAGACATACGATGTCAGGTCAGACTAGGACCAGCGTAATGGGAAGAACCCCCCTGCTTCACCATGCCAACAGTTCTTGCAAAAGTGCCTTTCCCGTGGCACCACTTTAGGGAAATGTACAGTCAGAGTTGAGAAAGAAGGTTACCTTTTACTGTAGGGATGGTCCCAGATGTTTTCTGAGAAAATGAAGGTTTGTAAAAAATTGCTTTCTCACATGGGCCTTGCTCATGCTGGACACATGAAGTCTCTGTTTAAGTGCTGAGATCCAGCTGGACTGTAAATGAACAAGGAGGTGCACAAGGGCTTTACTTTCTCAGCATTGTGGCTTTGTGAGCACCAGTGCTGGCGTTACGGGTGGTTAGAACCAGAGGCTGGTTGCAGGAGGGAGGAGTTCAGAAGAGATGTGAAAGTAATGCATAAGCTGAAGAAGGGACTTGCCCAGTAAATCTCCCAATTCAAGAACTGAGCAGGGGAGAGGGGAAAAGTAGCAAGAGATCAGCTTAAACCTGATAAAAAACAATACTTGTTTACATAGCAGGTAGCGAACATTGAAATTTGTTGTACCAACAGGTTCAAAAAGAGATGGACAACAGATCTGTTAATGGATGTTGAAGGGAATGAGCAGGACTCTTTCTCCAAGCATCCCCCAGCCTGTACCTGGGAATGCTGAGAAAGTACTGGCAACAGATCACAGAAAGGGCAGATGTGTGGTTCCCTGTTTTCGGTGCTGGAGATGGCACCAGGCTGGTTGGACAAGTGGTCTTGTCCTGAAGGACAGCTCTTAGATATGCCAGACTCCACACAAACATGGCCCACGTGTTGCCTGTAGCATCTCAGTACAGGCAGCACACACTAAAGCATCAGTTTGCATTTGCTGGCCTGGAGTGTTTACTGAGATTATTCAGATCCTGAATTTGCAGCAAAACACCCAGTTCCCATTTCATAGGGTCTTTATCAAGCTGCCTCCACCTGACCTGCACAGAAATCTGGGAAGTTTAATGACACTCATTACATTCAAGCAAGATTATTGCAAAAAATTGATTAAGCAAGTCAGGCTTAATTGTGGGCAGAGAGAAGAAAAACGGAGTCCTGTGCATTGGGAACCACAACCAACTTCTGCAGCAGTGAAATCTTCTTATCCAAAGTTATTGTGGCTGGGTCTGAGTAGCTAGCTAGTGTCCTTTTCCTGCTAATCCTGCTGTCTCACTTCACTCCTTGTTAACTATGCTTGTCACCCAAGATGGGTGCTAACCAGGGTCACCATTTTGATACCAGGATCTGGCCCTGTGACCACTCCACTGTTCTCTCTGATGGCACCAGCATGTAAAGTTGTCCTCTCCTGGTATCCATGGAGGAAGTGATACTTCATTAATTGAATGAAATATCTGTGGCCAATTAGCTCCTCTTGAAACTAATTGTGGATATTGGATAGTGTTGTCAGAGAGCACTGAGGTGTTACAGCTCATGTGCTTTTGATCAAGTCAGGGAGGAAGAGCTGGTAGAATTTCAAGGGCTGGCATCTTTTGCTCCTTGTCAGCTCTGTAAGCAGGACAGTGCAGAAAGGATTACAAACAGGAATAAAAGAGTGAAAATGATGCCTACATGTTTCCTAGATGTCTGTAAGCCTCCTAGCTGCTCTGTTCTACCCACCTCCTCCATATGCCCTGGAGGACTGACACAGGAATAGACTGGGAAGCAGGAGCCTGGCAATGCAGACGGGGTGCACCAGGTGCCCTGCCACACATGGACCTGAGTCAGAAGGAAGAGCTGGTTTGTTTCATTTCAGGAGGATGAATGCTGATGCCACCAGTTGGGAAACGCTTTTTGCTTTGCCTGGTACAATCCAGTAATGGTCTGGTAAATGAAACCCAAAAGCTTGTTTCATGGTCAGGGCCGTGATGAAGAGAAAAACTTCTTGTGTGAAGCTTGAGGAGAACCCTCTCAAATCACTAGTACCTGAGAGCTGGATCTCAGAGAGGTCTCTGGGAATAGAGGAAAGCAGTACAGGGAAACAGGTAGTGTTAAGGTAGGTTTGATTGCCTCTTGCAATCCCATGGCAGTTTTTTTGGGGAGGAAAGGGACTATCTGTACACACAAAGCAAACCTTAGAAAATAAGGAGCCATTCGGGCTGCTGTGTTTCTGTAAGTGCAGAAGCTGCCAGCACTGATGGACCAATAAACATCAGTCCTCTAAGAACAGGGCAAAAGGGCAAGCAAAGCCCCATGGTGAGAAAGGGTTCCTTTGTGACTGCTTTTGCAGGAAAATGAGCCATTTAAGGTTGCAACGTTCTTTGCAGAAGTGAAATACTGATGTAGCTGTGATTGTCTGAAGTGAAGCTATTTCTCTGCCTTCTGTTTGCTTTGCCTTGCAATTGTTGAGCAGTAACTGGAAATGAGGAAGAGAACACTTCTCTCTGTTAAAAACAAATCGAATTGTGTTTTTGCAGCTATGAAAGCAAGTAATTTTCCTCAGAAGCTTATCTTCTCTTGAATGGCAAGTTAAACTCCTTGCACAGCCTGGCAAACATGACTTTCTCCAAGCTCAGCCTCTGGCTTTCAAACTCTCTGCTTTTCCCCAAATTGAAAAGATGCTGTTGCAAAACTTCCCCTTTATCTGTGTGCTGTACATACTGGGCTCTGGCTTTGTGTCAAAATCCAGCTGTTTGTCATCATCATAAGGGGCTGAAAACCTCTCTTCTAGTCCCTTCTCATTCCCTCATTATTAGACAGCACAGTGGATGATGCTTCACTAGAGAAGCCATCCAGATGTCTGGCTTTGTGGGGCTTGTTGATTAATTTGATTTCCATTTCACTTCACTTTCAGAATTGCCTGCACGGCCATTACAGTTGTGTGGAAAGTGATGTGCACACTCAGCTGAAATTTCTCCCTGACCTCTTAAACCAGTGCTGCAGCGAGAGAAAGGGGAGGAAGTGTACTGGTTGCCATAGTAAGAAGCTACCCTGCAAAAAACAGGCATTTTGTCTGCCTTGTGAAAAACATTTCACCCCCCGAGACACCTCTGAGCAAGGTGGGCATTACAGGGAAGCACTTAAAGACATTGTTTCTTGTGCACTCCCTGGGCTCATCAGCTGGAGTGATAGGAACACCTCAGGCACAATTCAGGAAGTGGAATACTTGGGCAAGCACAAGATTCATTGAAGCACACGCCACAGTGCCCTGCAAATTTGGACCTTCATAACAATTTCATCTCACTTGAGTCCCTGCAACTATTCAGGAATGGTAAAATCAGACTTCTCTGTATTAATAATGAAGATTTTTTTTCCCCCCTTTTGGGAGTGAAGGGAATGTGGAAATAGAGCAAGGTGGTTTCTCTGCTGCTGTCTCTCTAAGATGCTGAGAAGAGAACCATTCTTTGATAGCCAATAAACAGAGGATCTGCTGATTTTAAGTGGAATAGCAAATCTCATTGAGAAAGGAATAACTCTTTTATGCTTGCCTCAGTCCTCAACACTTTTATCAAATTCCAGGCCTGGATTCCTTCCAGGTCTTTTCAGAAAAAATGAATTTATTATTCTTAGCTCCAAGCTAGAAAGACTTTCTACTGAAAAAAGAAAGGAAGAAAGAAAGAAAGAAAGAAAGAAAGAAAGAAAGAAAGAAAGAAAGAAAGAAAGAAAGAAAGAAAGAAAGAAAGAAAGAAAGAAAGAAAGAAAGAAAGAAAGAAAGAAAGAAAGAAAGAAAGAAAGAAAGAAAGAAAGAAAGAAAGAAAGAAAGAAAGAAAGAAAGAAAGAAAGAAAGAAAGAAAGAAAGAAAGAAAGAAAGAAAGAAAGAAAGAAAGAAAGAAAGAAAGAAAGAAAGAAAGAAAGAAAGAAAGAAAGAAAGAAAGAAAGAAAGAAAGAAAGAAAGAAAGAAAGAAAGAAAGAAAGAAAAAGAAAGAAAGAAAGAAAGAAAGAAAAAGAAAGAAAGAAAGAAAGAAAGAAAAAGAAAGAAAGAAAGAAAGAAAGAAGCAAAATGCACCCTTCCTTTGTTATAATTTTACTCCTTCTTTTCATTAACAACTCATTCCTAGTCTAGCCTGGCAAATATGTTTACAATTGCATGGTTCATAGAATTATTTTTTCTCCTTGTGTTTCTTTTTCTTCCATCTGACAGGGCTGAAAACTGGATGATGATGAAGGGAAAATGGCTTGGCAAGTCAAGGAGGAGCAGAAGAACTAGGAAAGCATGGTGGAGGAGAGACCAAGTGGAGCAGGGAACACTGAGGAGAAGGTAAAGAGGCAGCTGATTTATGACCACCTGGTGAGAAGACAGGTGGAAGAAGGTCTGGAAAGTTTTTGGAGGAATGTCCTGTGGATTATAAATGAAGTAGAGGGAAACAGGGGAAGTGGGCAGAAAGTGAAGGCAACAGAAGCCAGCAGGGCTTCTTGGAGTGAAGCTCTGCCAGAGTTTTGCAGCTGGAACATCTTTCCTAGGGTGAAAAGTAAATTTATCAATGCCACCATACTTGGTAAAGTCCTCTTGGTTCTGCCGAGTTAATCATATCAGAAGCAAAACAAATAAGATAAGAAGAAAATTTCCCTCTTGGGATTTTGAAATGGAACATTCATTCCAAACATCTTTCCTGGGATACTCCCTTTCTTTGTTTACAAAAAATGAGAAAATGATTGTGCAAAGCAAAATGTCTGTTGCCCAGTGCTTCTGTGTTTCACTGAACTTAGAGAAACACTTTGGTATTTGCTGGAAATATGAAGACTATTCTGGTCAGGGAGGAGTCTGAATATTCTTCTTTTTGGGCTAAGGCATTACCAGCAATGCAAGAGTAATTATAAGACCCTCAGTTATTTGCACTGCTCTGGAAATCCCACTCTACTCTGAGGCTGCGCCTAAAAGCAAAACTTCTGGTGTGGGACTTTTGGGCCTGGTGGTGTCCTGAATAAAACTTCTGGACAACACTTCTGGCCCTGGAGACCAAGAGATGTTTGTGGGAAGTATTGCTGCACATTGTCCTATTTTTATACTTTCTCTGAGTCATCCGTATTCACAGTGTCAGAGAGGATACTGCATTAGACACACTTTTGGTCTGACTATGAGGTCACCCTTTCCATTCTTGTTTTAAGCTTTTATGAAGACAGAGAAAACAGGATCCCCTTAGCTTTTAACAGCTGGGAAGAAGGTGGGGAATAACAGGTTCTTACTAGTATTTTTCCATGCACATGCAGTGTCCTTCTGCCTTGAACATCTTTCCAATGAAGGTATTTAGCCAATATGTGGGGCAAGAGAGACTGGTGAGAGTATGAGAATGGTGCAATTAGAGCTAATTAAACAAGATGAAGTGAAGTTTTGAGTCTGGGTTTCCAACATGCACAGAAGCACACCAAGGATGAAATGAAGAGGGAGAAATCCTAACAGTCTTGTGTGTGATATGCAGTTTTGAGAGGCATCATCAAGACACACTGATCACTGTCTTTTTGGCCAGATTGCCTTAATATGTAGCACGAGCAAGTGAAGCACTGAACACTTTAGACTGAAAGGGACCTCTGGAGGACTCTGGTTTCTGGTCTGCTCCCCCTGCTCAAAGGAAGGCCAGGAGGAGCAAGTTGCTGACCTGGTCAAGTTTTGAGTATTTCCAAGGATGGAGTTTTCTCATGTTTCTGAACCTCTGTTTTCATGTTTGACGACTGGCTTGATGAATAAAATCCTGATAAAAGAAGAAAATGAGATACAAACAAGATTTTGATTCTGTGGTATGCAGTGGCTGGCAGTGAGGACCTAAAGTCCTTGACAGCATGGGAACCCCTCTGTCACCATGAGCTATGTTCCTGGATCACATCTTCCTGTTCAGCTTTGGATGAAAACCATCTGCCTTGCAGGCTCCAAAGCCTCTCTGCAATATGACCCAAAGCTTGGTGAGAGGAACAGCTGGAGGTTTTTTTCAAATATGGACTCCTGCCTCGAATTATAGACCCTATGTGCATGTTCAATGTTGGCTGTACCATCTCCTTTCAGGAAGTGTTACAACACGTGCTTCACAGTTGAGCAAATCCCTGAGTACTTTTTAGGCCTGCAGAGACTTTAAAAGCTTATCTGGGACTCTCATGAGCTCTTCCCTCTCTGCACTGTCTTTGTTCCCATGGGGGCAAGGACAGGATGACCATCTGAGGTAGACAGCATGAATTGGGAGACTTTGCTCTCCTCTTTTCCAGGGGAGCAGCTCCTCACAGAAGTATGCTGAATTCAAATGAAGGCATTGAAGGGTGACTGAAGACTCTTTTAAAAAAAAAATAATTTTAATTTCCATTTCTCTGGCATTGCTGTTTCTCTTGGGAAAATCAAACCTCTGAGTGAGATTACATTTGCTGATCTTTCTGAAGGATATTTTAAAAATGCTTCTAAATAAACAAAAATCCCCCAAAACCCAGACTGAAAAGACAGAAGAAGTACTTCCCAGGCAACCCACTGTTTCATCCTTTTGAATTTATTTAGGCTAATTTTTTATCATGCTAAGCACTGAGTTTCCAGAGGAAAGTGCCTTCATTGCAGCAGAGACTGAAGCTGGTTTGGCTTCCCATGGGGTGTGAGGAGATCCCACAAGCTATGCATGACACTGGTCCTGTTTGCCTGGTGAGAGATATTCCCTAGAACCAGACTATTGGAGGGGTTTTGTTCATGTTCTCCTAGCTGCAGGGACTAAGGAATCTGGGAAGCTGAGCTAGCTCATAGCAGGCAGGTGCATATCAAGGGCAGCATGATGGAGTTTGCACTGATCACATTGTAGGAGCCAGCATGTTTTCTTTCAAGAGCCTCAATGTCCCGGGCCAGGGCGACATTCTTTGTGCCTTTGGTTTTTGAAGCAGCCCACAAAGAGGATTCCAAGGTCTGATCTTCTTCCTGAGCTAAAGTAGCTGAGCTTTGTTTCATTACAGCTGAGTGCATGAATTTTTATCTTGGCTGTGCAGGTGTGGCAATTAAGGATAGGAGCAGTGTGCACCATTAATTCCATCCTCCCAGCACAGAGATACTTCAGCATCTTAGTAAATTAAATTAATGAAATCTATTTATTCACATGGTCTCCTATAAAAACAAGGATATTGTGATTTTTCTTGGTGGCATCTGTCTTCCTTACTCTTCTCTCCACCACTATTTTTTTCTTTTAGGTATTTTCCACCAGATTTAACAGTAGGGGAGTGATCTCAAAGGTTTTCAGTTCAAACAGGGTTTTCCCCCCTCTCAGAGCTGGTCGTGTA
>NW_009954544.1:2688328-2695708 GCF_000747805.2 Chaetura pelagica
CGTGTAGGGGAGGCATTGTCAGAGTGAAAAAACTGAAATATGAGTTTAAGCCTTATTAGACATCAGAGGATCCACTGATGAGCAATGAAACCTGTCACCAAGGTATTTGAACTCCTATATTAGCAGTCAGTAGGTTGTTGTTTATTTTTTTTTTATTCCTCTTTACCCTTTTCTCTTCCTTGTGCACCTGAGAAAAGGTTGGAAAGGGAATGCTAGGGGACTTACTAACTGGCTTTTCTTGTGGATGGCTCAGCAGTAGCAAGCTACCAAAATCAGTGCATGTGAGTTACATTTGAAAATTAATCATCCCATTTCCTGCAAGTGATAAGAAAATTTGCCTTGTCTGTGAGTAATTTGCAGTCAGTCATGGCAATTTCTAATGTTTAAATATAAAGTAAATTAATTAGTTGACATTATTTTTAGTTAACTGATTTGCTGTAATTGCAATGACTAAATAAATCAATTACTTAAAAAGAAAAAAAAAGAAAAAGCCCCAGACAAACATGATAAATCAATTACTTACTATTTAATTTGAATTACTTGATGTTACAGAAAAGAACAGAGGAACAAATCCTTTTATGACATCAGAAAAATTCAATCACTGTCTGGGGCAAGGGATTTCAGCACAATGTTACATCTTTATTTAACTCACAAGATAATGTAATGAAATAGTAAGAATGCATGGGAGTCCTGAGCCCAGCTGAGCCACCATGCATTCATTCTGAAGTGAACAGCTGGGACTTGGTCTTCTGAACCATCTCAGAAGCAGGAAATACCATATTTGGTGAGCAGTGCCTGTGCCAGGAAAGTTGTGTCAGCAGATAATGTTAGTGGATGCCTGAATAAACAGCACCTGCACCAGGAAAACAAATCTGGTGTTGGAAATCATTAGAGAAGAGCTGAAGAAAATGGGTGTTGGAGGACTGTTGTTACGGCTGTGGGTGTGGGTTACTGTTAGCCTATAGATGGGACACGGTGTTCAGCTCCTGTCTGAATGTCTCAGGTTGACTCTTGGGAGACACCTCAGCTTCACTTGCTTGGGGTCTGTCATTTCTGTGTGAGGAAACCATGGATGAGCAGGCCAGGACTGTTTGGTCTGAAAATATGGTGATGGAGAACATTTGTGCGTGTGTAGAGGAGAACTGGAGAAGAGAGGGTTATCAAGAGGGTTACTGAATGCACGAGATGAACCCTGCCTAGGATATCCCAGCTGAAAAGAGCTGGAGGCTGGGGCAGCACCCAGGGAAGCATCATCCAGCTTGGCATAGCCCTTGGCCAGGACCAGTGTATCTCCTCGCCAAGCCATGCAGGAGTGCAAGAAGCAAAGCCTGGCTTCCCACTGGCTTGAGCACCACCTCGGCAGTAACCTCCTCTGCCCAGGGGCTGCAGCCAGTCCACGTGCCCAGCTGGCCATCAGGAACCCGTGTGCCCATGGAGCTGCTGGCAATCATGGTAACTGCTGAGCTCTTCCTGGCAATTTCCTTCTGGAGGATGCAGTCAATTTGCATCTCTCCAGCCAGCGACTTTCACACGACTTGGAGGAATATAATTATCTTCCGGAGCTCAAATTATGTCTGATGAGCTCTAATGTGGAAAGCAGCTTCAGTGTTAGTCATGAGAAGGTAGACAGGCAGATGAACAGGGCTGTGCAGTGTGCAAACCCTGTCTCAGGGAAGTGGGGTTAGAGACCACTGGAGCTCGGTTAAATAGGTACATTATTCTGGTCTCCTGTCCACTCTTCTCATTACTGTTATGACTCATTTTAAAGTTTGTTTGCTTAGGAAGCTGCAAAAACAAGCTAGAATCAGAATTGTGAAACATTTTCCCCAAGGTAAATGCCACTCCTGTATTTTTGGATCTGTTACGAACCAGCTTAGCATGAAAATAACCCCCTTGGTGATTCAGAAACCTTCCCAAAACACTGAATGAGGAGGGTTACACAGTCCAGCACAAAAATACTCAGATGTCATTATTTGTGTTTGTGGCTGATGGCTGATTTGTGTTGATGTTTAAAATCAAATTGCTAATGGCAAAAAAGATCTTTTGCAATGGGATGTTTTCAGAAGGAATGCCCACATCCCATCTGCATGTGTGGCATCAGAGTGCCCCTCCTAGTGATGATGTGACTGGCTCTCAACCTGGCAATTCCATACAGGAATCTTCTGCCTCCTCCAGCTGATCCAGGAGCTCAGTGGGAGTGAGACAAGCTCCTTGCTTTTCTCCTCAGCTTCCACAGCTAGGGAGAGCCTGACTTGACAGGTTTCCTCTATGCAGAAAAGTGTGAGCTGCCTGAAGTGATGGCATAAAATATGCCCAGCAGGGATCTGCTTTCCCCTCTCCCCTGAATTTAATTCCAGCCCTAAATTGCCCTTGGTCATACAACTGGCAGGCTATTTTCCCAATGTGGTCTTCTGACAAATGCAGGTGGCTTTCATAGGGAAGTAGTCACTGCTGCTCCTGACATGAAGGCTGGGGCTGCTGAACATTAAGTCTCCCTTCCAAAGCACTGAGGGTAGAGGTGAATCCCCAAAGGAAGAAGTAGGAACCTACTAAAAAATAAAAAAAAAAATTAAAAAAAGCTCACCCTCTTTTTATCTAAAGCATTTTGAACATTTTGGCTACAACCTTCTGCATGGCAACTTGGGGAAGAAGGTGGCTAGCCATGCAGTGTAATAAAACAAGTTATAAAGCATTAGGAAGAACCACAAATACAGCTAATGGAAAAGAGGAACTGGCCTCAAGTTGTGCCAGGGAGGTTTAGACTGGATATTAAGAGAAATTTCTTCACCTAGTGGGCTGTCAAGGTTTGGAACAGGCTGCCCAGGGAAGAGGTCAAGTCACCATCCCTGGATGTATTTAAAAGTTGTTTAGGTGTTGCACCTAGGGATGTGGTGTAGTGGTGGACTTGGCAGTGTGCTAGGTTAATGGTTGGACTTGATAATCTTAAAGGACTTTTCCAACATAAATGATTCTATGGTTCTATGGGCTATGCAGTCTCATAATGAGAAGGACCATGTTGCTTTGTTGGTGGGCAGTGACACAGATGTCAGAATTACACACAACAGATACATGTGCTTGTGCGAAGAGGGAGCAGTTGATACAGATAGATGCAGGAAGACCAGTGGATGTGTCTGCCTTGACCTTAGCAAGGGTTTTGACACAGTCTCCCATAATGTCCTTATGAGAAAGCTCAGAATATGTGGGATAAAAGAATGGACAGTGAGAACTGGCTACACAATAGAGCCCAAAGAGTGGTGGTCAATGGTGCAGAGTCCAGCTGGAGACCTGTAACTAGAGGAGTCCCTCAGGGATCAGTGCTGGATCCAGTCCTGTTCAACATCTTTATCAGTGACCTTGATGACAGGACACTGTCTTCTCAGCAAGTTTGCTGATGACACAAAGCTGGGAGGATTGGCTGATCCACCTGAAGGCTGTGCAGCCATTCAGTGAGATTTGGACAGGCTGGAGAGCTGGGCAAAGAGGAACCTAATGAGGTTCAACAAGAGCAAGTGCAGAGTCCTGCACCTGGGAGGGAACAGCAGTACAGGCTAGGAGGTGATCTGCTAGAGAGCAGCTCCATGGAGAAGGACCTTGGAGTCCTGGTAGACAACAAGTCATCCATGGGACAACAATGTGCCCTTGTGGCCAAGAAGGTCAATGCTATCATGGGAGTAGTGTCTCCAGCAGATAGAGGGAGGTTCTGCTTCCCCTCTACTTGGCCCTGGTGAGACCTCACTTGGAGTGTTGTGTCCAGTTCTGGGCTCCCCAGGTCAGGAGGGACAGGGATCTACTTGAGAGTGTCAGACAGAGGGCTATGAGGATGACTAAGGGACTGGAACACCTGCCTTACAAGGAAAGGCTGAGACCTGGGGCTTTTCAGTCTAGAGAGGAGAAAACTGACAGGGGATCTAATTAATGTCTATAAATACATGAGGGCTGAGCATCAAGAAGGAAGGGACAACCTCTTTTCACTTGTGCCTTGTGATAGGATGAGGGGGCAGTGGATTCAAATTCAAGCACGCCTCAACATGAGGAAGAACTTCTTTACTGTGAGGGTTACAGAGCACTGGAACAGGCTCTCTAGAGAGGTTGTGGAGTCTCCTTTTCTGGAGACTTTCAAGATCTGTCTGGACACCTTTCTGAGTGACCTACCCTAGTATTTGTTTTGGTTTTGGTTTTGGTTTTGGTTTGCTAGTTTGTTTTGGTCCTGCTCTGGCAGGGAGGTTGGACTCGATGATCTTTGGAGGTCCTTTCCAACTCCTGGTCTTCTGTGATTCTGTGAGTCCTGCACTAGGAGATGTGTGCATCTGCTACAGGCAAGGCTGGGAAGGAATTTGGAAGCAGAAGCTGGGAGTGACACTGACTCAAGGAGATATGAGGGGCTCCCCCATGTCCATTCTTGCACCTGACCAGGAAGGGAAAGGGCACTCCCCAGCCTCTGACTGCAGATGAGTGGATGACTGTAGCTATTAGCTGCTGAAACCTGGCTTTATTTTTAATGCAGCCCTATGGAAGCTCTCACAGGTGTGACAGGCACCCCCAGAATGCAAGACCTTGCCCAGTAATCAGGATTTACTCTTGCCACCCTTGCTGAAATAATGGCAGAATTTATTGCATTACAAATACTAAATATTTGATGTGTCCCTGATTGCATTAATTAACCACAAATCAACTGAGGACCCAATTTAAGTTTGAAACAGAGAGACTTAATGGGATGTCTGTGTTGTTTGTTTGTTTGTTTTTAATATATATTTTTTTTATTTAAAAAATGTACCACACCTGGAAGGTGGAGGTTAACACAGAAGTTTATTTTTATTGTTTTGGTCTGTCTCCTTCCCACTGATGCTAGGTGTAATCCAGCCAGTTAGAGGCACTGCTACAAGGAGCTTAACCCTGATATGTGGCACTGAGGTAATTCTTATTTTACAGAAATTAAGGCCTAGATCCACCTACAGAAAAGTCAGCATGCTGGGACATAAAAGCACTGGGGATGGTAAAGTTCTCTGGTATTATGGTAATGGTGAGTATAAATTAGTATACTGTAAAATCTCTTTGGACTGGGTAAACCACAAACAGCTTCAGCAGCAGCTTGTCCTGTCACTGATGGTGGCAGGTCCTAGCTCTGTGCTCAGGCATGGCTCACTTGGATGAAACCTATGTTTTAATGGTAAGGATGTAAGTGGCACCAGAGCTGGTGTCAATTTAATAAGCTTTTTCTGTTTTTGACAAATACCACTGATCATGAGATGCAAGCAGTGGTGCTGATGGAAGGAGCCCATCTCACATGCCTAATGCCTTTGGAAGGCTTCATTACCATGCAAATGGAGATTGCACACAGTCTAATAAAAATACATCTGTCAGACTGCATATTTTATAACATAAAATGTTGGCATAACTTGGATTTATAGAGGAAATTAGTTTCATTTGGGGCTGGTTAGACCTGGCCTGCCTCTGGAAGCAATAAGGGTTAATTATGCTTCAGTAATTCCGACGTCTTTCTGATGAACAATTCATCTCTTATTGGACCCAAAAAGCTGCCATGATACTAGGAAACTTTTGACCTTGAAATGGTGGAGGAGGATTTTGATAAAGAAATTGCAAAGCTGACTATCTGCATAGGTACCAAGCAGCAATGAATGCAGTCAAGTGAAGGGGGGGAAATGACCATCTAACTCAGCCATAATTTTGCAAGAGAGCAGGTTGTGATCTGACATATTGGAACAAGCCTCTGTCTGTCATGATTGAAATGAAAGACCTAAAGGATGTTACTGCTCTGTCCTGCCTTTGCAAAGTAGCAGGGGACCCAGGGACACTCCTGCCTGTGGCTTTAGGCCCCAGGACTCCAGGTTGTACAGTGTGGCAATATGGGCACCAAGCTGAAAGCTCAGGAACAAGCAGCAATGTAACTTGAGCTGCACAGTGATCCTTCTGCCTAGGTGTGGAAAACTCTTCTTTTCTTCCCCACCTAAGCCTAAAAAAGCCCCCCCCCAGTACTGGCTTGTGACACTAGGGAAGTCAGGGGACCTCAGGATCCAGAGCAAGCAGCTGCACTAAATATGTGGTGTTGTACTTTTATTCCTCCATTTGGGGATCCCACCTTGAGGCACAATCAGCCATTCCTTGGACTCTGAAGAAAGAAGCCATCTTGCTTTGCCACAGCCACCTAATACAGAAGGTGGTCCAGCTAAAAATGGGTTGTTCTCTTTATGGATGTGGTAGGAGATCAGCTCCACCCTAGAGTAATTTGCTCCATGCTTGGAGACTAAGGAAACTAAGGAAAGTGGAGGTAATCACCCTTCAGAGGAATCTCTCTGCCTCTCTCCATGATCTGCAAAGGAACTCCAGGTGAGACAACTGGAGCCAGGCACAATACAGAGGACAATTTTCTTCCTTTCTACCATCAACAGCTTTCCCAGGTAGTGGAGTAAAAACAACCCCCTTGAGCAACATCAATGAGAAAGGATGGAGAGTTATACTCAAGGTACAGGAGGTCCCTCCCAGGAGCCAACAGGGTAAGGCAGTAACATACTGGTTTGTTCACAAATGCCTGTCACAGGCACATACTTCTGCTTTTGGTGTCACTTAAAATTAGACAGAAAAATCTCCCATCAGTCTTGAGTCTCAGTACAGCTTCTCTGCTTTCCAAAGTAGTCCTAAATTAGCAAGAGGACAGCTGAAGACCCAGAGTTTAATCTACATCAATCAGCTTCTGTTGAATGTACATTAGATTGGTGATTACAGGCAAGAAAAATATTGGTATCTTACAACTGACGTGTGCACAGTGCAAGGCATTTGCCAATGCCCATATATTGTATTTGCTAAGGCAATACTGACAAGTAGTCAGAGAAAATGTGCTTGGGCTTGATTAACTTTGCAAAGGACTTAAGGAAAAAAGATGAAAGTGAGTTTTGAATTTATACTAGAAATTGCAGGCAGACCCTGTGCATTCAACCTAAGCTCAAGGCTGTATGTTTCTTGAAAATGTATAAAAGGGCTCCTGGGGTTTCTATCTAGGTGTATTGTCTTGAAACACAATTTGACTATCATGCTTTTCAGTTTGTGCTCAGTAAGTGTTTGTAAGTGGTTAGTGCAGAATATCTCTGCCTTGTATTGCAAGGTGTGTTTAAATTGCTGCAATAACAATTTTCATGGCTTTTACCTTCCTCATAAAAGAAAAGCTAAGAACAGGTGACAGTCCAATCACAAAAAATTATGTCTGCGCTGGTTACCATTGCAATGCATCCTGCAGATCTCACAGGAAAACTCCTTAGTCAAGGCATTAGTACTTGTTTGAAGAATTACTTGATATTTTTTAGTGGAAAATATCTTTCTACTTAATTAGACTTTCATATTTCTGTTTCTGAATCTTTTTTTATGTCA
>NW_009954544.1:2695760-2704677 GCF_000747805.2 Chaetura pelagica
TCCTTTTTCTCAGTACTCCTTCTCCCCCCCCTCTTCCTGATCTGCTTAACATGCAGTGAAAAAACGTAGAGGTTTCCATCTAAATGTTTCCCAAGAAGTATAATTCTCCCAGTATATTAGTTGCCTTCTATGCTTGTAAACAGCAGTCATGTACTTCTGTGTGAGTTATGTTGCATATATTAAAAGTGAGGGAAAAGGATGTACATTTTGTATGGGAGACACTTTATGATACCTGCCTGTACCATGGGGCACAACCCCAAACAAGCAGCTGGGTCTGCAGGCAGCAAACCCCAAATCCAGCTGCATGGACCAGGGGAGAATCACAGTTACAGAACTTGCTCCACTGCCTCAACTTCAGATATGCCTGTGATAAGTGTCCTCTGTTCCCAATGTCTCACTTAGTGCTGTGATGACTCCTGCTGCTGCAGCAGGATGAGCAGGTCAGGAGGAATATTTTAATTACTGACAACCACATCCAGGCACAGGTACATGCAGGCTCTGCTTAGCTCCATATTCTGCTGGCATTTTTCCAGGATGTTAATAAATTGGAGAGACATATTCTTTTCAGCTGCTTCTTTGTCTTACTGATGCAGTGCTGACCCAAATGCTGTAGAAAACACTTTAACACTTAATTATCTTCCAGGTAAATAATCTGCTATGGGATTTATTCTTTACAGGTTTGGGTTTTTTTATAGATGTCCTAAGCTCTTGTAGCATATTTTAATCAGGGTTTATGTAGCTTTGTTAGCAACTCAGTCTTTTTGGTGTTAGAAGTTTTTGGTATATACAAATTAATCCAAGCAATTTGTTATTGGCTGATGTATTGATTTTACACAACGTCCCTTCTTTTAGCAATACAGTCCAGTTGCATCCTTCCAAAATGAATAGTGGTAAGGTAATATCTACAGCAATACAAAATAGAAGCATTTGACTCCACAGGAGTGCTCTTTCCTCCACTTTTCACCAAGAACTGGGGTCTCTTAGCACTGAAGAAAGTCATGGTGAATTAGCTGATTATTCTGCGAGATTCAGTCCAAGCCAACATCTCTGGCACAGGAGATCTTTTTTTTTTTTTAGTGATGCTCTTTTCCATGAAGAATATCTGAAAAACAACAGACCCAAATTTTTGAGAACACCATATAAACTAACAATTGGTGGTTAATTGGGACTGGAATAACTGCAGAGTTGACTTGCGTGGATAATTTCAGCTCTTTCTGGAGAAATGTGACTTCTAAGTTTTGTGCTTTTCCAGTGGAAAGAATCCACACAATAATTCATTTTGATGAAGTGAAAACATTTTCTAAAGAACTGCTACATTAAAAACTCTCATCCTGCAGTGGCAAACACCTGGGAAGAAATAATCCATTTCTGCCTGGATTTCTTTGAATTTATCTTTACTGAAGTTATCTACATTGATTTTTTAATTATTTCTCCAACTTATCCAGCCTCTGCTAATCCTGTCCTCCAAAGTTCTCACTACTGTTCTCAACACAGAGTCAGCCACAAGTTTTATGAGTGCACCTGCTCGGTCATATTTCCTGATTTCTTTAAGGGTGTCATGCAAGACAATGTCATACTCTTAATAAATTCAAGACCTATCATATCTGCTGCCTTCTCTTTATCCACTTGGCTGGTTACTCTGATAAGGGATGAAATTAGAAATGGTTTGAGAGAATCAGTTCTTGAATAATCTATGCTGGCTGGCTTTATCAGCTTATTATTCCCTAGATGACTACAAACAGATTGTGCAATAATTTCTCTTCTGCCTTTCTGGGTATTAGATTACTCCATTTTTCTGGGTTCTTCTTTCTCTCATGAAAGATGAACTACTCTTCTTGCCCTTCTTAATTCCACAAGTACAGGGAATTTGCAGACATAACCCTTAGAAGTCTAAGGATCTCCTCACCTGACTGTTAAATGCAGGAGGGAGAACTTCAGTGCTTCCTCAGAATGTCTTTACTTCTCTAAATATTCTTTAACCAGGTCTTCTCCTGTTTTGATCTGTAGTTATATGTGTTTGTTTGTTTGCTTATACATAAGAAATAGAGGTCACAGTTTGCTTTTCCCTAAGAAGGCTGAAGGAAACAAAGCTCTCCTTGCCACACCAGATATTCTTAGCTCTTATTTTTCATGAATCTATATGCTCCTTTGTCTTCTTTCTGATTCTAGGATTCTGATTTTAAGAACTGTTCAAGTTCCCATTAATGTCCCTTGTAGTCTCTAGCCTATCTCTGTATTTTTGCAGGCAGGTGCTCTCCCTTCATTGTGTCTCTTTCTTCTTCCTGGGTAATTTTTGTGAGACTCCCACTCTGATTTTCTTGCCACAAAAGGACACTTTGTGTAGCCATCTTAATTTTGCACAGTGCTGAAGCAGTGTAATTCCCATTACATCCAAAAACTGCAGTGACCTGCTTGGCTCTCTATATCAGAGTGAGAGCAGTGGCAAAAGCCATGGGCCCTCAGCAGCACATTGTCAGGAAGCTTGCCATGGGGAGGGCTCTCTGTCAGCACTCTTCCTTCTCACCATGCACCCCTGGTACTGGCATTACCAACTTCATCTTAACCTTGGCCAGGGCAAGTCCATTACCTTCCTTAAAATGCATCCTCTACTTGCCTATGGGACTGGATTCTCTTTAAGACAAGCTAAATGAAAGGCTGTGTGTTTGGACCCAGCTGGTGATGACTGGGACTCAAGGCTTCACTTACTGCTGTGGAGAGAGTTCTTTGGCTTCAAGAGTTTTCCTGGATTCACATAGTTGAACAAAGTCTCTCATATAATGAGATCTGATATGTCCCTTTGGGCAGGACTCGGTTGCCTAAACATGGATTTCTAGGGCTTTTCTGTGGTAGATGTTCAGCTGCTGCTCCAGGAGAAAAGGGACTAATAAATTCCATGTCCCATCTACCAACCACATGGGGATGTGCTGCGGGACATTTCAAGTGGCACTAGGTACCTGCACTTAGGGATCTGAAGAATTCCCTTCTAAGCGTTCAACTTGTCCAACTGGAAAGGACATACTGGAGAAGACTGATCCATCACTGGGAAAGGAATTGGCCAGGATGCTGCAAACAGCTTCCCTATCTGCTAATGAGTTGAACAAAAAGAAGCCCAAAGTATGGGGTGAAACCAAGCCACATTTCCTTTTTAAGCATGCTGTGGGTCCCTGAAAGATGTGATTGAAGGAGATGTGGAAGAGGAAGAGATGCCAGAACTGCTAACAGATACAGCTACAGAAATTTGGTTTATGTGAACCCAGAAGCTTGACAGATAATGGCCCAGGAAATGCTTTTCTGCTTGCTTGCCAAACATAAGCAATGTCTAATATTTTCAAAGTGCTTGTGCTACCCTAGCACCACATATGCATCCTCTTTACAAAGGTCTGGAGTGTCATCCCTACTTGGTTTCTGGTTTGTGATTCTGAACATGTCATACTAAATACAGAGATGCACAATGGTCAGAAGAGCAACCTGATGATCTCCTGGAGCTATAATGTGATCCCAGAGTTCTGCCATGAAATGGCTTGGGAGATTAAAAAAAAAATAGAAAATGGTACATGGGTTAAATTTTGCCTGCCAAACACCGTTTCAGTCTTTAAAGCTTATCATGTCAATTTTCAGCTATGACCATAAGGCCATAAAAAACTACAACATGAAACTTTCCAATATAATGGCTCCAAAGCAAAAGTCAGAAACAAAAAAAACCCAACAAGTATGTTGAAAGAATGACTAGGTTCCTTGATGCATTGCTGGCGGTACCCGCAGAGATACTCCAACACAGAGACCTTTACTATCAAAAAACAGGAGCCAAAGGTCCCAGACATGGATCCCTGTAGCTCATCACCTCCCCTCAGGGTTGGGGAGTTTTTTTAGTCCTGTATTTGCTACTGAAAACGAGCCCAGCCATGCAATTCTACTGACCAGACTAAGACAGCAGGAGTCATTTTGCTGCCAGCAGTGAAAAGAGCAAGTGTCAATGCTGAAGGCTGGACTCAGCAGGTTGTTTAGGGGAACCAGATCTGATGAGAGATCAAGGGACAGATGTGAGGCACCAAAGAGATGTGAATGGCAGCCTGCTTGCTGAGCGCTGGGTCTGCTTTCAAGATGATGTTTTCATGTCACACAAGCCTGGGGTAACATCGTGGCAGTTACTCAGTGGCCTCATGCAGAAGGTGAGAGTCAATTCCTGAAAGACCCTTTGCTGGACACTCTACCCCTACCCTGAGCCTGTGCCTGTGTCATGTTAATCTAAATGTCAGTTCACTGTCAATACTCTGTACCCACTGGCTGTTCACCATCCACTCAGCCTCTGTTCACTGCCACTACTTGTGTGCTGTAAGCAGTGAAGAGCTCCTCAGGGGAAAAGGTTGTCTTTCCCACCATATTGGAAAAAGGAGAAAATTATTCCCAGTTATTAATTTCAATTCAAGAGCAGCTCTGGTCCATCTCATTTAATCTGACCTTTTAAATTCACTTGATGCAAACACAGTCATCCTTGTGACTTGCCCGTGTTCATACTGGCCTTGAATTCCAGGGGAGGACCGCGGCATCAGCCACCCCAGCTCTGCTTGCAGGGATTTATGTGGGCCAGGGATCTGACTGATGCTTAAAGAGACCATGCCACAATGCCTTTCCAAAGGCAGACTGGATTACCAAATGAGCCATCCCTTCCCAGCTCATTGTGTCAATCCTTCAAGAAAGAGAATTACCTTGAAGTACATGTTAAAGGCGCTAACACAATATGATTTTTAGCATCTGTGTTCTCTTCCAGTTGCAACCTTTGCTGGCTGCATTATGAGACATGCCCAACCTTTGCTGATGGACCTTGCCTTGGTTACTCACCACAACAGTGCATGGGACTAACTGAACATTTGAAGTACCCTGGGGAATACAGTAGAAATACAGCAATTTTGGAAAGCCTGCAGAAATGCTGTGTGGAAGTAAAAAACAACAACAACAACAACAACAACAAGACCTAGGTGAAGATTCTTGTCTGCGTTTTCAAAGACTTTTCAAACTTGCCAAACTTCTCTTTAAGAATTCCGAGTATTTTACACATCACAGACTTGAAACATCAAGAGATATCCCATCCGTCTCCTTTTTTCAAGGAGGCATCATCATGGAAAAAAAAATATATATAAAAAAGGGAAGGGAAACAATGTATATCAGTATGATCAGGAACAAAGAAAAAAAAAGGTAAGACTCAAAGGCAAACAAGGTTATTGTGATTGAAAGTCAAAAAAGGAATAATTTCAGCACCAATAAAGTTGCCATAATAGAAGCATTGAATAGAAAGGGTGAAGAAAGACTGTGATACAAAGGTGATGCTAAAATCTGATTGGAGAAACAGGTATGTATAAAAGGCCAGCAAGTTCTGCATCCAGGCATCAAATTCAGATGGACTTTTAGTAGTCATGCCTTTGTGTGATTAAATATTTGTGGAAAATAATTTGAGTATTGTTTCATTTTGTCTGCTAAATAGAACACACGCCAAATTTGAGCCCAATGCCAAATTAATTGATAGCGATTTGTGAGATGACAGATTTTCTCAGTATGACAACAAGCCTTACATGAGAAATAAACAAAGAAGGCATTTATGGAAAGTTATCTTATGGTTTTGATAATAATACAAACAATGATCTTTAATAACTTGTAGCCTTTTCCCACATCCAGATCGTTTCTCATTAACTAATGAACTAATCACTTGCTTGCTCTGAAGCACTTCTCTTGTCCTGCCAAGAAGAGCAGCTCTGCATGGACAGCTAATGGACAGTCAATGAGCCATGGAAGTCTGAAAGGCTCCACACTTTGGGTCTGTGTCAGAGCCCTCTGAGCTCAACAGGAAAGATTGCAAAGACCTTCACTGGGTACAAAATCAGACCCTCACGGGGTGATGAGCAGGGGCTCATCAACGCTTCTGTAATGAGCCTGTGACCAGCCAAGACTGTAAGATTTTTGCCTCCGTGCAGGCAGGCACTGTACCCCAGGGGTGCCTGTACACATCTAATGTAATGGTTGATGAGGGAGAACTACCAGATGTTGCAGCAGGGATGTGCTGTGCTAGGCCACCCATCGGGAGAGACATTATAGCATGGTTGGGTATGTTTTTATTCTCACAGACTATCCACTACTAATCTAGGGTTTCCTCTCCTCTCATGCATTATTTTAAGTTAGTTGATTGATTTTTTTGGTGGGTTTTTATTTTTATTTGTTTTATTTTGCAGACTAATTGTGAAAGCTGGGGGCACTGGAGAAGCCAGACTTGAACAAACCAGGACATTCCTGGTTTGATGTGACTCACCACCCAAACCATATCACCCAGTCCATCTCTTCCAGTTTTCGTCAAATAACTCTTAGAGAAAACAGGACTTTTCTTGGCTACATCACCACAGACAGTCTTGAAACATGTAGGTTCAAGTACTGTATCTGGAAACCAGATTTTTGTGTCCAGACCTGACATCTCTGAGTACATGAAGCCAGTCCTAGGCAGCTGGACTAGAACTAAAAACTGGTTTCACTCTCTATGCAAAAGAATGATGACTATTCCCAGGAGCTTTTCAACAGCAGAAGAGATAAAGCAAATACAAAATGTATTAAGGCAGCTATGCTATCAGATGTTTAAAATCAGCAAAATATGACCTGAAGATGTTTCTCCCTAGGACTCAAATCCTGACTTCTTCTTTACAACTACTCAGCCCTCACTGGAGTGATGGGACACTGTTTCTGCAGATTGGAACAACATTCTTGTGCTCAGGTTTTGAGAAAAAGCAACTTAAAGCCCTTTTTGGAATTTTGGAGCTGGCTAGGCTGTCCTGAAAACTTGACATTCAAGATTTACCACCATGTTCACATTTGAACTGTCTTTCTTCACCTTCACACAGAATGACTGTGCATCTGTAACCTCACCATGCTGCCTCACCCCTCCCACAGACCTGGGGTGTACTTGGGTGCCCTGTCACAGCAGAGCATTGCGCTTTGATCAGCCAAAGATCTGAGTCTGGAATAGCAGTGAATTACACTTGGCTTTCTTAAGTCCCAGTACTTCACCTATTGTTTTAAGAAAGTTGTCCCCAAAGGTTTTAAATAACCACGAAGTGCTGCTGCAGCAGAGCTAGAGATTTACTAATAATGTTAAACTAAAGCATCAGCTTTTTGCCCGGCAGCATTGGCACAGAGCTCTGCTATGAGCCATAAGTACATCTCAAGCTTTCATAGAAGTACAGCTAAGAACATTTCCAGTCATGTCATCTGATGTCAACAGACCTAGCCTGTTGAAGCCAACAGAGACACAATGCTTAACAGACTGAGAATTTGCCTCATCTTGCCTGGTGTTTCTAAAAGCCTTTTCAGAGCTTCCCAGATGCTCTAGCTGAATCTAGCAGCTCTCAGGCTTAGGAGGAAAAAGGTTTTACTGGCAGCTCCCAGAAGTAGATTATATTTGTAGAAAATGTCAAACTAGAAATCCATGTGCATAGTGCAAATGATGTTGGCACCTGGAGAGACAGAGGTTGATGAGGATTTTCCCTAATGTGCATCCAGCCATTGTCCAGGGGAACTGAGTGTGTTTCTGGCAAGGGGACAGAATTCTGCACCTGTGATTTGTGAAAGAATGTGATGTTTCTTTGGTTCTTGTCATAGCCTCCTTTACAAGTAGGTCGTTTTGTGTCTGCATGGCTCTAGGCAGCATTGCCAGTCATTCAATAAGAGAAATAGGACAGAGTGGATGAGGGATCATGGGATCTCCAATGGAGAACAATCAGCACTTGCTGAGAGAAGTCAGATAGAGAACATGTGTTTTCCTTGCTGCAAGGAGTGTAAAAGTGAGGATCATGCAAGCTAGTGAGCTCCCAAGTGGGTCCTACCTGAAAAAGAGGCTCTCAGATGGAGCTTTTGAACTCTTTATGAAGTACAAGAAACTCCAGCAGCTCTACATTCTTGTGCCTTGATGTCAGCAAGCACAATGCACGGAAGCACAGCCATCACAAGGGCCAGATGGGCTGGGCAGAGACCAAAAGCTGCAGGAGCAGAAAATGGAACAATTTCCTTGGAACATGGTGATCTTCTCTCCCAGTAATCACTCCTTTCTTTCAAAGCCGGAGAAGGCTGTTTATGAGCATGTCTTGAGCCTTTCCTGCCAGCCAGGACTTGCTGAGTTTCCATGTTGAAGCTGAGTCCCAGGAGAAGAGAAACTGGCAGAGAAGGAACTTCAGTCAGATCAGGGGTCTAGAACAAGTCTCAGTAATGCTGTGGCTGATCCAAGCAATACTGAACCACCCAAGCTGCCATCAGCATTGAGCAATGCAGAGGAAAGAGGATGCAGCATTGAGCTGATAAATAAATAGAGATCTCAAACACAATGAACGTGACCCTTATGGATTAATGAAAGATGGGTCTTGTCATAGAAATGTTTTTTCCTCACTTGGGCTTCTGTGTGAAGCAGAAAGAGGGAACCACGTGTGAACATGTCAGCTAGTGAACAAGCACATCTTAGAAGGACATGATGTTGGACAATCATTGAACAGGAACTTAGAGGACCCCAGTCTGATGTGCAAGACACTTTCATATTCTCATTAAAGCTTTTTAAGTAAACGTGAAATCACTGCTGAAAACACTTGCCTTAGTGATGTTGGTGACAGAATGGTAAGGAAGGAAAAAGGCAGGGAACAGATCTGCAATGATATGGATTATATAACGAAAATGTTTGTAATGCTCAGAAATGTTATTTCACCAGGGAGAAGGAACTTATGTCTTGCCATCAGAAGAGCCTGTGTCCTGGAAAGACATGAGCTGGTTGTGGATGTGATGTCAAGGAGGATCAGTAGCTGAAGAACTCACAGACTCAGGATGTGGTCTGTGAATTTTGTGTATCTTAAATACATACAATTTCTGCTTTATTTTATTCCCTTTGGGCTCTTCCAAG
>NW_009954544.1:2704695-2717904 GCF_000747805.2 Chaetura pelagica
CATCAGAGGCATTAGCAGCATCAGCCAGCTGGTGTTTCCGCCACCTGGAGTAATTACAGGGAAGGAACAGCAAAATCAAGAAAGCTTGTTTCGTACAAAAGTGTCCTTTCCGATGGGGACATTGTTGCCTCTACAGAGGTTGAGCTCTTGCTTTTAGCACTGGATTTTCTCCTGTCTACCCACTTGCGTATGTGGATGGTATTTGATAGAATTAAGCATATTTCTATCTTTCATATCATGCCAAATTGACACATGTCCTGGTTTGAGCCAGGATGAAGCCAGTTTTCCTTTTACTGATTTTTTTTAATATTTTTTTATTTTATTTTATTTTTCCCCTTCAGTAAGTTTTCTTCTAACTAGTCATAGAGCTTCCAGCTAAGACTGATCACGCTGGAATGTTTTTCTAACTGCTGGGTCTCCAAGGTCACAGCTTAACTCTGCTGGCTCAGACACTACGGGGAGATCTGTGCCCCCCCTGTAGGAGGCTGAGTTAGACAGACAGCAAAATTGCCCAGAGATATTCCATTCCATATATCTACGTAAGCTCAGAGGAAGGTCAGAGATCACAGAAGACAACTTCCTTCCTGCTTCTTCCCTTATCTTCCATCCATGGCAGGCATTTGGGGAGGACTCCATCCATCCATCACCGTTGACCCCCGGGCTCGAGCTCTCCTGACCCTCATCACTCTGTGCTTTCTCCAGCAGCAGCTCTGGGATTTTTCAGGACTGTTCCCAACTAAGGAGAGTGCTGTGGGTGCTCCTGGGTGTGGGGAGAGTGAATAGGGGTTTGCACATTCCTGAACACATTTGTATATAATTGTATATATTTTCTTATATTATTAGTGTTTAATTAAAGCTGTGTAGTTTAGTTTTCAATTCAGCCAGGTCTCTCTCTTTTTCTCTCTCTCCTCCCCTACCTGGGTAGGAGGGGGAGGGGATTGAGAGCGTTGTTGTCGAACCTGAGTCAAACTGTGAGAAAACACAACCCTGAAAAAGTTTTAAGGGAGGCAAAACGATGCAACAGCAGCTGCTCACAGACACCCAGCTGTTTCCCTGGGAAACCAGGGCAAAAGTTTTGCCTTCATGTACTTTGAGTCACAATCCCTGGGGGTGTTTAAAAGATGTGTAGTTGTGATGCTTAGGGATACATTTAGTGGTGAACCTGGCAGTGTCAGGTTAACAGTAGGACTCAATGCTCTTAACGGTACTTTCCAACCTAACTGACTCTATCATAGAATCATCCTGGTTGGAGGGGACCTTGAAGATCATCACGATTCTATGTTCTTGATATACACAGTAAAATATGAGAAGATGTTTGGTCCGATTGGTTTTTTAACCATGTTAATGAGATTCTAGCTGAAGTATATAGAGCAATTAAAATAATTAAGGTAATTACAGACAAGAAGGCAAGGAGACAGCATAATCAAAATGTCCTGGGAGAAATTAGGAGGTGGCTATGGCCTCCACAATGCCATCATAGGTCATATGGAGCGCTTTCCAGGGTGCTCCAAGGCCACCCTCTGCCCGGGTACTGACATTAGGAGTGGATGTAGTTTCAGATATTTGCATCTACTACAGTTTATGTGTCAGTCCTACAGAAGAGGCAGGCCCTAAAGGAGAGAACATGGGCACGTACCTTCTTCAGGATGCTTGGTCCATGAGTCAGTGAGCTGGGGATCAACCAGAAAAAGCATTGCAATTTTATTCCTTATCTCAAGCACCAGAGATGCAAAGAACACAGCTCACTTGCTGAGGAAATGGACAGGGAAAACTACGCATAGGTCCGGTATCAACAGCAACCTCATTTCCTTCAGCACCAAATCCTACGACCTATGTGCAAATTTCCTGCACTAGATAGTTGTGCAGAACCTGTGGAACACTCCATGCTACACGAAACAGCATGGGAGGGTGGACATGCAAATTTCAGCCTGGGGTCATTGCCCCAGGATGCTTGGTGATGAGTGAAACCTCACAATGACACAGAGGAGAGCCTGAGAGATAAGAACCAGAGCTGGCAGAAGGCTGCAGCCTTTCAGCTGCGTGCTTGAACTAAGCCAACTTTGTCTTAAATTCATCTCAGCAGCTGTTTCAGCCAGTGGGTTAGCTGTGAAGGACACTTGTTTGTCAGCTGTCACCACTGTTTCACTATTCTCTTCACCTTAAGTGAGAGTCGAACGTGGCAGGCAACTCAGGGAAGGATAGAAGAGCCTGGTTGGTTTACTCCACACTTGCCAGCCCCATGGCTGAAGGCCCTCCCTGAGTAACAAGATGAGCAGTTTCAGGTCACTGCCACCTTCTCAAGGATCTGCTCTAACAGCATAAAGGAATGGCCCTTTTAGTTCTGCTAAAGTTCCATTAGCAAATGGAATTGTTCAGGGATGCCCCGTTATTTGTATTCAGCCTGTTACTAGTTATATCATTTGCAGCATCTGCCAGAGAAGAGGCTAGCATGGACCCAGGAGTGGACTGACCTGCACAGCAGGGACACAAAGAGAAATGTGTCACTACTGGCCCTTGCCTGCACTGTTCTTCCTCCATTACTGTGCTTGTGCATCCCAGCTCAGCCCTGCAAGTTCCTTAGGTGCCATGTGCTGGGTCAGCCACCTCCACTATGGCATCTCACACCCAGATTCCCACAGCAGGAGAGGTGCACCAGCAGCATGCTCCAACTGGAGAGCTGTGGATGTTTCTCCATTTCTGTCAGCCCTATGCCACACCATTTAGTGTGGTGAGACCAGGAGCAGAGTACACTTGCCACAGAGTTCATGTCCTGCACAGCACACTGGTGAGTGTATGAGTCAAAAAACAGTGTTGATTCAGCTTCTTTTAAATGCCTTTTATCTGAGACATTATACCCATCAGTGTGGGGGCTTGGATGCTGAGACATCTTTCTGAAAGCTTGCTGGGGAGCTGGGTTCCTCAGCTGGACCACTTTGCAGCCAGCTCTTTCCCCAGCTCCCTGAAAGGCAAGTCAGAGCAGAAACTGTGGTGCATTCACCACAGACTCTCTGTCTTCCTGTCATGTCTCAGAGCTGGGGTGCTCTGCAGCTGGGCACTGTTGTTCACCTAGTGTAGGCATTACTTTTTAAAAAGAGGCAGGAAGAAGATCTGAGAATATGGCCTCTTTCTCTGGTATTTTCTACAGATTATTCCTGCAGTAGCATCAGGGCAAAGCAAGCTCAGTTTCCTCTAGGTTTGCATCTCAGAGCAGGTTGAGTTTGATGTACTTGGAGACATGAAGTGATGTTTTCTTCTATGGCTGGGTTATATATCAGGTGAATATCTCACTTGCCTTCTTTCCCAAATGGATTTATTCATCACCTAGTTATGATTTTCATGCTTCTGAAGCCTCTCTTTCTCTTGAACCAACTTTGCTCTGCATGGTTTCCTACTTACATGAAGCATGGTAGGAGCACAGTGACCTCAGAGATGTTTGCTACTGTGTCACTTGGTGCATGAGCTGGTACAGATCAGAGACTCAGATATATGGTGGCAGTACACAAAGCAATTAATTTTTCTGATTTTAACATGAAAACAGGTTAAAGGAAGATTTTATGAGTTGCCTAGTTTTTCAGTCACCCAACTGAGACGTGAAGGGATCTGTTTTATAAGAAAAGCTGAAAATTCACCACTGGAAAATCAGACTGTTTAAGTACCTCGGAATGCAAACCTTGAGACTGTTACCTGGGGTTTATCACAAAACATTCTGGAAAATCTTAGCTGGGGGCCTTCTTCACAGGACCTCCTGTGGGAGTTGGGGCAGCCCTTGGCAGCCTGCAACAGGCTAAAGAGAAGGATGATGATTTCAAGCACCAGAGTTCCTGCCAGGCTGCTATCTCTACTGGCAACAGTGAGAGATACGTGCTAAATTAATAGACCAAGTACTTTCTTGTTGTGTAAGTTCAGTCTACCTTATTAATTATGGTGTCATTCACTTATTGCATGACTCTTTTTGGGCACTAGATGTCACTAATAACGAATGAGAAAGAGGAAATTCCAGGGAACCTCGTGGGGAGGCAAATGGTTATAGGCAATAGTGCCTGGGAGTGCTTCGGTCCAGACCTCTGTCAGCAAAAGAGTGGCACTCAAGCACATGCATAGCTTAAATTAAAGCTTTAATTAGAGTTAAGAATGTGTCTTGGTATGTAGTGGCATCAAATACAATTCAGTGTTCCAATGAACAAGGAGTCCTGGCTAGGATGCAGTTCTAAAGGAAAAGTACCATTGCTCATCCACTCCTGTAAGCTGGAGTGTTAATATCAAGAACAAAGAGCAGTGATGGTTTCAGCACTGATGTTTCAGTCTGTGTTGCCTGCCCGAGACACAGTTTACACAACACAGGCCTGGAGATAAGGAGCTCTTAGAATTGTTGAGAACAAGATGTGCAAACAGGCTTTCCTGTCTCCCAAGCCATCCAATTAGTCCCCACCAGAGCAGATTAGGCAATTGTCATTGCAAGAGCCTTCCCAAAGTGACAGGATGTCACCTATCAATTGTACATTTTTTCCAGTGCATGGAAATCTTCCTTTCCTATTTCCCACCACTGGAAGGGAAGGAGTGGACTTGAGCAGGCCAATATAAAATGCTGCCAAGTCTGCTTAGGAATTCCTGCAGCATGGGGACAGACAGCACCCTGACTGTGCTGCCAAGGAGACCAGGACAGTGTTATGTTATATGGAATCTCCTGAGGAGCAGGGAGTCATCATGTGTCTGAGACTTTGGCATGCACTTACTCATGCACAGGCAAGTGTTGAGTAAATCTTTGATCTTACTTCTCACTGTATGTATAACACATGGAAGAATCCTTATGACACTTTATGATGCACATTCTGACATAGTGCCCATTTCTTTTGGAGGAGAAGCCAGCAGACATCACTCACTTCAGGGACTTTGGGGAACTCACTTCTTGTTAGCATAAGCCCATGGCTCAGTGCTGATTTAATCCAATAAGAACAACCACCACCACACCATTAGTTTGATGAATAGATACAGCCAAAGCCTTAGATGTGTTTAGCTCAGGAGTGAATCCATTAGGGAGTGAAGGTCATCCAGCCCCCTCATCCATATGTCAGCTGCCTCCAGCTCTGCTGTGTAGGGCACTTTCAAATTACATTTCTTCCACCCTTAGGTTGTGTCTTCACTGGGAATGCAGGTGAGTTGTGCCAGAAAGATAGATAACACAGCAATTCATTTTCCCTGGGATGTAACTAGTTAAGTGTAACCTTAGATCCATGTCCTTTGGCTAGATACTTACAGATCTCCATGAACAAAGCCTCAGGACTGCTCAGTTTCAGCCTGTTGCCTCAGTTCTATGTTCCCATCTGATTTGGCTGCTTATGGAGATACAAGGATGGACTGAACAGGGCCATCCTTCACCCCAACCCCCTCAGCAATGTGCAAAATGTTGGAAATGCTTCTAGCAGGAGGGAAGGAGAGGAGACTTCCTTGCTTCCCCTCTCTTGGGGCAGCAAGAGAAACTCCTGCAATGCCATAAGGAGAGAGAGAGACCAAAAAAAGGATAATAAGAGGCTGAGAGATTAAGCTGAGAGTTTTAATTTGTGGAACTAATTCTGAACAGAACACTGATTTTCTGACAGTCTTTCCTGCAGTAGCTTTGCAACATCTACAGGCTGGCAAGGTAACCTCTATAGCTCCAGACAAGACAATCAGCAACCAGCTCTCTCCCTGTTCCTTTTCATTTTGCTCCTAGTTTTCTTTGTTTCTTGGCAGAAATACCTGCCAGATACCAGTGTTTTTAGTCAGTGATAAAAACTCAATATCTCAGAAGTCATATTTATATTGAATCAACATAAAATGCTCTTCTCTCTCCCTCCTCCAGAAATGTCTAACAAGAATAATCAAAATGGATGGTCCTGACTACACACAATAATTTTATTTCAACAATACCCAAATGCTTAATTTCCATAAGGTACACATCTCTTGCTTCTATAATGACAAAGCATTATAGCAGTAAATATTAAAGACACTGCGGAAATATAATGTTAAAATTAATATTTTATATTATCCTAAAAGTTTGAGTGAAATTAATGGAAATGGGTGAGTTGAAAGAGGAATTTATTTACTTTACCATTGCAGGATGAGCTGCTCTGATATTATCAAGGCAAAATTAGCAAGAGTGTTTTTCAGTACTGTCCTTATTCTAGACTGTAATTTTATCAAATTTTTGAGCAAATGAAAGGGAAATGCCCTGTTTTGGGGGAAACCATTGTGTCTGAAAAGCTGCAGCCATTACAGCTTCTAGAAGTTCCTCAAAACCACGTCTTCCCCTGCCCTGAGTTCCCCCCAACTCTCTGCTATAGCTGATATTTGCATCACATCAAAAGCCCAGTGTGTAATTGAGGGTGATTCTGCTGGGTCATCTCTACTCATTTCCACCCCAGTTACCCTGGAGGAGGATGATGGGTTTGAGCCACTAGACACCCCTGTTGCAGAGCAGGCACCTCGTGTGGTGAGAGGGAGGCCACGAGGAAGGCAGAAGTCTTGGTGCCATGATGGTTTCCACCACCAGCAGCCTTTTGCCCAGCTAAGGCTCTTCCTGACACATGGTGTTAGAGCGTGGTGCTATTCAGGACACGTGTCTGACAGACACTTGTGGGAAGTTGGGCATCACAGGCAGTTCACAGAGCAGGGATGTTCCAGGTCTTCTTGCAGCACCAGCCCGCTTCAGTCTCCTCATTTGCTCTACTGAAGCATTATTCCTTCTGCAGCAATTTGAGCAGACGTTTTGATGTCACCTCATGGCCCACGTACCAGACCTTTGCGAACTGGGATATGTTCACTCTGTTCCTCTACATGAGTTTTCCCATAACCTCCAATGAGGAGAGGAATATTGAATTTCAGTAATTGTGGAGCTATTTAGGCAGAAATCCCACAACTCCAAAACATACGGAGACACTCACTAGGCTTCTCAGTAATCCATGGACCAGTAAAGGGCTGACAAGCAATGCATCATTCTTCCTACCCGGAATGAATTGATTCTGTCACCAGCAAACTAAATGCAATCAGGCTCTTGACTTGAATCATAAATCGTCCTTAAGTCACAGTTAGCAGTAAAGTGAAGTGAAGCAGATAAAAGAAAAAAAAAAAATTAATAATAAAAAAAATCTGGCAAAAGTATGAACCACAAAATAATCTTCAATAAGGGAAAATTAAATATTTTCTTTCAAAAGATGGCATATGTTTTTGTTTTCAGAACTCCATGCAGTAGGAAACTAGAGGGTTGAAGCATGTTAATATCCTCTGGAGACCATCTAGACCTCTGGAGATCATCTAGCTCAACGTCTCTGCTAGAGGAGGATCTCCTAAAGCAGATTACACAGGAACATGTCCAGGCATGTTTTGATTGTCTCCAGGGATGGAGACTCCACAGCCTTCCAGGGCAGCTTCCTCCAGTGCTGTTACCCTCAGAGTAAATAATTATTTTCTCATGTTCAGGTCAAACCTCCTGTGTGCCAGTTTTTGACCTTTGTCCCTTGTTCTGTCACTGGCCACTACTGAGAAGAGTCTCACCCCATCTTCCTGACACCCACCCTTTAGGCATTTCTAAGTATTAATGAGATCCCCCCTCAGCCTCCTTTTCTCTAAGCTGAACAGACCCAGCTCTCTCAGCCTTTCCTAGTAAGACAGATGCTCCAGTCCCTTGATCACACCTCTCAAGTTTGGTTGTAAGGAGGCCATGGGAGAAAGTGTTGAAAGCCTTATAGAGGTCAACTGCCTTCCCTCCCCTATCCATCCAGTTATTCCATTGTAGAATGCTATCAGATTGGTCAAGCATGACTTCCCCTTGGTGAATCCATGCTGACTACCCTTCATAACCCTCCTCTCCTCAACATGCCTTGAGATGGCACTAAGAATAAGCTGTTCCATCACCTTTCCAGGGATGGAGGTGAGGCTGACTCATATGTAGTTACCTGGGTCCTCTGTCTTGCCCTTTTTGAAGATTGGAGTGACACTGGCTTTCCTCCAGTCCTCAGGCACCTCTCCTGTTCTCCAGGAGTTTTCAAAGATGATGGAGTGGCCTAGCAATGTTGGATTTCCTCTGTGGTCATGGTGGTGTGGAACTCTTGAGGGTCAACCTTAGCAATGAAGACAGAGGCAAAGAAGGCATTCAGTAACTCTGCTTTCTCTGTATCCTCCATCACTAGGGCATCAGCTTCATTAGAAGAGGGCCCACATTCCCTTTAGACTTCCTTTTTCCTCCAGTGTACTTGAAGAAACCTTTCTTGTTGTCCTTGCCCTCCCTCATCAAGTTCAACTCAAAGGAGGATGTAGCTTTTCTTGTTGCATTCCTACATACTCTGACAACATTCTTGTATCCTTCCCAAGTGGTTTGCCCTTTCTTCCCTGTTCTATAAGCTTCTTTCTTTCACTTGAGCACATTCAGTAACTCTCTGTTCAACCGTGTCCTGGCTCTCTTACTTGATTTCTTACACTTTGTGATGCTCCAATCTTGAGCTTGGAAGAAAAGATGCTTGAATATCAACCAGCTCTCTTGGGCCTCTCTTCCACCTAGTGGCCTATCCCATGAGATTTCACCAACCCGTTCCTTGAAGAGGTCAAAGTTAGCCCTTCAGAAGTCCAGGGTTGAGATCCTGCTTGATGCTCTGTGCACATGACCCTGAACTCTTCCATCTCACGATCACTACACGACCTGTATCCAGAGGTTATTGTCAATGTACTGAAGGAACTGCCTGGACTGTGCATGCCTGTAGTGTTCCCAGCAAACACGGGGTAAATGAAGTCCCCCATGAAAACCAGGGCCTGTGATTGTGAGGCTACTTCAAGCTGCCTGTAGAAGGCCTCATCAGCTTCATCATCCTGGCCAGGTGGCCTGTAATAGACAGCCACAACAGCCCTTAATTTTTACCTACAAAGTCTCTATTGTCTCCTCATTCACCCGTGGGCAGAGCTGAATACATTCAAGTTGCTCCCTCACATAAAGAGCAATTCCACCACCTTGTCTAATTGACCTGTCTTTCCCAAAAAGGACATAGCCATCCATGACAGCATTCCAGTCATGGGAGCTATCCCACCATGTCCATAAGTGCTGTCAAATTGTAGCACTTCAACCACACACAAATCTCTAATTCCTCCTGCTTATTCCCCATGCTATGCTTGTTGGTGTACAGACATTTCAGATAGGGATCTGAGCATATAGCTTTCACCCTAGAAGGGTGGAAGACCTAATTCATGTCATGGCAAATAGCTGAGGAGCCTTTTTTATTACTCTGATTGGCTGAGTGGATTCCCCAGTTGGATGTCATAACTTGACTGTTGCCATTTTGACCCCCACCATTCAAATTCTTCAGTTTAAATCTCTTTTAATTAAGTTGGCTAATCAGCTGCCTAAGATCCAACTATCGAGGCAGATGGATCCCATCCCTCCCTAACAGGTTGCAATCAGAAAAGAAATCTCCTGTTGTCATAAAACCCAAGGCCTTTGCAACACCACCAGGCACGTAGCCAGAGGGTGATAAGCTCCACACGCCTGTTTCTGGCTGCCCCTGTGTCTCTGACTGGTGACATGGAAGAGAAGATGACTTGAATCATAGCACCACAGAACAGCAGGTTGGAAGGGACCTCAAGGATCATCTGGTCCAACCTTTCTAGGTACTACTATAGCTCATATGAGATGCCTCAGCACCCTGAAGTTTTTCCCATGTTGCCCCAGAGCTCTGAAATCTTCACTGATTTTGCTCAGGTGACGGGTTGCAGTGTCATTTGTGCCCGCAAGAAAGAGTAACAACAGATAATAATCTGTGCTTTTAACAAGCTGGGGTACCTGTTCAGCAGCATCCCAGACTTTAGTGCCTGGAAGGCAGCACAGCTCCCATGACTCCCTGTCAGGCCAGCAAATAGGGGCCTCAGTGCTTGTCAACAGGAAGTCACCCACTAGGAGCACACATTGCTTGTTTGGCAGCACCCATAGTGTTCGGGCGGTACAATATGATATATCCTGTCATCCTGTATTTTTCCTGTGTAACCAGAGTGCCTGACCAAGTGCTCATCAGGTGCCCCCAGGTGCTCATCAGGCCCTGGGGGGACTGTTAGGCCTAATCTTCTGTGGAAAAGTGTCCATTTTTTTGTTTTTGTTTAGTAGACCAATCTGCTGGATAGACAGACATTGAAGCAAAAGTCCTTGGAAAGAAACCTCCATGTGGGAGAATTCTACAGAGCAAGGAACCTGCTGTAAGGAGAGAGATGGACTGCACTCAAGCAGCAGTTCACCTTACACAGATATAATTGTCCCTTCTCCTGAAAACTGAATTTAAGAAGACATTACCAGGATGCTTGTCCTGGAAAGCTGTGCAGAGAAGGAGCACACTGTGACAAAGGCTCTCTTCCACACCAGCAGCAGCTAGCCAGCAGTGTAGTCCTCTGGCTAGGAGCTGTGCCTCCCTATGAAACAGTATTGATAAAAAAGGTCTTTGTGATGGGTCAAAGGATAGGAAACACTGGGTGATGGGAGAACAGGTTGGTAATAGAGAGATGGACACACTCAGGTACACTGAAAAACTGCATCAAGGCTTCTTCTGCTGGGAGTGGGAGCAGAAGGGTGGGAAACAGAGGGGTTGGTTTGCTTTTAAATAAAACTAGCTTCTATCTGAGATTCAGGCTATGGAAAAAGAATGCCAAGGAAGCCATCCTTTGGCTAGAAGGAGCCAAAATGAAAGCAAGAATGCAAAGCTGCATTTCAAGGCAGATGAGTTTTCACACATCTCTGCTTCCCAATGCAGCCAGTCCCTACAAACCATCCCAGCAATTCATCCCTTCCTCAGGGAGGTCGAACTGGGCTTGAGGCCATAGCACATCCTCTGCTGGGGATTAACTTAATGCAGTGAGTTCCAGGCACTTCAATGCTTGGTCTCTAAACCCAGGTCCTTAGATGCTAAAGCAAGTCACCTTTTAAACTGCTAAGTTTTTTTCCCCTTTGCTAGGAATGGGTGTGCTGACACTGACTTGGCTCTCACAGACCTTGCTTGTGACTTGCAGCTTGCTGAGTGTGTCACTGCTGCACTGGCTCAGCTGTTGGGAGGAGGTCACCTGGCAAGCGAGGATGATCTGGGGAATCTATGATAACAGGAATCTGGGGACTTAACTGTGGTCACTTCTGAGCATATTCTATCAAGGAGCAATCCATGAAGACCTGCAGGGCAGCTAAATCCTCCCGTGTTCACACTTCCCCATCCTGACCCTTCCCCCATTACTTTCTGGGCTCTCCTTCCAGCTGTAGGCTGACTATTTATCCAAGTGCCCACCCTACGTCTTACGCACCAGGCTAGTTCATCTGGTCTTTGGTCTCCTTCTAGCCACCAGCTTTCTTGAGAGTTCATTGAATTTGAGTCTGTAGGCTAAGGAGAAGATAAATAGCTTTGGTCATGACATGCCAACTTCCCTTTAGGTGCAGGGTCCTCTTTCCATCACAGATTCACAGAATAGTTGATGTGGGAAGGGAACTCCAGAGGTCATCTTGTCCAACCTCCCCTGCTCAAGTAGGGTCATCTAAAAATGGTGGCCAAGGACCATAGCCAGACAGCTTTTGAGTATTTCCGAGGAGGCAGACTCCATAAGCCCCTCGGGCAACCTGTGCCAGTGCTTAGTCACCCTTGGAGTAAAAAAAGGGTTTTGTGATGTTTTGTGAAGCTCCTGTGTTTCACTTAGTGAGCACTGTCACTGCCCACCCCTGAAAAGAGCCTGGCTCTTCTTTGCATTCTCCTTTCATGTATTGATATATTTAAAATAGATTCTTCCCACAGTCTTCTGTTCTCCAGGCTGAACAGCCTGGAGGCAGCTCTCTCAGCCATTACTGCTTTCCAGCATGTCCATCTCTCTCTTGTGCTAGAGAGCTCAGCACTGGAAACAGTACTACAGGTGTGGTCTCACCAGTGCTAAGCAGAGGGGAAGGATCACCTCCCTAGACCTGCAAAGTTGATGGAGGAGTAAGAACAAGTCATACGAGGACTGGCTAAGGGAACTGGGATTGTTTAGTCTGAAGAAAAGGAAGCTGAGGGGAGACCTCATCACCCTCTACAACTACCTGAAGAGGTTGTAGGGGGGTGGGTGTTGGCCTCTTCTCCTTAGTAAATAATGATAGGACTAGAGGAAATGGCCTGAGTTGTGACAGGAGAGGTTTAGATGGGATATTAGGAAGCCTTTCTTTACCGAAAGAGTGGTCAGGCACTGGAACAGGCTGCCCAGGAAGGTGGTTGAGTCACCATCCTTGGATGTACCCAAGAAACATGTAGATGTGGAACGTCACGGCATGCTCTGGTGGCCAAGGTGTGACAATTCTGTGACTCTGTGCTCTCTCTGCAGAAGGAAAAGGAGATTTATCCAGCACTGCCCTACTCACAGACACTAGGTGTGAACCAATGCTTCCATGCTCGCAGTGCAGAAGCTTGCATGACCACTTTGTGCAGAACTTCTCATTGGTGCCTTGGAAGGATCTGCTTTCCCTGATCTGTGACTGCAGGACTGGTACCCATTTGTCTGTGTGGGAGTACAGCCCAACTCTGTGATTAGCTAAGTTATTAATAATTCTAGAACCTAGCAGCAGCCAGAGGATGAGAAGCCACACATACTACTGCCAGAAAATTCACCTCCCCTGGAAAAAGCTGTGATTTGTGCAACGTTTTGAAAAAGGAACCACTTATCTGGTTTAAAGAATGAATTTCTCAGTCTGCAGCAGGATCTTGGATCTCTCCTGGCTCGTGAAAACTCCAAAACAAGAAAATGGAAGGAAAACACAAAAAACCCCCAAAGAGCAACAGACATAATCAAATGCAAAGAAATAGCAGTAATACTGGTGTTGTTGCCAGAGACAGAAGGTTAGTGGAAGCTCAGCAGCTAAGGGCTTGCTCTAGTGCCCTTCCCTGGTTTTTCTTGCTGGCTCATTAAGTAGAATCCTCAGAAAAAAAGTCAAAACCAGTTTCCCCTCAGAAAATCCATTCAGCAAAAGTATCCACCCACAAATAAGTGTCAAAACAGATCTTTTCACCTTGCCCAGCTTGTTCTGATAATGTCAAGCTGGTGTATTTCAATCCTCTTGATGATTTGTTCAGTGTCAGAAAATGCTGCTTCAAAACTTTCCCTGTTTAATTCCATGTTGGCTTTACACAAATGTATTAACATTCATTTTTATTTCATTTTCATTCTAATGGACCTTGCCATTTGCAGCATTAGTGCTTT
>NW_009954544.1:2717955-2731710 GCF_000747805.2 Chaetura pelagica
ATAAACGCCAATCACTGTCACAAAGTTTGGATGATGCACTGCCCAGCACTGGGCTGAGGGTTTGGGAAAGGAGTTTTTGCAGTAAAAAATCAGCCTTTTTGGCTGTTGATTGTATCTATGAATTAAGGCAGAGTTTGTAAACACCAGACTTGCAGTGTGGTGGAAGATCTATTTTAAATTCCCTTCGGTTGCCAACACCGAGACATGCTAATGGGTTTGCTTTCAAAGGTCTTCAACAATTAGCATATTCATAATTATTTAACAAGGTACCTGTTCTGCCATCCAAGCCTTCCTTTATCTCCTTCAGCATGGTCACCTCCTTAATGCACTGCTTGTCTTTCCTGGTTAAGCTGTTTTCTGCTGTCAGAGCAGTGCTGGCATGATAAGAAGCCAAGAATGAGGAGTTGCTTTTAGGGGTAGGGAGAGCCCAGCATGAGCAGGACATCATTTCACGGGGAATTTCCAGAATATGGGATCATGTAAGAATTCATCTCACAGCTGAGTGCTAGTCCCAGAGACAAGGTTTCCTCAGCTGCTTCAGGCTGGTGGGTTCACCTCCCTTCCTCCCAGCTCCCTTGACCCAGCCTTTCTTTTTGTATGTCCTCTGCCCACCTGGAAAGTAGCATATGGGAGATGTATGTCTCATCTTGCTCCATGTCCTGGATGGCACACAGTATCAGAGTATCCAGCTCAGCAAGTCATTCAGGTGAAACCATTTTTCCTGCCTTCTTTCCTCTCCTAAGTCCTTTCCTCCTGCACTGGGTCACTGCTGGGCTTTATAAGGAAAGCTTCTCATAGCAGAATCTTCAGATGCAAAGCGCTCCTGAATCACCAATTAAGGAGATATCAGCCAACAAGCACAGAAGGAAAGGTGCAATCTCACCCTTAGCCTGTCTCTGCAGAGGAAAACATCTCCTGTCCATGTGGACGAGTTGGAAGCCTTTCAGCCTTTTTCAGTTTGGAGCCATTAATACTTCCCCAGGGGACCTGCAGTCCCATGTACATCTTAGTTAAGTATCTTGAAAAAAGGCCAGTATCTTTTACATACCTTTCCTGTGCCCTCATAAAATCCCTGCTTCCTGATGGGGCAGGAGGCACAACTCTGGCTGGGTATACTTATAAATAACAATACTGGAGAAATACTTCTCCAAAAAGGAGGTCTACAGAGGCACAGGCCTTCACACAGCACTAGTAAGAGGTTTATTTCTCAAAACCAATGCTCTTGGGAAGCAGAGGAAGTTAATACCTGTGTTTCAAACAGGCTGAGACATTCAATTATGTTAAGTACATGTGGGAAGTATTAGATATCAAGGCAAATTCTCTAGCAAGCAGCAGTGCAGTCTTAATTAGCAAGATTTAACTCTCTAAAAAATGTAGAAATTTATCTTCCCTGCCCAGTGTTTACTGCATGGCTGGCTATGATAAGTTGCCTGCTTTTTAAAGACTGTAGCGAATTAACTTGTTTGTGTGAGTCCCTCTGGTAAAATGCTTGTGCTGATAGCAGTGAGCTGCTTCTTTCTCATGAAAGCACCTGCTTCACCCCTTCTAAAGGATGGGGATGGATGTCCAAACAAATGAGTTATTTTCGCACTTTCTGTGCACAGAAAAAAGTAGCTCTGAGCTTGGAAAGAAGAGATTCCCAGAAGGCAAAACTGCCTTTTGCCAAACTAAAACCCCAGAGGCATGTACTGAAACCCCAATGTGGAGCTGTCTGTACATTCTGCCTAACTGGATGTCCCAGCTATAGCTCCCTCCTAACCAAAGAGGGGGCCATTTCTCTTGCTTCTTGACTATCTGGGGGCAGTAAGAGATACAGGTGGAAATAAAATACTACGGTAGTCACCCAGGTGCAAGGTGTGGCGTGAGGAAGGGAGGTACATAAATCACATCCTTCCAGGAATGGCAGATCAAAACCCATCTCTGGGATTTGCAGCCCGGTGGGGATGGCTTTGGAGGTGAGTCAGTTCCTGATTTGCTCCAGGCTATGATGAAAATTGTAATGTAAGCTTCAGAGTTTCAAGCTCTTGCATGCTCTTTGTTGGTGAGTACTGCTGGGTTTCTCTCTGGAACAAGTCCACATTTGTCTTACATGTACATTTTCTGCAGAGGTTAATGCAGAATGCAGCTGACTGCTTTTGCTTCACTGCTTTGGTAAGACTTCTCTGAAGGTAAAATGTTAGAACAGTGAATGTTTAGATATGTAAATTGGGAAATTGTAATTGAGAAACCATTTTCTCTTGCATTCACATAAATACATGTTTTCCCACATGGATTCCTATTAATGTACCAATATATTTTCCCCAGGAAAAATCCAGTACTGGCTTTATGAGGCATATCCTTTTGCTAAGCAAGCTAATTTTCCTCAATTTTTAAATTGGGCTTTTTAAAATGTAAATGCCCACTTACAGTTTTCAGCCTTCCCTCTATGTTTATTTTAAGAAATCTCAAATGAACAAACTTGTTGTGACATTCCCTGCACTCATAATGAAAAGCACACCCACTGAACTAGAAGCAAGCAAGCTGGCAGAGGGGCTTTTCTTTTGCTTTTAAAATAACACTAAGTTTGCACAAAAAATGGAGTTTTGGGAGGAAAAAAAAAATCTGTTTATGAATTAACTTTAGCAGAAAATGTGGAAAAACATTTTAAGTTGTGAAAACACTGTCATTTAACAATATCACTTCAACTGCATCAAATAGTGTTCACTTCCAAATAGCATTTTTGGTTTAGAATTGTCTGGAAGGAGGGGGCAGGAGGCATGGAACAGAGGAGAAAAAATAAGCTGGGTTGAAAACCTGCTAGGTGAGCCAAAAGGCAAGTGAAACCTTCCATTTGAGATTGAGCAAAAGAAATTCAAGATAAGCTTAATTATTTTGTGCATCCTTTGTTTCAGCCATTAAGCTGAGTGTCTGTTATTCATAAATGACAACTTCTTCATTTAATTTAGCTGAAGAAGTAAGTGTGTATACAAGTTAGTGAATTTTTGCTTGCCTGTAGCCTCATGTTTTCTGCAGCTGGTTCTTGTTAGTATGTGTTGGTGTTGGGCAGCAAGAGTGAGACACAGAAATAATGAAAATCTTGTCTGGACAGGGGGACCAGTGTTTCCTGTTGCCCTTAAGCAGGATGAGCTCTGCCTTGTGTCCAGCTGGATGCACAGGGACTTTAGGCCATCTGCTGATGCCAGCCTGCTCCATCTCTGCAGGGCTGGTGGAACTGCCTGTGGAAGAACACAGCTTGGCACCCCAAATCCTCCCCATGCATATGGCTAGTAATCCCACCTGGGGCCAGTAATGCCAGAAGGGGGAGGGCTGTAATGCAAAGATATGTCAGATGCATAGTTAGTGATGTGACATGATGGGCTCTGACTTCACCACACCATCTCTGAAGCCATATCCTTACAGTGCCTAGGAGACTCAGGTGGGGGGAAAAGCAACAGGAAGAAGTCATCCAATGTGCCAGGCATGGCCTGTGGACTGTGACTTCTAGGTACTTCTTCCTTCTTCTGCCCCAGCTGTGGTAGCTCTTGGTGAACCCAGCAAGAATGGAAAAACTGGTGAGGCACAGGGTAGATCTGTGTGATGCAGCACAACACCTTGGCACCAAGTGAGGCCCCAGTTTGAGCAGGGATTTCCCTGCCTAGGTTTTCTGTGATTTCCCAGCTTCTGCCTCTGCTTTTTCCTTTTCTGATCCTTGTTTCATTTGAATACATATTCCAGGTAAGGCACACAGGGGGACAATGGCAGCAGGTTATGGAGGGATTTGAGGATACGAGTCCCATTAACACTAATAGCATTAATTACACTGCAAAATGAACTATCCATGAAAACATATCCCATGGGATCTAAAACAGAGATTCATTCTTTCAGTCAAATAGCTGTTCTCAAAACTGCCTGCCAGGGAGAGCCTTCTGTGAATGACAGCTGTGGAAAAATATATTTATCCTGGCCATGAGAGGCCATTACTTCTCTTAGAGTTACTTGCTGAGGAGGGAAAAAGAGACTGGAATTGCTCAAAGCATTAGCACCACTGAGATTATTAGGAAAGGAACTGGAAAGAAAAATTATCTTTGGTTTTGCATAACATACCTGTTTGACCAAATAGGAATTTTAGCATAATGCCAGACAATTAAGCAGTATGAGTCTCCAGGACATAGGTGACTGCAGTTGGAAATCAGTGTAGAGTATGAAGTGCTAATAAAAGCAGAATTGCTAGACAGGATTGAATAACTGCTGATAACCTTTCTGCTACTGGGAAGGCAGAAGACCCCCTAGGATATAGCAACCTGTCTAAAATAAAATTGTTTTCTGATTTCCACCAACTGGTAGCTGCTTTAAGGCTGGGAGATGTGGATTTCTAACCTTTGGAAAAAGCTGCTATCTAATTTTTCACTGCTGCAACTGAACACCTTCTCCTTAGCAGTAAGAGCAGCTAATGTGGGCTTGTCTCCTAGTACATTCTTGGTATTAATAATATTCCCTGATGACTAGTTTCACAGCCTTTTTTTTTTTAATGGGGGAGGGAGTAGGAAGAGAATTAAATTTCTAATTTTTGTATATTTGGGGCTATTCTGCTTCTGCTCTGATTGTCCAGTAACTGAAGAGCTGAAAGTCCTCTATGAAAAGGTCTCCTAGAACTCCAGAAAAGAGCAAACTCTGAACTCTCATGGCATCAAGAAGCTGTCTGCAGCAAACATCAATCCGACAGGCAGAAGAAGCCTCTCTGCCTGGCACCTGAAACACCTGGGAGAGGATGCAACAGTGGGCATCAGGGAGTGGTTCCCCTGTATCTTGATAGACCACTTTGGCATCGGTGCCAACAGCTGGGCCCTCCCTCCTGGCAGTGTCACTCACAGGATCCTGGAAGTACCACCAACCTCAGTAGTTTCCAGTCTAAGTGGGAATCTGGCCTTGCTGCATTGCAAATGCTTGGGTCAGTAAGGAGGGAAGAAGAAATCCAGGCTGCAGTTGTATTCTGTGAGAGAAAAGCTGCTGCAGTGTCTCCGTGGCAAAGTTTGACCACATCAGAGACAAGGCTCAGTGTGGGGCTCAAGCAGATAATTCTGAACGTTTTCTACGGTGCTTGGGATTAGGAAGCTGGCCAGAGAAGTCACGTCTTTCCATGGATGCATGGGCAATGGAACCAATATAGGAACCTTTTTTTTTTCTAAAAAAAGAATGTTGTTTTTCTTTTCTCCTGAAGGAAGCTTGGCATTAGATGAAGTTGGTTTTCCTTGGCCCACGTACAGAAGACAGTAAAGCTGAAGGTGAAAAATTAAGTAGAGCTTGGGTGGAGCGGAGTGGGCAGGAAGAGCTCTTCCAAAGCTATTTTTACTGCTTTGGCACCCACCTTTTCTTGGAATGCCATTGCTGTGAGTGCAGTTCTCTGCTGATCTTCCTTGGGGAAGGAAGTAGCACGAGGATGCTAGATATTCACAAAGGGCTTGGAACAGCACCTCACTCCAAAAATACCCAAATACGGTCCAGCTGAACGAGATCCAGAGTGAAAAATCCCTTGGCAAGTGAGGCAATGGGAAGTGTTGCTTGGTAATGTTGTTTTGAAATGATGCTGTCTATTTTCCAGCCACCTGGTGGCATGGCTGTGGCTGAGGACCCTTAAATGTCTGACAAATGTTATGACAGATCCTGCTCAACAGCACGGGGAGGTAAGTGAGCAGGTGGATGGGCAGGTTGAAGGGCAAGAACGTGCTGACCTCAAAGCTAGAGGAGGTGTTTTACCAATGGAAACTGGTCTCATCAATGTGCCACGGAACAGAGAGTGGGAGTGTTGATGGAAGATGGATGGATGTGGGGCATGGGCAGAGGGGAGGTATTAATCCAGAGCTGAGTGGTCTTAGTCCCCAAGAAGTGACTTTAACCTACAACCCTTAGCAGCAAAACCAGGGACGCCAGGCTCGTGATGCAGAGGTTTGGTTGGTCAATGGCCAGCTTTCAACTTGCTGTTGAAATGGAAAGCAGCTGGCCATCTTCCATCCATCACTGGGCATTGATTCAACTCCTTGCTCTGCCACAAAGCCCTCATGCACTGTCCAGCAAGCTGAAAGGTCACCTGGCAGCCTACAGAAGCTGGATGTGAAAGGTGCAAACTGTGCGGTGGAGCTGGGTTGTAATTCAGGGCTGAAGAGACTACAAGACCTAAAATCCACTCAAGCCCCGTGTTTCTCATTACCTGGGCCCTTGTTTTGGCCTAGAAACTGCCAGAAGGAAACACAGTGCCTGTCACACTGATGGAAATTTGATGGCCTGAATCTGGGCCATCCATAAGTTGAGTTTGCTTACACTGCCACCCCTTGAAAGGATGTCAGAGTAGAGATTTGTAGGAGTTTATGAGCTGCTCAGGCACTTGGGGAATGAGATGTATAAATGCATGAGACTGTTGGCTGAAGTCAAGTGCAAAACAAAAATAGCCCAGTCTTTATAAAACAAGCAGCCCTTGCTCAAGTGCATCGTGTCACAAGGAAACCGGAATGCATTTTTCTTTGGCTTGATTTACAGCTCATGAGCTCCTTGGGAAGACAGTGACTGCTGGCCCTTACATCCAGGTCAGAGTCTGCCATATAGCTGAATGCACACACATTCTATTTATAAAGGTGTTCACAGTGAGAAAGTGTACCATCTCTCAGCTAAACGCCAATTGCCTGCTTTTTTTGGTCTTAAGACTGGGGGAATTTTGCAAAGACACTGGAATCTTCCTCATAGGATAAACTGCTGACAGGATTGTTGGATGAATTGGAAGAATACTCAGCCTCAGTTTCCCTGTTCTGAAGAGTATCAAGCCTCATTGGAGGTGCTATGGAAAGTTGCTCTTACTCTTTGTGTCAACAATTTACTGTGTCTGAGCAAAGATGCAGAGAAACTTGTCTATCTAGGAAACCTGAAGTGCTGTGACAACAACTTACACTAATCAGCTTCTTTGACATAATTTTGAACATGCACACTGCATAGATTATTTCAGTTTCCCTTACTTAGCAACAATGACTAATGCAAGATTTAAGTGATCTTTAAAACAAGGGTTTTGTATTGCTATCCATGGCACTGAAACCACTGGGATTGATTGCAGATGCAGCAAGCAGCTTTGACAGATTAATGTTCCAAGTGTAAACATTTGGAAAGTCAATAAAGGTTATAAATCTGTGCAGCCTGTGGGGGGAAAAAATAGCTGAATAAAGGCTTTTGGGGGTTTTTTGGCCTGGGCACTGTAGAACCCTGATAGTTCTGGAAGCAGCTATCATTATTCTACATTGCACCTGATTGCTTTATTTCATCACCCAGGCCTGTAGGCAAAGCAGGAAGTGCTGCAGAATGCATCTAACAGGGAGATGGGAAGCATGTGAGGATTTTTTTGTTCTGCTTTTATAACTGGGTGAGACTGAAAGATTTTGGAAATGCCATAGCACAAGTCCAAATTTCAGAACTGATCTATGAACAAGCTTGCAAAAGTTTTGTAAATGCTTAAAGATGCAGGTAGATCTGCATCTTGCGGCACTTGGGATGCCTGGATGGACCAGACATAGCAATTGGTATCTGAACTATGGGTGCCTTTTAGGTATCTCAAGAAGCTTTCCTGCGTCTTGTAGCATCCTCAATGATCTGAAAATCAGTTCTCTGGAACCTTAGCTAATTACTGAAAAGAGACGTTTGGCCAGTCATACTCTCTGAACCTGATTGTAAAGTTGTTCTGCAACCCAGGGTTTCTATGCAAAATGCAGAGATTAAATCGTGTATTTACAGTGCCCAGGCCTCACATCCTTTCCGTGGCAAAGTGCTCAGCTTTACAAGTGTTCCCAACAGAGTCAAGGAAAGAGAGGTGATGTTGCACTTGTATCAGACTCCATACCAGAATTTTAATAATATTTATTTTTATCTGAATGTCAGAAAGCATAGGCTCCAGTCTGAGCTCCTGCAGTCACTGGAGCAAGGACAATTGGCACTAAGCGGTCTCTACAAAGTAACTCATGCGTTCAACATCAAATTATTAAAAGTCTTGTTTGCCTCAGCATTTAGGGAAACTGCCTTACAGTCAGGAGCAAGATAGCCCTCAGTGAGATATGAAAATCCTCAAAGACAAATTACAATAGACAGTACAGAATTACCCGACTTTGCTAGCTACTTGTTCTAGTTTTAATTTTGCTTCTTTCTGATTCTCCCTTGCCCCCTCCCCATGCAAAGTGCATTAGTTTCCATAGGAACAAGATATGCATGATGGGTTCCTCTGTATCCTCGAGTGGGATTCAGCCTGCAGAAGATATTCTTTTCTAAAATACATTGCAGTAAAAAAAACCCAAACAAAGCACAAAAAACCCCACCTTCAACAAAATTAATGGATTTCATCGCAGAAAAATACGAGCAAGCCTGCACCCTGTACATGAAACTGTGTTTTCTACTGCAGCTCAGGAGTTACTAACTCTTTTTTGTAAAACATGAGAGTGTGGGCACACATGCTTACTGACCTGCACCTGTCAGTCCCAGGTAATGCTATGGCAGGGTGCACAGACCAGGGTGAAGCAGCTGTGCTTGCCTTGGCCAGGGGCTGAACGCAGACCCTCCCACAGCAGCCAGGACCCAGGGTGGGCAACTCCCACTGGCAGGGCAGTGCTGCAAAAACTCAGTGGAGCTTAAGAAGAGAGAGTCCTGTTTCCCTAGAAATCTGTGCAGGGACTCATCTAGTGTTGCAGTGCTTGAAAGATTTCACGTCCCATCTCATCCTATGGCTCTTATACTGGTATGTTTCTGAGTAGCTTGAGATAATGCATCAATTAGAGGATGCAGAAGCATGAGAAAGAGATGCAAATGCTTGCAAAGAAAATGTTATATTGTTGCTCTAGCCTATAAGAAGCTTTAATGGAAAATAAATGGTTAAAAACTATCAGATGTTCAGAGTAGGCAAAGAACAGGTTGTCCAGAGAGGCTGTAGAAGCCCCATCCCTGGAAACATTCAAGGTCAGGTTGGATGGGGCTCTGAGCAACCTGACCTAGTTGAAGATGTCCCTGCTCACTGCAGGGGGGTTGGACTAGATGACCTTTAAAGGCCTGATCCAACCCAAACCATTCTATGATTCTATCACATGGAAGAAGAAATTAAGAATTTTTTCTTTTTATTAGATTGCAGTAATTGCATTTGAGCAGGCGTCTTAACCGGGAAATAAACCGGTAATGTGGTAAGTTTTGTGGAACAATTAAAAAAAAATAATCTAAACCAGGATCTTTTTCATACATGGATGACACTTGCCATGAAACAAGCTTTATTTTTAATGTCCACATGTCCAAAGAACAGAGGCCGATAGCTATTCTGGCAAATTCTTCACTGCTTCTTTTCAAAGCCAACAAGGATTATAAAGTAATTTTGAAAGTAGTCTTGATCAAGTTCAAGTGATTCTGCTGGTTTATGTTATTCTAAGTAACTAACACTTCCATTTCTTCCATCTCCATTTCCATTTTCTTAGAGAATTACCTTTCAAAATTATCAGCTAATTGCCGCGCACTGTTACATTAACCTTTGCAGACTTGAAGGCACCAGTTCACTCATTGCAATACCTCTGAAGCACAAAAAAATACCCTAACCACAATTAATCATGTAATTCTGCCAAATACAGTTCATTTCAAAGCTAGAAATTCCAGCTTTGTGAGCAATACAAGAGCAATACAAGAGTTAAACAATACAAGAGTTAAATTCTGCATCATTTATCAGTAACTATGATTTTAATTTTTTTTTCCATTGTTGCAGAAGTAAGCCTGGTCTTTTAGCAGAGGGTTTACATACATGATCCTTGGAAAGAGGAGGGAAAAAACCAATTATTTCTGATTTGTGACTATACCTGGGGGTCACGAGATTACCAAAAGCCATCTAATAGCATTGCAAAAAAAATAATCAACTCCTGAGTTGCAGTCTCTCCAGAGGGCTGACCCTGCCTTTTGATTTTATTTTCTGAAATCAAATATATTCATCCCACATTGACAGTCATCCTCTTGGGGAATGACCCTGTTATGTCAGGGAAGACCCAGATAGAAGGAATTCAGGAAGGCAACCATATTATCCACTCAAGCTTGATGGTTTCTCTGCTAAAGGATGACTAGTTTTCTCAGAGATTCATTCCCCGCTCTCCCTTCACCAGTCTCTGAGCATCTCAGACCTAATAAAGTAAACCAGCTATAAAACTCTCATGACATACTGAAACAGAACAGTGACTGTCTTCAGCCACAGCTCTATGATGGTGGCATTCTCCTCTAAGGGGATAAACCTCAACCATTACCATCTTTATTACTCAGAATGCAGGCACAGCTGCCTCTCAGGGTTTTGTCTCTGTTTTCCCCCAGTGCCATGTCTAGATGTAGAGTACTGCAGCTTTCTTAGGCAATCCACTCTTTGTAACCCTTGATTTTGTAAGCCAATTGTATTGATACAATGCAAGCAATCCTTCTTCCTCCTCACAGGAAGGTTGTAATATTAAAATGTTAGCAGTTTGGTCTTCGTTGACCGCTGGCTGCTTAACTAAAAAAAAACCCAACAGCTGCAGATGAGAGATCTGTTCTGCATTTTCATCATCTCTGGACCTTGCTGTGTGCCTGCCAGGCAACTCCTTTGTTTGTTTGACAAATGCTTCATCATGGCTTGGAGATGTGCAGATCTCCCCTTCTGCTCACAGATCACCCTCCTGCCTGCCATTACAGTCCGTGACCCTTCAACCATTGTGCCTTGCTTTCCACAATGATTTCCCTTGTAAAGGCTTTATCTCTTGAATATTCACTCTAATTTCAAATTTAATCTGCTGTGAATTTGCCAGGACAGCTCATTCCCTTTTTAACATGATGATCTGGTAAAGCTTTGACAGGAATATTAACCAGAAGGAGCATGATGCCAAAGAAGTCAAAGATCACTTCTGCTTTTGCCAAAACAACATAATGAAAGGTACACATCCCACTGTTAAATGAACTGACATATCACCATCCTGATAAGTGAATGCTACAGTGGTGTTCAGCTCTCATCAACAGTAGCATAGCTAATGATCCATTTCTTTATGTGGCTGGATTGAGATGAGGACATTGAAGATACCACATTTTTATTTACTTGAAGCTGGACTTACCTCCATCCTTTGCCAAGGGATTTGCATTCCAGTGGCAGGCCTAAGATGAAGCATAGCTTTTATTTCCTGTAACTGCTTCTGTTGCCTAGTGAATACCATGATTAAAGACTATGAATACCTTGTTCCAGTACCTTATGAAAGTCTGAAGCTTTTACTGAAGAAACAATATGCCAAGTTTCTTTTCCCAACTAAGTTACTTACTTTGTCTCCTGTTTAAATGGCAGAAACCAGCTCAGTGTGTGCAGAGCTCTCAGCTTTGTCTTTGCTTACTCCATGCTGGACGGACTTGTGCTTTCATCTGTGACTTTCCTTGTCAGTAGAGCTGCTCTTTGTGCTCACATCTGAGAGCATATTTGTAAATGCCACCATCACCAGGCCTCATGTGCATTTTTCCACCCTCTTCTCTGTGTTTGCCCCATTTGTGGGGCCTCATATAATTATCACGCCTTTCGATGCCTGTATGCTCAGTGCTTTTAACGTGCCAAGTCATGATTTTGCACCTGTAATTGAATCATTGCTGCTTTGCCTTCAGTTTCCATGCCATTTCCTTCAATGGATTCCCTTTAAGGATGATTTTTGCTTTGTGAGGAAGTCCAGCATCATTCTGGCTTCCACTCTGTATTCATTATATTTCCCAAGCAATTGTTCCCATATAGCAATAATTTCTCTTCCTCATCAGTAACAGACTTTTAAAATTTTTATTATTTTTTTTTAAATAGCAAAACCAGATTGTATTGTAGGTACATTCAGCTTCTTTTGAAGCAAATACTAAAATACTACTTTCTAGCCCAAAGTAAGAATTTTGGGCAGGAAGCAGACGTTTGTGCTCTGCTGGAGAACTGATGCCAGTATTTGGCTGCATGTTTACTGAGACATAGACCTCAAGATATACCTTGGTGTCAACAAATCCACATCAATTTTCCCTCTTAGTTAACACCCAGGGTTCAGTCTAAGAAACACTGCTTGGATTACAGTTTACATAAAGCCTGCCTTTGGTTTGAACCAAGCTGTCAAGCCTGCTCAGCTGGCAGCATCTCCCTGCCCTTCCAGTTTTCAAGCATTTTGCTTCCCAAGCTAGCACAACAGCTTGTTCACAGCCCTTTGGTTTTTAATTTCAATCAAGATTCCTTGAAACTAATTAAAGCAAACATAACCATCCACGTTGCTATTTCAGATTTCTCTACTGATATTTTATTCTCTGTTGGTGAGCAATGATATATACCCTGAACACCCGACTCCAGCAGTCTAGGCAATCCCCATTCTTATCTATTTACTCTATGCAATTAATACTGGTTCTTGTATAATTAAAGCACAGATTTGTGGGGGTGCTTTGTTTTCCATTATGGTGGTGTTAAAATCTGTTCAAGAAACACAGTGTCAGAAAGGCACCTTTTTCTGATGGTTTATTGTTTTTTTTAAAAAACTTTTAATCTATTATAAAAGTTCCCTCAACTCCAGGTGAAAGTTCTTAATTCTCTACCAACAGTGCTGCTTGCACACAATTAAATCTTCCTTAGCTAATATACTTCAGGGCTCTTAGAGGTTAGATACAAAAAGATCTTCTGTCATTCTCCTCTAAACTGATTGCATTTCCTCTCTCAGATAACAGAGAATTTGTTTGGTTTTGTTATTTATTTTTTTTCAAAATCCCTATTTGCTCTCATTACTTTCTGGCAGCTTTTCTGGAACAGTCAGCTGTAGTGTCTACAGTAAGTTAATTTCTTGGATAGGTTAAATCACAGCAGTTCAGCCCTTTCTTCCACTACTCTGACAATTACGTTCCCAGTACATTTAAATGTTGAATTTTTGCTATGGTCTAACAGCCACAAAAGGATCATTTGAAGCCAGTGTTGGCAGGTCTTCCGGGAACCACATGGCTCCCTGCATGCTTTTCTCATCTCCTGGCATGTGAGCACTCTTATTAGTAAACAGCACCCAAAGATTTACTTTCTTTACATTCCAAACAGTTGCAGTTTTATTGAGGCTCCATCTCAGGCTCCAGATATAGTTACTGCATATTTACACACCCTGAAAGGATTTATCTTCCATCCACTTGCTTAGTTTCCCCTTGAAGCCAGGCAAGAACATGGATTTCACAACATCCTGCAGCTCAAGCTTCATCAACCAAATACATGTTGCATGAGGCACCCACCCTGCTAGCTTTTGAATCTGACTTCTTTTAGCTTCATTTGTTGCTGCTTTTCCAATTTGAAAATTAAGGGAAAATCAGGGACTCAAACTTTCATGAGCTGCCAGGTATCTGCCACTGTCTGCTCTCACAGAATCACAGAATTTTTTTAGTTGGAAGGGACCTAAAAGATCACCGAGTTCCAACCCCCCTGCATGGGCAGGGACACCTCCCACAAGAACAGGCTGCTCAGAGCCCCATCCAACCTGCCCTTGAACACCTCCAGGAATGGAGCCCCCCCAACATCTCTGGGCAGCCTGTTCCAGTGTCTCAGCACCCTTACACTGAAGAATTTATGCCTGATCTCTAACCTAAATCACTCTTCTTTCATCTTAAAACCATTTCCTCTCATCCTCTCACTGCAAGCCTCTGTAAAAAGCCCCTCCCCAGCTTTCCTGCAGGCCCCCTTCAGGTACTGGAAGGTCACTATGAGGTCCCCCCGGAGCCTTCTCTTTTTCAGGCTGAACAGCC
>NW_009954544.1:2731839-2740108 GCF_000747805.2 Chaetura pelagica
GCTTCTCATCCACTGGTACCCCCAGGGCTTCTTCCACAGGGCTGCTCTCTAGCATGTTTTCCCCCAGGCTGTACTGGTATCTCTGGTTGCCCTGGCCCAGGTGCAGGACCCTGCACTTGGTCTTGTTGAACCTCATGAGGTTCACCTGGGCCCACTTCTCCAGCTTGTCCAGGTCCCTCTGGATGGCCTCCTGTCCCTCTGGCATATTGACTGCACCAGCCATTTTGGTGTCATGAGCAGACTTGCTCTCAGTGTCTCTGTCAGTATCATTAATGAAGATATTTAACAACACTGGTCCCAGTATGGACCCCTGAGGGACACCACTTGTCACCGCTTCCCATCTGGACATTGAGCCTTTGACCACTATAGATGTGACCATCCAGCCAATTCCTTATCCTGAACAGTCCACCCATCAAACCTGTATCTCTCCAACTTAGAGAGAAGGATGTTGTGGGGTTCCATGTCAAAGGCCTTGCAGAAGTCCAGATAGATGACATCCACTGCTTTTCCCTGGTTGACTGATGCAGTCACTCCACTGTAGAAAGCAGCTAGGTTGGTCAGGCAGGATTTTCCCCTGGTAAAGCCACGCTGGCTGTCCTGGATCACCTCATCCTGGATCATCTCATCCTCATCATGTTTCTTTCAGCCTGAAAAATCCTACATTACCTACTGATAATGAATGCAATGATATTTTCATGAGAATGCCTCTGCGCTGGCTGAAGAGTTCTGACATTGAGGTGACACTGCTGAGGTTCAAGCTGGAGTGGGTTGTCTTGTGCTGCCAGGAATCTTGAGGCCAAGTGGAAGGTGGCTATGGACTAAACCTTTTCTGTCCCGTCTGTCTTTCTGTCTTTTATTGTTTGTCTTAGAGATAACACTTTTTCCTTTTTCAGTTTTGAGTTATTCTGCAAAGAATTTTATACCTGATGTACAAATCTCCTCTGAGGAGCTTTGAGAATTCCACTTTCTCCAGCTCCATAACCCTCACCCTTTCCATACTTTTTGGAGAAAAATCACAGAGAAATCTTCATAAACTCTATGGAGTGTGAGTAGCTGAATCTGGAAAGCACAGCAGGTAGATTATCTGAATTTCAAAGCAATGTTGCTTTGTTATCAATCTTCTTTCCAGAACTGACAGGGCAGTTCAATCTTCTTAAACTGGAAACAAACTTCCATCCTTTTATGTCTGAAGGGGAAAGCTCAAAAACAGGATTTCTGAAGGCTCAAATCCTATAAGCCAAGAAGGCAGACTCCACAAGTTATCTATGAAAGACAAAGACAAACACTCTCTTATCCCCACTCTCCTCCCAAAACTAGTGGGTTTTAGGCCAATCCTACAAGCTTGGGATCTGCTATATGACTTGGAAATGTCTGGGAATATTTTAAGGTATCTCTGTACCCAGCACTAAATAGGATAAATGGGAAGATGTAGGCAAGAAAGATGGTGTTATGCCCATCACAACAGCCCTCCCTAGTGCTGCAGAAGGATGAAGGGTCAGACTGAGATTGGGTACTTGAGTGATCACAAGAAGGTGCAGTCCCAGACTGGAGTGCAGAAGAGGCCTTCTGATGAATCCACACCCACAAGCATTGGTTCACACAGCCAGGTCTTCTCTGAGGCAGAGAGGGTATCATGGAATGCCTTGGGAAACTTTGCTCAGCTCCCAGTCCTTCAGTGGAGTACCCTTCACCCAAAAATAAACAGTGACTAATGTGTACCTAAACCAAGGTGGAGAATGGGGGTTCAACCTTCTGCAACCTGTAAAAAGCTCTAGGGCAGAGCTGGCTTAGTGGTTCAAGAAGAAAAAGGCTGGGCATCAGTGCTCCTGGCATCTCATCCACAGTCCATGAGAAAAGCCACACACTACAATTACTTCTAAGCAGTGGTGGTTTGTTAGGGTGGTAAACAGTGAAGCCTATTCCACAGGGTGGTAGAAGAAGAAACCAGAAATTCTGATGGTCATCAGGACAGGTTTTTCTCTCTCTGTCTGTAATTCTGGGTTGTACTCCTCAAGGGGAATAAAGTCAGGGTCTCATAAGCAACCATAAGCACACAGAATAATTCAGGTTAGAAGGGATCTCTGGAGATCTCTGTCCCACGCACAGCTCAAAGTAGGGCCAATTTAGAACAGGTTGTTCTCAACCTTGTTCGGATGAGCTCTGAATATCTACAAGGATGAGGATCCTGCTCATCCTTTTACTCCTCTGCCTTATTATTTTACTACCATCATGGTGACATTTTTTATGCTCACATGTGGCTGGATTTTATCCATGTTCCAGCTTGTGCTTGTGTGTGTTCAAGAAGATTCTAGCTCCTCTGTAGGCAGAGGTAGACAGCAACAAATTCCCCCCTTTGCCTCCCCTTCTCCAGGCAGAGCCTCCCTCAGCATCTCTGCTCAGGCTCCTGACCAGCCAGGTGCTTCTGCCCCACTTGCTCCAGTGTGTCCACGCTTATCTTGTACTGGAGATCCCAAACTCGTCAGAGTGTTCAGTTATAGGCTCACTGGTGCCAAGTTGAGGGGAGGAATCAAGGACCTATGGGGGCTTTTCTGCAAAGCTGCTTTCTGTCCAGTCAGTCCCAGCCTGCCCTGCTGCCTGCAGTTATACCATCATGAGTGTGGGACTTTGCGTTTGCCTCTGCTGACCCTGGTGAGGCTCCTGTCAGGCCGCTTCTCCATCCTGCCAAGCTCCCTGGAGACAGTATTTAGGGCAGGTCTGGGCTGTAAGTCACAGCTGTGAAAAACAGAATAGTAGAAAAAGACCGCTGAGGTCTTAACTCCTTGTCACCCCCTCTGAAACCACTCACTCTCTGCTCCAGAAACAGAAAAAAACCCTCCAGAGCCTGTAGTCTTACTGTTACTCTAGGAGAAAATGGTGTAGTAGCAAGTCCCTGATACACAGAGGCACAACCCTAGGTTCCTTTTTATGGATAAGGATGTGGAAAATTGGTGGTGCACGTGCCCTGCTGAATGCAGATGAGAGATTCCAACTCTTGTGGACAGTCAAAAAAGTGAGAAATGTTGTGAACTGCAGTGGCTATGCCCATTTTTGTGGAAAGGGGATTATATCTAGGAGTCAGAGACAAAGATGAAGGATCACTGATCAGCAGAGAAAGATCTGTCATGCGTGGGGGAAAAAGAGAAGGAAGGAGAAAATGTGATAGAAAGCTAGGGAACTGGAGAAAGTTCCTCAGCCAGTACCCAGAAGAGGAGAACAGGACAGAGGGACAGAGGATGAAGGGAACAGCCTAATTCACATGGACAAGTTATCTGAAATCTCAGAGCAGATGACTGCCTTAGCAGTGAAGAGGCTACCAGCCTAGGGATCAAAAAATACTCTGAGGACCTTATGATAGGTCACCTAGCATCACTGTGCTAACAGTGCTGCAACACATCCTCTTCTGTGGATTGTTTCTCCTGAGTCATGGTATAGATCAAAATCTGGTCCTCTCACCTTCCTTAACTAATATCCAGCCATACATTCTACTGCTGACCCTAAACAGGATAACATGTATTTTCATTCCTTCCAAATCCTCTCACTGCATTTTTCCCAGTATGAGAGTGTGTTTCCTAAAGCCTTGGATTGAGGGTGGAGGAGTGGGACAGCCTCCCCTGCACAGAGCACCCTGGCAAGTACCTGGCTCCTCACACAGAGCTCGCATTATGGAAATCTTGTTTAAGTGTCTGTGATTTTTCATGCTGCAAATGAAGATAAACCAACAGCCTTCCATGCTGCCCAGATTCTCACAGCACGTAGCATCATAGAACCATTGAGGTTGGAAAACACCTTCCAGAATATCAAGCCCAACCATCAGCCCTACGCCCCCATGACCACTACATCTCATCTTTTAGAGCACACGACTGGCTTTGTGTGCTGGTTTGGTTTGGTTTGGTGGGTTTTTTGGTAGTGGGGGAAGGGCCCCAAGCGTGGCTCCTGTAAGAAGCTGAAGAGCTTCCCCAGCTCCAAAACCAGCCAAGGAGACATAAAAAAACCTGATATAAGACCTGAGCAGAGTGAGCAGTGGAAGAAGAGCTGAGCTACAGAGGCAGAGCTGTGCTGGTGGTTGGTGAGGAAGAAGGGGCAGAAGGTGCCCAAGCAGAAGTTTCCCTGCAGCCCATGGCGAGATGGCAGCTGTGCCCCTGCACTCATGGAGGAAGGTGGTGGAACATTCCCTGAAGGTGCCAGGAAGGGTGGACTCTAATTTGCTGCCAGTGGACTCTGATTATGCAGTTTTGGAAGGCCCTGGCGCCAGAGCAGTTTGTTCCTAAAGCACCCGTGACTCTCTCTTAATGCACCCCTGGATGGCACTGGCCCTCTTGGCTGTGAGGGCACATTATTGGCTCATGGTCAGCCTGCTGTCCCTCATGAGTCTCAGGACTTTTTCCCCAGAGCTGCTTTCCAGCAGGTCAACCCCATAACTTGTACTGGCACATGGTGTTCTTCTTCCCCGGATGGAGTACTCTACACTTGATCTTGTTGAACTTCATTATATTTCTCCCTGCCCAGCTCTCTAGTCTGTCTGGATCACAGGCACATGCATATGTGCAGCACACATGTAGATGTGCATGTGTCTGATTACACAGACAGATACTCTGCACCAATGTAAACACAACAGCACCAATGGCCTGGACCCATCCCTGTCTGGCTTATCAGGATGAAGATTTGTTAGTGGAAAACACACACACACATATAAATATGTATATATAGAGAGGCAGATGAGTATGTGCAACGTGGAGTCCTTAGCAGCTGAGCTTAGACACACAGTCCATCCATGAGCCAGTACTCAATCCTCACTCCCTCCTGTTGTCTCACGCAAATGTGTACACAAGCACAAACAGGTGTCTTAACAAGTTGCTGCACCCAGACCCCTGTAAACACACATATACCCAGAACAGGGAGCACCTCCTCTTGCTGCTGTAAATAGTTATAAATGGAGTTTAATATCCATAATGTGTCTGGTAACCCTGCTCAGTTGAGAGGGTTCTCCAGAGAGCTGCTGCCATGGACTCCCCAGGATGGGTATCCATCCACTGGACCATGGGACTGATTGTCTGCCAGGACAGCACTGGAAGGAGCCAAAACTGGGTGTCATCTTCTCTGAGTCTCTACTTGGGATTTTCCCCTGCCTTTGGAACTCTGTGCTCCATTGGGCTTGTCATAGGTGTTGAGATCCATGCCAGGGTTCTCAAAAAGCTGCTTTGGAGGAGGAGATGGAGTCGTTCACACTGAGTACTCCCTAAAGCTTAATGCTTTGAAGTAATTTTGGAACCATTTTTGGAGAACATTTTTGGCATGGGGGAGTTTCTCTGACTCCTTATAGATGTCTCATTTGGCTCCTATGTTCATGAAATGCAGCAGCTGGGAAAGCAACAGGCCAGCCAAGGAGCTGTTCACCAGATAGGGCCTCCTATCACACTGTTCCCCACAGAGTCATAGGTGGTCACAATCCTAAGGCAGCAACACTGTGCCAAGGAAAGTGTGTTCTTGCCTGGAGCCTCAGGGAACCCAGCAGTGTGCAAGGAAGGATGGTGAAACTCCAAAACATCATCAGACTACATTTGTTTACTGACACAGACCCAGACTGAAGGCATTATTCACTTTTATGCATGTCTATTTCCCATGCTGGGAAGCACAGCAAACAAATTAATTAAATTTCACTGCATCACTGGCATGTAATAAACTCATCCGATTCTTAGTCTCTCTCATAAAGACCCAGACCCTAGAGTCAAAATATGACAGAACTAATTCAGCTTTTGTTAACCAAATAATGTGTTTCCAGCCTTTGGCTAGGCAATCAGGCATGAAAAAGAGGTTCCTTGGATGCTGCAAATCCTGAAGATGTATAAAGGACCTCAGCTTTTCAACCCCATAACTTGTACTGGCACATGGTGTTCTTCTTCCCCGGATGGAGTATTCTACACTTGATCTTGTTGAACTTCATTATATTTCTCCCTGCCCAGCTCTCTAGTCTGTCTGGATCACAGGCACATGCATATGTGCAGCACACATGTAGATGTGCATGTGTCTGATTACACAGACAGATACTCTGCACCAATGTAAACACAACAGCACCAATGGCCTGGACCCATCCCTGTCTGGCTTATCAGGATGAAGATTTGTTAGTGGAAAACACACACACACATATAAATATGTATATATAGAGAGGCAGATGAGTATGTGCAACGTGGAGTCCTTAGCAGCTGAGCTTAGACACACAGTCCATCCATGAGCCAGTACTCAATCCTCACTCCCTCCTGTTGTCTCACGCAAATGTGTACACAAGCACAAACAGGTGTCTTAACAAGTTGCTGCACCCAGACCCCTGTAAACACACATATACCCAGAACAGGGAGCACCTCCTCTTGCTGCTGTAAATAGTTATAAATGGAGTTTAATATCCATAATGTGTCTGGTAACCCTGCTCAGTTGAGAGGGTTCTCCAGAGAGCTGCTGCCATGGACTCCCCAGGATGGGTATCCATCCACTGGACCATGGGACTGATTGTCTGCCAGGACAGCACTGGAAGGAGCCAAAACTGGGTGTCATCTTCTCTGAGTCTCTACTTGGGATTTTCCCCTGCCTTTGGAACTCTGTGCTCCATTGGGCTTGTCATAGGTGTTGAGATCCATGCCAGGGTTCTCAAAAAGCTGCTTTGGAGGAGGAGATGGAGTCGTTCACACTGAGTACTCCCTAAAGCTTAATGCTTTGAAGTAATTTTGGAACCATTTTTGGAGAACATTTTTGGCATGGGGGAGTTTCTCTGACTCCTTATAGATGTCTCATTTGGCTCCTATGTTCATGAAATGCAGCAGCTGGGAAAGCAACAGGCCAGCCAAGGAGCTGTTCACCAGATAGGGCCTCCTATCACACTGTTCCCCACAGAGTCATAGGTGGTCACAATCCTAAGGCAGCAACACTGTGCCAAGGAAAGTGTGTTCTTGCCTGGAGCCTCAGGGAACCCAGCAGTGTGCAAGGAAGGATGGTGAAACTCCAAAACATCATCAGACTACATTTGTTTACTGACACAGACCCAGACTGAAGGCATTATTCACTTTTATGCATGTCTATTTCCCATGCTGGGAAGCACAGCAAACAAATTAATTAAATTTCACTGCATCACTGGCATGTAATAAACTCATCCGATTCTTAGTCTCTCTCATAAAGACCCAGACCCTAGAGTCAAAATATGACAGAACTAATTCAGCTTTTGTTAACCAAATAATGTGTTTCCAGCCTTTGGCTAGGCAATCAGGCATGAAAAAGAGGTTCCTTGGATGCTGCAAATCCTGAAGATGTATAAAGGACCTCAGCTTTTCTCTACAGTTATTTTGCAATTCATAACTTGTTTAAGTTAATCTCACTTGTAAAGAAGCTGACATTTTAACTGGGGTTATGGGTACTCAAGGAAGCTTAGGAGAGTTCTATGCTTTTTCAGAGGGACTCATAAACAAACTGAAGCCACCAACACAGTACATACTGACACTAAAACCTGACCAAAGCTCTGAAATAACCTGAAAAAGTTGGCCAAAACCAGATGCAGTAATGGCTCTTGAATGAAGACCTCTTGAATCCAGATCTCCTGAGTCAAAATCTCCAGAAACACCTCAGAAAGCACCATGGACTTCAACTCTGTGTTGCTCATAATTCTCCATCCCAAAGGAGATGCTGTTACATGTATGTAGATTTGTGATATGGCAGGGAATTCCCTAAAAGGCAAAAAGAAAGGGGCATGTGTGGTCAAATAAGTTTCCACCCATCACCACAGATCCCACAGTCTTCGGCCAAAATAATACAGGTTTTTGTTACCAAATGTTTTTCATCACAGTTATTTAAAAAAGAAACAGATACTCTACATAAAAACATAAAAGAGAATGGGACAGTAGGAGCAAATCATGGCTCCTGGGAGGCATTGCATTTGTCTGTGGTCATAGAGAAAAATGTCATGTAGATTTATCCCCTTAGAAAAGAAGTACATGTGCTATCTCAATAAAACACTTTAAACTGAAACTGTGCAATCGGTCTTAAAGGAATGGAAAAAAACTCTAGTCTTTTGAGATTTCTGTGTTTGACAGAAAGCAGTAGCATTAAACTCATTTTGGTCCACCCCTAAATCCACTCTTTACCAGGCAGCATTTTTTCCAGCTAAGCAGCAACCTAAAAGTAACACAGCTCACCGTGGGCAGCACAACCTAGAAGCCAGGACACACTAGTTCATCTCCTGTCTCATGAAAAAGCTGGTTTGTGAAGACTGTGAGGCCTCAGTTCCCTA
>NW_009954544.1:2740326-2775639 GCF_000747805.2 Chaetura pelagica
CCCTACACTGATGGATGATAGCAGAGGAGGGGAAAGACTGAGGGCCAGGATGCCTCAGTTCTCTGCCAGGACCTGGCAAGGAAGCAGTGTGAGATGAACAGGAAATGTATCTGTGCTTGCAAACCACTTGCACAAGATGCTAAAATTGTTGTGAAATAAATCTGCCAAGAGCAGTGGAGCCTGCTCTCCACAATGCCAACTGAGGAGACAAAGAGGGCTGAGGGAGATGCTGGTCACATAAGATGACCACAAGGCTCTAAGATGCCACAACTTTGAGTCACAGATCCTCATGGCATTGGGAGTCTGCTGGGACTCATCAGTCTCAAACTGTAGTTGCACTGCCACCCTGCAGGCTCTGTTTCAAACTAGAGTATCAAATTCCCTGGAGAAGTTCATGCACCACATGCCCTACCAGGAGTCCTAAGCCAAGCTCTGTGGGATGAGGAAGTAGATTCAGGTCAGCAAGGACCATGGAGATGGGCTGTGGCAAGAGGGAGGGTCAGAGAGTCCCCCCACAGTACTGAAGCAAAGGGAGGAGGTGAAGAGCGGGATCCACTCACTACCAGATCCTAAATCAGTGTTTTCTAGGCTTCATCAAAAATATAGCATTGTCTTCTAACTCCCCCATGGAAAAGGGGTTGTTTGCAGGGATCTTGGTCCCTGTTATCCAGACCTCCATCACATCCTACCTCTCTAACCTCTCCACCACCCCGTGTTTGACCTAGGTGACACTGACAAAGGACAAGTACTACTGTCACAGCAGCATCAGTGTGTATGTAGCCTTCAGCACCTTTGCAGGGGTGGCTGTGGTAAGAAGGAGGAGGGGAAAGCTCTGGGCAGCACCTCTGGGGTATCCTGCAGGGGTATAAGGGGTAGCATAAAAAAGCAACAGGCTTTGTCAGTGGACCAGAGCTTAACAATGGACCTAAGCAAATGGAGACCATGCAAACCACAGCTAAATGTCAGCTGGTACCTGCAGCTTCTCTCCCTGTTGCTTGCTCCAGCCTATCTGAGGATTCTGTGGCTTGGGCAGCTCAACAGTGGGGTTTGTAAACCGCATGTTTACACCTGTGTCTAATCCCCCAACTTGCAGTCCCTCCTTTGATTCATTCCCTGTGATCATAGCACTGAGTCACAGTTGGGTAGCACAGAGGATGGACCTCCACTCAGCCCTGACATTTCACTACTGGTTTCAGCTGCAGTGCAGCCTCAGGAGGGATGGAAAAGAAGGACAAGGATTATCTTGTTAGTCCAAATTTGGAAGGAAGTGACTGTTCAAAGCAGGACTTGAATTGTGCCTCTGTTTGCTTATCTATTGGCCTGCTAGAGGGACTGGGACAAAATCTGAAAATATCTGTTTAACCAGAGGGATCAGCAAAGAAACTGAAATTATTATCTAGCTGGCTAGGTGATTAAGGTCTACAGAGATCTGTATTAAACCTGAAATTGTCTGTTGTCTCATCTGTGCAGCACCAGGGCAGGGACCCAGAGGGATCAGTACAGAATTCAAAACTACATGTCTATTCACAGTTCAGCCTGTTTACTTTCCCAGATCTAAGACACGAAGGAGGCCAGCAGAAATATGAAGTGTGCCTCTTAGACTGAGGTCATCTTGTTGTTGAGTGGTATACAAGGTTTGGGTTGTTAGAGCATCACTGCAGTTGCTGAAGACTTTGTGATTTACAAGGGCATTGCTAAAACAAACTGCAAGGTGCAGGACCACTATGGAGAACAAAAAAGGTACCACAGGGGCCCATTCCCTCAACTGTCTAAGGTGTTTGTCCATTTATACCCAGCCACTGCCTCCATCTGATCCTATCATTATTTAGAACCATAGAATAATTTGGGTTTAAAGTGACCTCAAAAGATTGTCTAGTTCCAACCCCCCTGCATGGGCAGGGACACCTCCTACTAAACCACCTTGCTCAGAGCCCCATCCAACCTGGCCTTGAACACTTCCAGGGAGGGGACTTCCACAGTTTATCTGGGCAACCTATTTCGGTGTCTCCAGTGAAGAATTTCTGCCTGATGTCTAATCTCCATCTACCCTATTTCTGCTTAAAACTGTTCCCCCTCATCCTTTCACTATAAGCCCTTGTAAAAAGTCTCTCTCCAGCTTTCCTGTAGGCCCCCTACATTCCCTCATGTGTCTCCCCATCTCTACTGCACACAGAGAGTGAAGAGGAAGGAGGATTGTCTCTAATGCTTTTTAGTGTAAATACCAGATCCTTTTCCCCCATGGGATATTAGTGACTAAATCCCCAGAGCCCTGTTTCCTGGGCTTCTCAGCTACAAACACAGTGCCTCACTTTCTTGCTGGAAGAGAGGACAGGAGTCTGGGGCCACAGCCCTGCAAGGGATGCAATGTGAGCCTGTAGTTTCTTTGGCATTTCTTTTTGAGATAAGGGTTTAAAGGTGCCCAGTGTCACAAAATGTCTTATTGACCAGGTGCCTTACAATAGGAATTTGGCTGACAGGTTAAAAGGATGGATCAGGAGGATTTGTGAGTTGTTTGCACAAGATGTGCAGATGGCCTCCTCTGTCATTTTGTTGCCTTAGTTTCACTACAATTCCAAAGTGGCAGGACATATCTCTTTGAGGATAGCTAAGGCTTATTCTAGTCACCTTCCATCAATCACATTCAAAAAACAAAGCTGTGTTTTTCTTGCAAGGTACTTATCAATGCCTACTTTCAACAGTCTCAAGGAAAACTATGGATTCCTTTCCTGTAAGTGTTAAGTGGATTGCCTGACAGTAACCAGGGATTTTGCTCTCCTAACAGGGTCCCAGGGGAACTGAAGTGTGATGCTCTTTCATGCCAGCCAAAAATGGTTCACCTAGTCAATGCTGAAAACAAAAGGCATGATAATGTGTTGCTCTCCATGATGACTCTCTGTTCTTTCTTGGCTCTCTGTGACAACAGGCTGGAGCCAGTCCCTAAAAATGTGTAATTATGCACCTACAGGGATATTGCTGAAAGGACTGCAGGGCTTTAAGACACTTTTCTTTCTTATTGGAGAAAACTCCATGAGAAATGGTCAAGCCCTTGGCAACACAGAGCAGCTGTTTCAAGGCAAATTCAAAGGTAATTTCAGGAGAATAGAAATTATTTGAGAACAGTTCAGCTTTTCCAAGATTCACAGTGAATCAAATCTTTGACAGCAGACAGCTGCAACATCTATTGATCAATGTTTTGAGCAAAAACCCAGAAAGTTATGACTGTATCGGCTGGCCATTTATCATATTAAATGCATTTTAAAGAAAGCAGAGGAGGCAAGTGTAGCCTTAGCACTCACGTGTGGGAAATGTACACCCACTTCTTCAATGAGCCCCAGGACCTGCAGGCAGAACAGCTGGGCTTCATCCACATTTCTGGAATTCAGCATGTTGATTCCTCTCCCCTCTTCCCCCACTTCTAATCACTTTCAGTAGCAATTGCTGGTTTTCCCCATTATGGTTACTTTGCACTAGTGCTTCAAAAGAGTTTTAATTTGATTTCCTCACAGGCTTTCCCTGTCCCAGGATCCTGCTGGTCCAGACTTCCCAGCCCATGAGTGCTGTGCTCCTCTGAGAGATTTCTTGTTGCTCCTTTTGCAAAGTGGAACCACGGCAGAGAGAACAGAAGGAGAGGGCACATTTCCAAGCAGGAACATGTCAGTTATTAAACAAAAATCATAAATTTCAGCTGAAATGTTACGAGTATTCAAATTTTCACTCTTCTTTCATTCATCCCCCTCCTTATTCCAGACCCCTAGGTAGTACATCACCAGTAAAACATTCAGGAATGAGAGCAAGAAGCGTGGAAGAGACTGGAGTGAGTACAGAAAACCAACATTGTTATTTTTGTTTAATGTTTATATACCACTTGAGGCCTGCCTGCAAGCAAATTAATTCAGCCCCTGCCACAACAGATATGGTACAGACAAAAGGTTAATGACTCTTATGTCATGAAGCAACTTCTAGCAGCATGCAGAAGCCCTACCCTAGTGGAAGGGAATACATACATATTAAAAGCCATTTACCAAAGTAATGAAGAAAAGAGAAGCAGTACTTTGGAATTCCCTCTTCTGCTCAGCTGGTAATAGAGGCATAATTAATCAAAGTGCATAAATAAGTTTCTCTCTGCCTTAATCAGAGCTGTGCAAATAAATAATTCTTCAGTTCTGTAGCTGAACCAAAATAATAATAACAGTAGAAACATTTTTAAGTTCTCTAAGATGAAGCTTCAGGCTTCCTCAAATATTTTCAGTGAGCAGAAATATTTGATTTAACCAAAATGAGATGGTGACTCTTCACTTTAATTGCTCTTTACGTATTTTAAACACAGGGAGTTAAATTTGTCATTTAAAGGTTGTTTTGAAAGGAAAAATCAAAACAGATCTCTTAAAAGAAGTGTTCAAATTAACTCTTCTGGCTGTCCTATTTCTTTCTATGCTTCCTGGCTTAATTTTTCACCAAATTCACTTAATAGGATCACCCCCATCTGGCATTCCCCAGCAGTTGAACAAGCTTGTCCAAAACAACTGCTAACCAGCTGTGCCTAACATCTTCTGAAAAGAGTTTTGCAAAGGTACAACCAGAAGGTCTGTGGAGAAAGGGGTAGGAGGGATGGGATGAGAAATGGATAGACTTGGAAGGACCTCTTGAGTCTGTGATGTGCTGTTCCTCCAGAGGTCTCTCCTTACAGAGCAATCACCCCTACTGATTTAACATGAGGCAGAATTCACAGCACAAAAAAACTTGCTCAAACATTCCCAGTCTGTCCTCAGTGTACATTAACTATCTTTGGAAAAACAGGTAGTACCAGGGCCAAGAAAAACTCAGAGGCAAGACTTTCCCTTGGCTGAAGCCAGCTCATGGCTATGGCCCTCAGTGGAAGTACAGGTGTGGAGGTACTGGGAGAAGTGCAGGGTGATGTTTGTAAGCTCATATCAGTATGGTGAGATGTAGCAATGGTTGTGTGGTTGCCCAACCCCTCTAGACCCCAAAATGTATGTTTTCACCATTTAACATAATGCATTTCTGTCTGCTCTTCTCATCACTGCCCTCCTTTGAGACAGTCCCCAGAGTCAAAGTCTGAGGGACTCAGAGGTCTGGCAGGGTCTTCACAGCCCATTAGGCTTCTGCAAAAGCTGTAGAGGCATCTTCTGCCTCTTTGATTGCATCTGCAAATGCTGGGTCATGTTTAGCTGCCGTGTCTCAGCATATGAAAGCCTTATCTCCACAAGGAGCAGAGGCTCCCCAGGATGCCTGGCTGGGCTGGGGGAATGCTGACTGGAGCTGGAGACCAGGAAACACCACTGTTGCTGTTCTTTTGATGGAAAAGGCTCCAACAATCCCCCAGCATTCACTTGCCTATCTAGGCAGCTCCAGTGTGAGGCCCAGATTCATGATATTTAAACTCCAGATGCCTAATGAAGAGAGATCCTTGCAGACAGGCTGGGGGCTGGCTCAGACCTGAGCCTCCCTCTGTCAGTCCCTAGTGGGAAGAGCTAAGGGATGCTATGCATTTAATTTGCCTGTGTGCAGTAACTAAGCCCCTGAAGTGATAATGGGGTTGATCCAGCAGGGGGTTTTACGTTTCGCAGTTCCAGGTGCCCAGGTTTGGAAACCAGCCCCCACACATGTGCCATTCGCAATGCGGGTCTGATCCACAGCTGCACAGGAGTTAGAAAAACCAACTTCACCAAAAGCCTGCAGTCCATACATGGCACAGCAGCTCTGTACGCCTGAGAAAGCTCCCAGTACAGCTCACCATGCCCGCAGGAAGCACATCTACTTCATTTGGCAGCACCAAGTGGATTTAAGCATCGTACCTCCTATTAAAGCAGCTGATGGATTCAGCATGAAACAAGCTGCTTTTCTGTACTCAGGTTCGGGGTACATGTGTGAGCTGCAGTGCCAAGTATAAACTGAGAGCAACTGCTCAGGGCTCAATTTGATGAATTAGCTTGGTGAGAAAAGGTAGTTGGTAGCCAGTAAGTGGAAGGGGGGTGTTTTTAGCATGAGGAGAGGTTAAAAAGTCATTCAGTCCTCTGGGAAAGGGAGAGGGACAGAACAAATGAGAGCAGCAGGTAATTTACTGCCAGTGGATCAAGAAGCTGTTAGCTGAGAGGAGGGGATAAGACTTAAAAAATGCCATAAAATCAATATCTCTATAGAGCCCATGATGTTTAGTGTCCAGAGCTATGAATTTCAGTTCCCTGGCTTGTCTCTTGGTGCTCCTATTTCAGACATGAGGAAGGATCTGGGAGCCCTAAAACTTCTCCCTTTTATCTGTCTCTGTGAATTGTCCTTTAAAAATGTTACCTCTCCTGACAAATCTTGCCTCCAGCACCTTGTCCAAGCCCAGTGACTCCCAGCAGAGCAGCATAGAGCTCGGGCTTGATCCTGCCCTGCTCATGCATGTCCCAGTGCACGGTGAGCATGAAATGCCTCTGGTGCAGCAGATGGACTGCCCTGCCCTACCCTTCCACATGCCCTGCTGTGGATGATAGGCCATAAAGCAGGGCTATGGAGGTGCACAGCTTGTTGCTGTCTCTTTGTAGAACTAACTCCAGTCTCTCCTGCAAAATGCAGCAAATTCCTTTTGCTCCAGAAGAAATGGAAATTATGTCTGCTGGTCTAGAAGACCACTGCAGTTAAACCAGCAGAGACTGATGGCCATATCAACACAAGCTTTCAGGCATCCACCTGCCCTGTGGTCCCAGGGCCTTTTCAAACTGAACTTCTAACAGGAGAACGGGTTTTCTCCCATCTCCAGCCCAGTCCTGGCCCTCTGGCTTGTCTTGGAGGAGAGCAAACCTGCAGCTCACACAGGAACCACTCCCTTCTCTTTGGATGGGGAAGGCTTTTCCCACCTACTTCCCACCATATGGCCTCACTCAAGAGCCAAAAGCAGCACTTCCCCACCCGGCAGCGCAGCGTAAGGGATCTGCCTCAGCAGGGAAAACAGCATTCACATCCTTTCCCCCGCCTGCCCTTGGCCTGGCTCCACCTTGCTTGGAGTGACTCACATTCTGTGGGTTACTGGCAAAAATGGCACCAAGTCAATACAGAAAATATCCTATATGAAGAAATCATAACAAGGAGGGGAGGTGGGGGTTGTGGGGTAGGTTGATTTTTTTTTTTTTCTTTTGCAAAGAAAACCAGAGAGAAAGGCTGCAAGTGAAAAATGCTGATGGCAAGTCCTTATTGAACTGCTGACATGCACAGAGGTTTGCCTCCTTCTGCAAGTCTGCAACTTAGCACCAAGCCCATGCTGATGTTGAAGAGCCTTATCTGGGTAACTCTGGCTCACGGCGTGAAATTCCTTTCTCCCAAGACCTTTTCTCAGTAAGAAAAGTGGCTTCCGGGATGTTTTGGGGCCTGGAGTCAGGCTGTCCCTTGGTGCTGCCTTTCATCATTCTCTGTTGGAGGGAGCTCTACTGAAGTACAACAGCTGACAAAGAGCCACAGAGACTTTCATGAAGTTACTACCCCCAGGAGCTGAAAACCCAGAAGTTAGCTCTCCAAAATTTGATTACCTTCAAAACAGGATTTTGAAAGGTGGAACAAATGTTGGTACCTTCTCTTTTTTCTTATGGGTTTTGTGTCAAACTGTTGCCTGCAGCCAAACGAGTTAGAAACGTAATGCTAAAAAGAGAGAAAACCCATGGCTCTCACTCAAGCATGTGACTCCCTGAGCTCGAATTGCCAGGCAGGGACATCACTGCAGTCAGTGGCACCTGCCCCAAGGAGCATCAGCAACAAAGCACAAACTGGCTTTTCACCAGTGGGCGAGGGGATTCCTCAAGTCAGAGATGATACCTAACAATGGGACAGAGAACTTTGGAGCACTTGGCCACTTAGCTGAGGGACCTGTTGCAAACAGCAGCAACAAGCAGTTGTGAGAAAGTCTCCACTCCTGCCAAAATGCTCTCTGGAGGTCAACATGCGTTATATTTCTGCCACCTGGAAGGCAGGAGGTGCTTATGGCTGGTTTGACAGGCTTAGAAGGTTGATCTGCAGTGATTCAAACCCTCAGCTCAGGTGATGTCCTAGTGCATGCTGTTGTCAACCCACAAACATGGCCTGGAATTTCTATGCTGTTTTTTTTGTCACAGCTGGGTTTTCAAGCATTCTGAACTGTGGGGTTTCCCACATATTCCGAAAGAAGTTGGGATATCACTTGGAGATGTCACTGTGCATTTCAAAAAAGCTAATTTTCTCCTGGAAGCTGCAGTTTCCCCACACACCTTGTCTTGGGGATCCACTAAAGGCACCTGGGTTTGGGGTAGGGATCCTGATTGAGGATAAAATGTGTCCAATGCAACTTCTCTTTCAAGTATTTCCCATGCCACTGTATAACTCTATGTCTGGCTTAAATACCCTGTGATACAACAGGACCACTTTCGTCCAGTCTACCCTCAACAGACATGCAGGAAAGTTACCAACTGCTGTGCCCTGACAGAGTCTTAGGACTCTAGAAACCTCAACTCACCTTTTCAACCACTGATCTGGATTGAAGTGGTTTGGGAGTCATCCTTCCAAGTTCTGCTGTGACAAGAACACCACCACACACTGTTAAGAACATGAAGATGTAAGTGAATTAAATTCTTAGTTCTCACAAGCACCCTCTGATATCTATGGGGACACACTGGGCCTGTTTCTTATTCGTATGAAGAGCTGTTTATGCTGCTGCACTAAAAGAATGGCTACCTAGGCTTTGTTGTAGATCCAAATTAGGCTCCTAATGTTGCTGCTGGGGAAAGGATTAAATTTAACACAAGCAGTAGGTATATAATATTTTGTATTCCCCAAGCAAATCCCTCTGCAGCAGAATGAAAGACTAGAGACTGTGTCTGTGATCCAAGTGGGAGGGCTTTCTTTCTTCATGCTAGGCAAACTAGCAACAAAATAAATAAATTAGACTCCTTTTCAACTTTCCTGTATTGACAACTGATTTACAATTTTGTTTCCTGGGGAAAAGATGCCAAAACAAAACAAACAAAAGCTAATACAATAATCACAAAGGCTTCCTATGGGTCCAGAACCAGCCTTACTTGTTCATTACACTTATAAATAATAATGCTGAAGTAAGTCTACATGGAACCTGAAGTCAGTAAAATGTCCAACCAGTCTTGTTCAGGCATGGAGGAGACATACCAGAGGCACTCAAGCTAGGGGAGCAGAAGAAGTTAAAGGGAAAGATTTTCAGCTTTCTTTCTGAGGTGAAAGCTCTGTGGGAAGTCAGCACTGACACGATGATGGACTCTTCAGGTGTTCACTCCGCCGTGCCTGAGCAGTGGTCAAGCTGCCGTGCTTGCCTGCAAGCAAGATGGGCACCCACAGAGAAGCACTGGAAAGGCTGTAGGGGACTTTTGCAAGAGGAGCCACCAGCAAAACATGGCTGTGCTGCGTGGGAGATCATCAGGTTTGAGGGGTTCTTTGGATATTGGATGCCTGTCTTCAGGCTTCAACTAAATCCATGAGTCAATGTCTACCAAGGAGGCAAGCACTGCCTTGAGGATGGCTTCAGAAGCAACCTCAGTATGGGCACAAACAAATATATTGACAAGGAAATGGTGAACTCAGGAGAGCTAAGTTGGGATGGGCTTGGTACTTCTTAGGAGGCAAGGGTCTCCCTTGCCCTTTTTGCCCTCTTACTTCAGTGCACAACTTGCATTGAGCAAGGATAACTGAGCATGTTATAAGGCCACCAGGGCTGGTCACGCTCCAGAGGCACTCAGCTCCACCTCCCCAGCAGGCCAGCCCCCCACGTGTACCTGTGCTCTCTGAAGGATCAGGACTATATGCATTCTTTTCAAGGATATCTATTCACCCAGCTGCTCAGTGACCTGCTAATAGGTCTGGTGACAAGGTCCAGGGTGCTCTTCACTGGGTCCTCAGCCCCTCTGTACCCATGCAGAGCTCACAGCTCAGCTTTGCTCCCTCCCCCTCTCCTTCTCTCACATGTAAGCAAGTCAAATAACTTGTTAGCAGTCCAATTGCATTCCACTGCTTATCATTTATTCATTCTGATTTCTGAACCAGACGTAACAAATACACCCACCATGAGCTCTGAATACCCATTCCCATGATGTAGAGCACACTGTAAACAATGAATACGCAGAGCCTGTTGCTTCCACTGCCAGAGGCTGGTAAAACCCACATTCACGTACCTGCAGTTCACAGACATCTAGTTCAGTTCACCCATTTCTCAAAAAAACAAGGCTATTGGGAGGGAGGTGTGCTAGAAGGCTCTACTATGCAAAAGTAGCTATTTTTTAATTTATTTTCTTTTTTTGTTTGCTTTTTGTTCTGGGTTTGATCCTGCACATATCAAAGTCAAAACAAACATTGCTACAGGGATTAATACTGGCTCTGAGGGTCAAGAGTGAAAACCACACTCCAGAAGCTAGCCCATGCTCCAGTTTTGGAAAGCTAGGCTCTATTTTGAAGGCAGTAGCCTGAAGAATCTCTGGCTGTTGCTCTGAGAAACCACCTATAGTGCAAGCCTAGAGTGAAAATAACGTGCTCTTCAGTACACACAGTTGCACAGTTGTTGCAGAAATGCAAAGAGCCACATACTTAATGCACCTATTTATCCACAGACTCAGACAGATCACAAGCTTTGCAGTCAGAACTACCCCTACCATTTATCTACTAAATCTGGGAAAGAGCAGTTATGCATTATATGAAACAGACAGCTCCAGAAATCCAGTTGTCAGTATTTATAGCAGACATAGTGATCACCAGCTGCAACACACTACCCAAAGGAATTCCTTAGCTACGGTAATAGAAAGCAATTAGAAAACCAAGCAAAATCCAGCTAAACAACAAATATGACACAGAAGCAGGAAAAGGAAAACCCACCAGAATAATTGCTGCTTTTCAAAATTGCAGAAGTGTTCTGGAAAAAACTCAGCAGTTTGAAGGGTGTCACCCCTGAGTTGAGATAAAATCAGAATCAAGCCAAATTCTGAGAGCCCGGAGGACTGACCTGGGCTGGAACAACTATTCTCCTGCCCAGTTGGTCTAATTTAGTACTGGGTGTTCCACAGCTAGAGGCATACAGCAAAGCACTGTTGTTTGCCATTGCAGAGGTAGGGTCTGAGAAATACGCCGTCTGATTCATGTTGACTGCACTCAGCCTCAGTTTAAGCTTGGGTGGTTATTAAAGTCAGATAAGTGCTAGAAACTAATTTCTATCCTCACTATAAAATGCACCTGGGCTTGCAAAACCACTTCATCTTCTGTTGGTCTTGCAGAAGCCAATTTGGAGATAAGGCAAAAGCATTTATGTCCAATGCAAAAGGCTTTTAGACTTAAAGCTCAGGTCACTGGAGACATTTATGGATCTGTGGCATTTCATTCACTTGTACCCTAGTTGTGGTTGCCTGTAAAAGCAAGAAACAGAACAAGCTCTGAAAGAGGGAGCTTTCAGCAAGGTAAAAGCAGGTGTCATTTTCAGAATGAATTGGATATCTTTACAAGCATCTAGCAGAGAACAAAGCAAGAAAAATGAGAAAATGCTTTAAATCATGACCAAAGATGTGAATTACAGATTCCCTGGTTGTTTTTATCTGCCCGTTCATGCATCCTCTCACTGAGGAGTTCTGTACTGCATTATGAGTCCTCAGATGCATCAGGAATACCAGGTGACAGCTGAGCACCACATTACTATTCTCGCCCATCGCCAAGCCTGTTGCAGGAGTTTGGACAAGAGGAAGCAAAGCTTTTAGCCTTTCAAAATGCAGCTAGTGTGCACTACCACGTGCAGAACAAAGCTCAGCCAGAGATTCACACCATGATTAATTCATATGCATGCAATCCTGCTTCACATAGCTCCTTCAGCAGAGAGTAGGCAAGGTGGGAGGCTCCCATATAAGTCAGCCCACGCACAATTATTAATGGTATTATTAAAACTTTTGTGTTGTTGTCTGTCTGATGAAGGCAGTCAAGTCATTCATGCAAGTGCTAACAACTTTCATTACCAACACTGTCATTTTGCAATGTTGAGCAGAAAATGAAGAGCAGGAACCTCACACCCCCAAACCTCCTATAACTCAAATCTTGCCTGAAGCTCTCTTTGGCACTTCAAAGTCAGGAGGTACTTGATGTAATAAATTTGGGAGAGCATGTCTCAAACGCTGCAATAGACTGCCTTCTGAGTATCCTAGGAGGCCCTAGGATTTTGTCCTCCCTGTAAATAAAGAGGGGCTATGCCCTAAGGGTAAGTGGCACCACACAGTCCCTGCACATACTGCTAAATTCTCTTTTCCTCCAAAATGAAGTGGCAGCCCTCATGCTGCAGCTTGGTAATACATCAAAGCCATGACAGCAGAAGTGTTAATGCTGATGGCTAGTTTACAGTGCTTGAGCCTTTGTGTTAGCCTTAATTCATAACTGATATCTTCACCTCATCATGCTGGACTTGGCTCCCCAGCTAGAGGAGGGCCAGGCCACATGTTTGTCCTCCTAATTTTCAAATCTGTTACCTCAAGTTTAAGCCTGTTAGAGAGACAGGCAATGTTAGCAAGGTGCTAGGTGTGCCCCACCCCTGCAGCCTGTGCAGCGGGAAGGGACATGGAAGTCATGCTGGTAGGAGGAGTTATTCCTCCTGCTCTCCCTCTTGTTCCTGTTTCTGTTCCTCCTGTTCCTTATTTTCCTGTTACTCCTCCTCCTCCTTTTCCTTCATTCCTGTTTCTCAAACATCCCCTCTCTCAATCTTTTATACACAAACCTTCAGAAATGTTTCGTATAAAATAAGTGTTTTGGGCAAGTATAGCTCTATACTTGCTCTGTCCATACCCTGCCATGAACACCAAACATCTCCCCTGTCAGAGGAAGGGTACAGAGATTGATCTCTTGTGTTGATCCCACACACCTGATTGTTCTTGTGTTTCATGGATGAGCACTTGGAGGTCGAACTTACTCAGTCCACTCCTTTCTTGCCTCCATACAGCCACCCCACCACCCACACCAATATGTGGCCCCATGAGGATGGGCACTCGGAGGTCTAGGGGCATGGAGCTTAGTGTACCTTTTCAACACCAGAATTGCTTCAGTAAAAGCCAAAACAGTTTTAAAACTTTAGTCCAAAATTATAGCGTTAAAAAGCTGAGAAAAATATCTCAGATAGCCCATGCCTTGCTCTATGGTGGGGATCTTTGCTACAGTCAGAAAAAGTTCATTCCCAGACTACCTTTCTAATTATACTGCAGTTAGTTTTCAGCTGGGATCTTCTAGCTGTTCCCATAGCAGGTCTCAAGTGAGTGTGTCTGCATGAACATTTGTGTTTCTCCTCTACCAGACAGGCATATGTACTGTGATAGGGGATAGGAAGGTGGACTCCTGTCGACCTATATTCATTCTGGCTACAGGGGAGCCACTGCTCCTCTGCTGCCTCTGTCCAGTGTATTGAGGGCAGAGTCTGTTCCCACGGTATCTGTAATGTTCCTTGCACCACGAAACCTCCATCTCACTGGGGACAGAATGATTAGTGGCTGCCTACAGAGTTCCAAAACCTGGACCCAGTAATGAAATGAAAATGAAAATGTTAATTAGGATTTCCTAACAAGGAAAAAGACTCAAAGGAGCTGAACATAAAAAGAAAATAACAAAAGCTCTGTCAAAATGTACTCGACTATTTTTAGCCTTCCCTTACTTTCCAGGGACGATAACATTGCATTAATACAGTGCCTTCCATATACTAATCAATTAAGTCTTCCTCTGTAGAATGGTATTATCACCATTTTACACATGTGAAAAGCAGCATCTTGGCCAGAGAATATCCCCCCAACAAGGGACAGAGCCCAGGTTCTGGAAACTCCACATCCTAAGGTTTCCCCACCTTGCGTCCTCCCCTTTCTTCCAGTCCCAGTCAAACAAACATTATAATGCGAGACAATAAAGCCAAACAGCCTTACTGTGGTAACATCCCAGACGAGTTACTTGTGGGTAGAACAGCCCAGGGACCTTTCTGAATGGCCATTAGCATCATCAGTCTCACAAATATGCATTGTGTGCTGTCCATACAGCTCTCCAGCCCTCTTGTGAAGCCCTGCTTCACTCCTGGGTGGACTGTAGCTCCGTGCCTTTTCTCCTCCTGCTCCTACAGTGTAAAGACTTCCTTGCCTGGCTCTGGAGGTGGGTGATATGTTGTAGATGAGGCCAGGATGCATGTAGGCATGGAGGTACTAAGCTCCTGCTGACAGAAGGATCAGGAGATCCTTGTCCAGTGCCTGTGTCTCTGGGAATCAGCCAGGGAGCTCTCATCTGCTGTTCTGCACTCTAGCCCCCAAGCTCAGAACACATACTCCATATTTCACATTTTTTTGCTTACACTGTGCACCTGTTGGGGCTGCTTTCATATCTACCCTAGGTGCCAGCCAACTGTTATATTACCATCTAAGACTCAAAAGCATGATCCTCTACTCTACAGTGGCGCATCCATTGGATGGCTCGATATGGACAATCTCCCAAATGAATTAAGCAGAGAGAAAACAATTTAATCAATCAGTATTAATGAGCACAGCCCGATTGTTTACAAGCTGTTTCTATGTTTCAGCTTCTGCCTTTGATCTCCTGTGCAGGTGAGTGCTGGCACTGCACCAACATGCAGAGTATCTCCTGCTCGCTGGGGCTCCGGGCTGCGTCTCTCTGCTGGCAGAGGGTCAAGTGACACAAGTGCACGGCTTCAATCTCTGGCAATTCAATCTGCACAGAACTGGCCAGTGGAGCAGGCTAGGAGTCAGCACATGCCAAGGCGAAGATCTGACCGGAAGAACAAAGTGCTGATTAAAAAAGGCCAATCCAGCTGGGCTGTTTTTTGGCGGTAGGGGTGGACAAGGAGGGTGGGTAACTGCGTGACTGCTAAATGAAGACTAGGTTTCTCCAAAAGCTGGGTACCCATATGTTGTTATTGCAGTACCTGGTATGGGACTGGAGTCCTCAAAGCACATTAAGAAACCTCTGGCAAACAAAATGAAGCCTTGCAGGGTTTCACCTGCTGGAGCTGCAAAGTAGCCACTAAAACTAGCTGGAAAGTGAGGTGGTGAGGGAGAGCTAACTGTGAAAAAAATGGAGGGCTGAACACCCTCCATGTGGTAGGGGCTTTCAGATGGGTAAAGATGGGTGTTTTAAAGGGAGACTAGGATACTCTCAGGTATTGTTTCAGAATTATTTTGAGCAACACCAGGGCTTTTTCTTCATATCAGGGATTGTCTGTGTTTGTGCAATGCCTAAAGCTGCTTCTCTCTTCTGGCCCCAGCCATTATGGTAATAACGAGAATAACAACAGCAGCAGCCGTGCTGTGTATGCTAATGACCATGTACTCAAGCGAGAGCAGGTTACATATTGCAGCAAGGTTAAGATATGACAGGCACATTTAATGATAACTATATAAACAGTAGAGAACTGACAGACAAAAACTTTGGTGAAGAAGCATAATCCTGCTGGAGGGATACATAAGAAAAACAACAAAGGAGGTACAGAGTGAAGAACTGTTGGAAAAAGAGAATGTTCTAAGATAATTTTGTTTTCAATATATTCAGAAATATCCAATTCTAGCCCTGGAACTTGGCCTGGTTCCTTCTTTGGAGATAAAAAATGATTTGGGGTTTTCTTACTGGCTCAGGTGATGTCAGTGACCAGCTCAGCAGGGCTGATAAGATCAGGTTATTATTTCAAGCAGCCTCTCAGCTGGTCATCCCAGGCACATCCCTCCAAAGTGGGTCACATCACCCAGAAGAGGTAAACCTTGGTTGTCTTCCCATGACTCGGGTCAGGCAGAGGAATCAATCAGATACTGCAGCCACTGCGTAAGCAAGTTGTCTCCACCAGCGACCTCAGGGTTTTGTTCCAGTAGGGCAGATTTGTTTTCTCTTTCCATTAGTTGTGCATCCACCCCAGTCACTCATGTGAGAAGGTGGCCAGCTGGTGAGCACAGTGGGCTGGATGTATACCAGGAGTGTTGCACACATGTCACTTTCCTTGCAGACTTTTTGCCTAAATATATATATATATATATGAAAGAAAAGTAAATTACCTCTTCATGCACAATGAAAATAGTAAATCTGTACAAATGACTATTACAGAGGACACTGCTCACCCCAGGGCATGGCCTTGCCTGCCAGCCATGCCGGTGCCTGCTGCTGCCTTGGCCAGTGGCTGGGTTCATCTTGGCATCCCAGGCAGGTGGCATGGCTAGCCAGCACCAGCACTCACAGCACCCTCACTAGCTCTCCTGGTGGCCCCTGTCAGTCAGGTAGATCTTGCTGCAGGCATCTATCTGGGGGCATTGCTGCTGGAGGCGATGCCAGCCGGGCCCTGCAGTGAAACACCAACTTCGTGGAGAGCATGTGAAAGGTGTCCTTTGCAGACATTTATATTTGAGATGCTTTTTAAAATAATGTGAAACCTTGATACTAAAAAAAAAAAATCAATAATGTTATAAAGTGTGAATGCAAAAGGAACAGTTCGTAATTAATGGTTTTCCTTCCCCCTCCTCCAAGTCCTTCCAAAGGTTGAGAAGACTGGGACTCAGAGAACAGCTGGAAGAGCCTTCCTAGGCTGGTTTTGACAGAGCCAAGACAAACACAGCATAGTGCCTGCAGGATAATTCACAGCAAGTTTTGGGCTACAATTTGGAATTTGGTGTCCCCGTGCCTGTAGGACCCAAAGAGCCATCCTAGTTTCTTCTCAGAGGAGACACAGAGACAAACACAGTTCAGCCAGATCCCTAACACAATCCCTATGGAGAAGGCATCACTCAGTTCTTTTAAATAAGAACTCCCCCTACACTGGGGTCCCTGTCACTTCTAAGCAATACTTTTTTGCACAAGGGTAATCACCGCCGAAAGAAGTGCTGAAGATTCTGCTGTCTCTTGACCCTCAACCACAAGCTGAAAGAGTGAGCCCCACAGAGAGGAAAAGTTTCAAGGAACTGATTTGGAAACAACTTCACTGAAAATACTGATTTCTGAATACAGTATGTGAAGTTAAAAAAAAGTAACACAAATATTAAAAAAAAAAAGTAAAAAAATTACTTTTCTTCCTAGTTTCATCAGATACATCTTTCCCAGACCTGCTTCTCCTACTGAGACAATGAAGAAAATACTGCCTGACATGGGTAAGACTCCCTCCCCGTGTTCCTTGTTTAGAGTGTAGCTTTTTAACCAGCTTTACAATTGCAGACCCATGAAACTAACCCTTAATCTAAAGATGCACTGGAAAGAGAAACTCTCCAGTGCTTAAAGAACAGAGTGGGAATGCAGGAAAGAAGAAATAACAATTCCAACCTTGATCTCACTCCTTTTCAGACCATGAAGGGACTAATGTTGGTAGGGTATGATTTCTAAAAAATTGTCTTTTCTGCTCCATCAGGCTTCCTGGTAACAATCCAAGTCATAACGTGATCATGCAGGAGAGAGTTTCTCTTGCTCTCCTGGAGGTGGTAAGGAAGAACAGACTCATCATCTGCCTTGAATCCTAGTAGAGCAAGGCTGAAAAGGGGCCCAGAAGCACACTTGGGCTAGGTGTGCTGTGCCTGAGAGAGTTGGGGAGTGCTTTTTTTTTTTTTGCTTGCTTCTTTGGTTGCTTAGTTGGTTGGTTGGACTCAGTGATCTCAGAGGTCCTTTCCAACCATGACTATTCTTTGATTCCATAAAGACAAGTATCATCAGATTGCAACTTCCCAGTTAGGTCACCTTTCCAGTTAGCAGCCAATTACAAATGGGAATTGTGTCAGCGAACTTCAAACTCCAGCCCTGATATGTGGCCCAAATTAAAGGCCATCTCATGTCACCAGCAGGAAACATCTCAGTGACCCTCAGCACACAGGCAGACCAATAATGGCAAAAGGTAGACGGGCAGGTCAGCAGTAAAACTTCCTCTGATTCAGTAGCTCCAGGTTTCTACCTACTACAGACATGACTTCCCAGAGAGAGAAACCTGAAAGAATTACACAGACTGTGCTATAGGCTGCAGGGGCTGGGTTGTTTCCTCCTCGCAGCTGTGCAAAGGGCTGCAGTCTGCCAACACCTCTGTCTGTCCTGAGCACTTCTCCTGGCAGGATGCTGAAAAGAGCTAAGGCCTGCTCCCCAAAGCCTGACTAATGCACTCTGCCATCTATCCCAGCTGAGCTGCTGGCACGTGCTGTTGGGTGTAATGGTTGGTCCTTCACATTTTGAATGGACTGTGAAGAAGTACAGTAAGAAGCACATCATTTACTGGGAGAAATGAGCTCTTCCCATCTCACAAAGAAAGCTACCAAAGAAACTGCAGGGAAAGACAGACGTGTCTTGTCCTGTGCTCTCTGAGGTCTGAAGTTTGGACCCACCAAAGGAGCATTATAATATCAGACTTCTCTTGGTTCTGGAACCCATTGGAACTTGTAGAAAATCTGTTCTAAACATGCATGACTAAGTCATGTTTGCTATGCCATCCTTTCTACTTTCTGAGCTTCCTCAGAGGTTATTTCCAAAAATCTGGCAAGACAACAACAAATTTCATAATGGTTACATAGTTTTATTTCTCTCCTTCCCTTTTTAATTAATTATATATATATATATATATAAAAATAACCATTTAAAATAACTAAGAAAAGTTGTGTGGTATTGACAAGGGATGTTTTTGTCCTTCTCCACCTGGACTTTTCCCCAGCTGAACATCATTTACTGTATACACAAGTTTGAAACACTCTGCAGCACATGTGAAGGTGATCTTGAAGACCCCTGCAACAGTGGGTCTCTTCCATCTCAAGAGGAGTCCTTCACTGTTTTTTTTCCCACCCAGTAATGGTCCTAGTGCACTAGAGCACCTGCCACTTCAGAAGCAAGGGAGTATCAGCTCCTTGCACTGGGGAAATACCTGAGAAGACATTAAAAATCATAGAATCATAGAATGGTTAGGTTGGAAGGGACCTTAAAGATCATCTAGTTCCAAGCCCCCTGTGGGGGCAGGGACACCTCCCGCTAGAACAGATTGCTCAAAGCCTCATCCAACCTGGCCTTGAACACCTCCAGGTAGGGGCCATCCACAATCTCCCTGGGCAACCTATTCCAGCATCTCACCACCCTTACAGGAAAGAACTTTTTCCTCATGTCCGACCTGAATCTCCCTTCTTTAAGCTTCAAGTGGCTTTAAGAGGCCACTAGCATAAACACACAGAAAGACGTCCCTTCCCTGTACTTGCTCAAGCCAGTCATGGAGGAGAAGGATGGCAGCTGAAGAGCTGAGTCTTGGCCACAGCACACCACACTGATTTACTGCTGTGGTCAGAGTGTGCCTCGTTGCTGTCCCATCACAGGCCATGGGGATGAAGAGGCAGAGCTGGTGGTGTGTGAGCCAGCTGCTGCAGCTCCAGTTTTAAACACAGCCACAGGCTGTTACTGGTGACAACCAGTTTCCAAGCCACAGTGCTGCATCAGGAAAAACTCTCTAATCTTAGTCCTGAGGAGCGTGTTGCCAAGTAAGCACAGTTTAAAATCAATCAAGCAACAGCAGAAAACACTTAGCACTTGGCTGCATGTTTCTGCTTGCCCTTGCTCAGCAGCCATCCTGGGACAGATATGGGACCTGTGGGAAGAGCAAGGAAGAGAAAGCCGTTGCTTTGACACAGCCAGGGCTGTCCCAGCTCCAGGAACCAATTAGACTCTCAACCTCAGCATTCAGCTTGACTTCATCCAGCACTGAGGACAAGCCTACACCCATGCCAAGCTGCTGGGACTGTGATTACAATGCTGTAACCACTGCTCCTCTCTGTCTCTGTCTGCTTGTTGAGTCCCATGGCAGCTACAGGTCTCAATGTCTGAGTGGAAACCATCTCTCAGCCTGGAGCAGATTGGGGCTGAGATCCTACAATCTGCTCAGGGGCCAGATTGGAGTAATACCTTCCCTCCTGTTGTCGTTTGGCAGGATGCACAAGCATCTCAGCTAGACCTGGGGCTCCTGCAAAGCCCATCCACAAACATCAGATAGAACTGAAGTGGTTTTTACACTTCCTTCCTGAGGAAATATGAAGTTCTGAAGAAATCTCTCCAAAAAGAGGATAGATTCAAACTAGAAATAAGGAAGAAATTCTTTGTGATGAGAGTGGTGAACATGTTGCCCAAAGAGGTGCTAGATGCCCCATCCCTGGAAACATTTAAGGTCGGGTTGGACAGGGCTCTGAGCAACCTGATCTAGTTGGAAATGTCCCTGTTCTCTGCAGGGGGGTTGGATGAGATGACCTTTAAAGGTCCCTTCCAACCCAAACTGTTCTATGATTCTATAATTCTTTGAAATTCTGACTTCAGCCAAGGGCTAGAAAGATTGACATACACAGTTATAAATTATTTTACCTCCCTTGGTGAAGTTTGCATTAACTTTTAACCTTTAATCAATATGATTCACATCTACCATTACCATGCAGGGGTCCCCATTATTGCAAATTCCAGTAACACCCATGGCAAGCTGCAGGCTGAGGAGGTACCTCAGGGTTGTCACTGCCTCTTTTCAGCTCCACAGATGAGGTTTGGGGGGAATCACAGAGGGGTTGTATAAAAGGCAAAGAGCCTGTCAAACAAGCAGAGTCAGTGGGATTGGATATTGCCTCTTCTACACTTGTTCACTGTTGCACTCAGTGAAGATTTTCCTCACCAAGCTGGTGGAGGAAAGTACAACTTCTATAACCTAGCTGAGGCCATGGCTTATCCTGGACATCCCCACTCTGAGCTGCTACCCAGGAGGTGGAATTTCTGGTCCACTCTTGCCCCACTGGACAAGCACTGGGCAAAACAGTTTGAATAAAGAGTGTCAAGTGCACCGAGCATCTCTGCTCTCTCTCTGCAGGTTTCCTCCACAGGTTTCCTATCATATGTTCTGGCTCATAAAGGTAGACTTGCCCTGACAGAGATAGCTGCTGAATTACAGCCCAATGGAGAAGGATCATGTGGGACAGTGATCACCAGCGGGACATCAACAAAACGTGTCTTTCATGGCCTTAACGTTTTAAATAGATCTTGAAGCAAACATTGATACTAATTTTTGCTTCCCTTGGAGGCTCAGAAGAGCTATTCCATCCAAGGAGTTTATATCAGCCCTTGTACCTCATGCTGTGACAGTCAAGAATGCAATGTTAACTTCTGTAGTTGAACTCCTGAGGCTACAAAAGCCCATGAAATAGCTATGGTTGACCAATATTAGAACAAAAGCCCACAATAACAAAGATGAAATCCAGTTTCCACAAAGACTACAAAGCAAAAGCTAAGTGAAGTGCAGAAGTCCTCTACAACAGGTTGCTTGGCAGTATTCATGTTCACCATGTCCTTCAGCTGACTTGTTGACAGTAGCTACCTCTGTCATTGGCAGTGGCTCCATATCACCACAGGCCAGATGGTGATCTCCACGCTCTGTTGAAGTGGCACCTGAAGATGGACTGAGTTCATTTTGCACATAACAAATCTCTTTCACTGCAGAAGTAACTGAGATGTCTCCACTGGTGGGAAAGATCATGTTCCAGGGACTTCAGTTTTGTTGAACAATGGTGTGTGACTCTGTTTCAGCAGAGCTACAAGCCTACGCTGTTGAATCAGCCACAGTCACACTCTGTGAGCTGCTTTGGAGAGCCAAGGGATCTGGCAAGACCCCAGCAGAATGGGAGGGGGTTGCTATGAGATGACTGCCAAAGGCAAAGGTCTGCTCTCAGACTGCAGTAGCTGTCCTCCAATCACAGCCATGTCTGCTCACAGGAAAGCAATGCCTGGTTTCTTCTGGCCAAAATTCAGCCACTGCTGACTTGTAAACACCACTCAGAGCAATCCAGTTTCACTGCTGCTTAATCAGTCATGGGTGCTGTACATCCTACAGCTATTGGCAGACACCAGCGCCTCAGCTGCCCTTTACATGCTGTCTTCACAGATGGGAAGCTTGCTTTTGATTTTACTGGCAGAAAGGCAGTGCACAAGGCAAACAGCAGCTTAAATAATCTGCTGCATGGGATGTAGGACCTTCACGGGCACACAACAGCAAGATGGGAGAAGATTAGCTTTTGGGTTCATCATCACAACAGCAACACAAGCAGGGTGTATCCTTGATGTAAGGATACCCTTAACAGCTATGGCCCAGTTTTTAGAATAGGTATTAAGTAGCCCAAGAATTGTCAGTGTCACTATATACCCATAAAATATGTAAATTATGTAGACTTATTTGGAAAGTTAGCAGAGCATCTGGAACCCACGCACAAATGTTTCCTGACAACAGTTGTGTCTCATTTGGTCTCTTTCTTGAACTCAGACCAACGTTCAAATGTTGATGTACAAGAAAAATCCATGCAGAACTTGCTGAGATTCCATTTGGGAAAACTTAGGTCAGCCTCAAGCAGTGTTTCCTGGGTAAATGTCTGCCAGACAGGCTCTGAAAGTTTGCTATGCCCAGACTCCTAGTGAAATGTATATAGAGCATACATTGCAGCTGGGCATCACACATGAAGATCATGGAATCATAGAACGTCTTGAGTTGGATGACCTCTAAAAGTCATCTGGTCCAACCCCTCTACAAGAAAGAAGGGACATCTCACACTAGGATTGCTCAGCACCACATCATGCCTGACCTTCTATGTCTCCAGGGATGGGGCCTCCACCACCTCTCTAGGCAACCTGTTCTAGTGATCCACCACCCTCATATTTTTCCTAATGTCCAACATCAATCTACCCTTTTCTAGCTTAAAACCATGACCCCTTGTCTTATCATTACATGCCTTTGTGAACAGGTCTTCCCCAGTCTTCTTATAGGCCCCTTTCAGGTATTGAAAGTCATTGCAAGGTCTCCCTGGAGCCTTGTCTTCTCCAGGCTGAACAGCCCCAACTTCCTCAGCCTGTCCTCATAAGAGAGGTGCTCCAGCCCTCTGATCATTTTCATGGCCCTCCTCTGGACACATTCCAACAGATCCACATCCTTCTTGTGTTGGGAGCTCCTGAGCTGGACACAGCACTCCAGCTGAGGTCTCACCAGGGCAGAGCAGAGGGGCAGAATCACCTCTCTTGATCTGCTGGCCACACTTCTCTTGGTGCAGCCCAGGATGGAGTTGGCCTTCTGGGCTGCAACTGCACATTGGTGGCTCATGTCCAGCTTTTCATCCACTGGTACCCCTAGGGCTTCTTCCACAGGGCTGCTCTCTAGCATGTCTTCCCCCAGGCTGTACTGGTATCTCTGGTTGCTGAGCCCAGGTGCAGGACCCTGCACTTGGTCTTGTTGAACCTCATGAGGTTCACCTGGGCACATTTCTCCAGCTTGTCCAGGTCCCTCTGGATGGCCTCCTGTCCTTCTGGCATATTGACTGCACCAGCCATCTTGGTGTCATGAGCAGACTTGCTGAGGGTGTTCTCAGTGTCTCTGTCAGTATCATTAATGAAGATATTTAACAACACTGGTCCCAGTATGGACCCCTGAGGGACACCACTTGTCACCGCTTCCCATCTGGACATTGAGCCATTGACCACTATAGATGTGACCATCCAGCCAATTCCTTATCCTGAACAGTCCACCCATCAAACCCGTATCTCTCCAACTTAGAGAGAAGGATGTTGTGGGGGTCCATGTCAAAGGCCTTGCAGATGTCCAGACAGATGACAACCATAGGTCTTCCCTTGCCCACTGATGCAGTCACTCCACTGCAGAAAGCCGCTAGGTTGGTCAGGCAGGATTTGCCCCTGGTAAAGCCACGCTGGCTGTCCTGGATCACATCCCTGTCCTTCATGTCTTCTAGGGGGATCTGCTCCATGATCCGCTTTCAGATCTCTGAAGCTCAGCAGCAGCAGCCCAGAGACATTCTAAGCAGTGGCAGAATCCTTGTGGTTACCTCTCTCTATTTTGATTATATCAATCAGCCAATAATTTATCCTCTGATAACTACATTTTGAACGAAGCTATACTCAAGGGTCATCGTGGAACAAACTGCAGACTCCCAGGTTCAAGACAGTTAAAATAAATCAATTATCTTGTTCTACCACTGCTCTCAATGGGAGAAGGACGGTGTTCTTACCAGCAAGGAGTGCTAGTGAGTGATTTTTGGAGAATACTCCAGCTGGTACTCAAGACACTTGGAAAATCTGCATTTGAAGAAGCCAAAACATGACATTGTCTAGCAGCAAAGCAGAAGGAGGAGGAGAAAGGCCCTCTCTCACACACTGAATGCACACAGTCTAAGTGGAAACACCTCAAAGTGTTTTGTTTTGCTTTTGGTTTTGTTTTTAAATTTGCCTTTCCAGTAAATATTTTCCTTGAATCTTCAGGATTTCCTTAGGATTTTTGCAAGATGCTTGAGTACCTTCTCATCCTACCTTTTTAAGTGGGCTGAAAAACTAGCCAGTTTGGTTTGCAGTGTATTACAGATAATATTCACCCTGAAATTCTTCACGTGCCTGCAGAAAGACATAAAGCCTTGATAGTGATGGGAGAGGAGGTTTTCAGACAGAGAAGACAGACAAAACATAAACTCGTACTAAACCACCTGAAATCACAGCCTCTGCAGTCTGTGTCCAAGTTTTTTTGTCGTATGGAAGAATGAGAATATAGTCATCTGCTTTATGTGTAAATGTAAAGCCAGTTGTTCTTATATTTAATGTTTCTCAAAAAACTGTGTTAGGACAGGGGGTCATGGGCCACAGGAACCATAGGGTTCAGCGTGATGAAAATCAGCCTAATCTCATCAGCCATATCAGCTCCCTGCAGCTGAAGCTGTTTTACATGAAGTGCAAATGTCTTCCTCCTTGACTTCCCTGTAGGTATGTTGTAGTTGGAAATTGCACTAGATTGAAGTGACTGCACTAGCACACCCCAGGAAGCTTCAACTGACCAGCCCTGGGGTTAGAGTTGCAGCTGTACACCCCAATTTGCATTCAGGAACTCTGCTTTGTCAACTTCCTTGAGCAGGCTGTGCTGGTTTCTGCATTTTGTGTGCTCAGCAAGTCCTGCTCTAAGCTTTCCTCCTGGTGATCAGTAGAAAATTTCCCTCTGGGACCCTGCTCTGCATTTCCCTGGCATAAAGGATATATTTGGACTGAAAAAGAGAGAGAAAAAAAAAAAATGCAGTGTTTGTATATGAACACAATGCATTATTTATAAAGAAATGATTGCTATAAATCCTAAAGCCTAAACTTTCTCTGCCTCCCTTCTGGTAATTGCTATACAGAAATGTAAGAAAGAGCAGTGCTACTGTCCCACTGTTTCCAGTCAGTTATAGAACAGGTACATTGCTAGAGGTGGATTAAACTGGCAGGCAAGAGGCATTTAGTGTATGCAAGAATATGCACTGACCAAGGAAAAAGAATAAAATCAAATTACAAGGTACTCATAAAAACTGGGACAAGGTATTGGTGTTCTGTCAGTAGAAGAAGAAAGAGAAAGACTGTCAGCACTCTAGCACCAAAGAGCCAGACATTTGGAGTTCAAAAGTATTTGGTTATCCATTCGAAGTATCTTTAATTGGTCAGCCCCATTAATGTGGGAATAAGTTGTTATTTTGAAATAGATGCATGTGAAGAAAATCAAGGGCAAACTTTTCCTAGTACACTGAGGAGCAATAAGATGAAGTGACTTCTGTGGTTTTATTAAAGCCTAAATGCTTGAGAATGAATTTCAAAGCTGTCTAAGAAATTTGGGCACTAGTGCCACTCAGATCAACAGAAAACCTTGTAGAAACATCCAAGCAAGAGTCGAAGAGTCTTCTTTTGTTTGTTTGTTTGTTTTGTTGTTGGTTTTTGAAGAAGAAAAAAGCCTACCTGGAACACATCTTTAAATTGAAGGAAGTTTCTTTTCATTTGCATCAGTATCTCATTGTAGTCAATATTCAGAAATGCTCTGAAAGATGGGTTGGTTCTTCATCAGAAGTTGTGATATTTCTTCCAAAAATATCCTGCAAACATTGATCACTGCAGTTTTCCATGAATGAAGATGTGAAAAGTTGTAACACCTAAACATTGTGGAGAGGGGTTTAGTTTTTGTTTTAAAAGCAAAAGTTCAAAAGGAAAATAAACACCTGCTGAAAAAAAAAATAAAACAAACAAAAACAACTGAGCAAAACACAAAAAACCCAAAACCCTCAAAAAAATTCTGCTAAAAAACAATGTAATGGAAAATTGTACCATTTTTACTTAAGGGACAGATGGTGCCTTGACTAAAGAAGGATGTGTAACCTTTAGGAAATCCTACCTCAGAAATGTAAAAAAAGCCAAAAAAAGCCATTTGGATGAGGCAGCTATTGAATGTGCCCATGCAATAAGATGATGCATGTCTAGTAATTCTGGCAGTTTGAGATGTCACAGAACCTTAAGAACAGCATTTCTCCAACAGTGGCCAAAAGCAGGTGCTGAAGCAAAGCTACAAGAACATGGCAAATGTGATGACACTTGTAAAGCCTATCCTATTATCCAGCACTTTGCAGCTCCAGGCTTTTCCAAACCAGATGTAATCTTTATCTATTAAATGTCCCTCACTGAATCTCTTATAGAACCATATAATCATTGAAGTTGGAAAAGACCTTTAAGACCATCAAGTCCAACCAGAAACCTAACACTGCTTAGTCCATCACTAGAGCATGTCCTTAAATCCCACAGCTACATATATTTTAAGCACCTCCAGGGATGGTGCCTCAATCACTTACCTGGGCAGCTCTTCCATAAACCTGTCCCATGTCCTCTTGAGCCCAAGTAAGCTGTTCTATCTGCACAGTCTTTCAGCAAGATGCTCCACAGATCTGCAACCTGTTGTACAGAGAACCCCTTCCCTCTGCTTGTTTGGAACCTTGGCACTTAGCTTCTTTGATGACAGCTATAGTAATTAGAAATCAGCCTAATTATAAACCAAAATCCACCTTCTCCTACTCCCTCTTGCTCGGGGAGCTTAGTCAGCATAACCTCCCCTTTTCTTCTGTGTGCCCATGTAAAGATATGTTATCCCCCTCATAAACAGAAGGGCAGTCTACATACTAGAAATGTGCTCTTCCCAGTGAGCTTCTTCCTTCAGGTTCAGTGCATTTTTCAAACAGACTTTAGATCGCTCAGGTGAGATTCTGGCTTTCCCCAAATCTCTTGTGCCCTGCAAGGTGCCACCCACTGCATAATGAATGTGTCTGGCATCAGGACACATGCAATTTGAAAGGGCCACGCTATCACTGCAGTCATCCACTTGACCAGTTCTCCTGTCCATGAGACAGACCTGCCATTTGGAGTCATGATCTGAAAGGTGCTGTGGATGCAGCAGGAGCCGTCCTGCTGTCACACAGCACGTTGGGATCCAGGATGGAAGGTGGGCAAAAGGCAGCTGTGACTAAGGGCTTGAAATGGGAGGACAAGGTGATGAACTCTACACCAGCTCTTTTCCCACTCACCAAATATGGCATTTCTCTCAAAATAGATCTGCAAATATTTCTGACGAGTTTGGTTATAAAAGCAAAAAGATCCAGCAGCAACTAAGTGTGCCCATTTGGAAGAAATCACTAGCATGTGATTAAATATTTAACCTTCCAAATTTAATTTCTAAAACCTGCTGGGAGGAGTTTTCAGATTGCTTGCAGCTTGCTTTGGTAGTGGTTCCAGGTCAGCAGGGACTTTAGCCCCTCTAACCCTTACTCTGGAGTGAAGGAACAATATACAGTGATAATGGTTTTTACTTCATTTTCAGCTCTCTCTTTTTAGAAACAACAGCTCAGTTCCCCAACAGGTTGTAAATCCAAGTCTCTGCAGTGGAGTTATTCTGATTTACACCAGCTGAAGACCTGGCCTCTAGTTCAGAAGACATAGGCGGCCAGTTTAATTACTTCATCCCAGGTATGGCATTAATAATATGGGAATAAATTTAATGCTGCTAAATAACAGCAATACAGAGGATTTTGTCACATTCATGACAATTAATGTGTGGTGCATGGTATTTCCACTTCTCCTGAGTTCCTCTTTAAATGATGCTCCTTGTGATTTGAATTTCAAAAAGTACTTCTTCTAGTAGTTCTCATTATTGATGGTGATTGTTTGCAGGAGCAGCTTAGTACTGCTTTGTTGGCTCATCACTTTTGATTCCATGCCCAGATGCTAAGGACAGAAGCATGCAATTAATTTGGAAGCACAACACTGATTTCAGATGGGAGATTTTCCTTGAACACCAAAGGCCTGATCTGTCCCTGACTACCTTTCCTATTGTCTTTACATAGAAAATGCCTTCTTTTTTCACCTTCTTTTGTAAGAAGGGGTCTCAGAACTCTGCTTGCCTGTAAGAATACACAAAGAGATCAGCAGAGAACCATAAGCTACAAGTGATCCCCTCACCATCATGGGGGAAAAAAAGAAGATCTGGTTTTGGGGACATCAATGAGTAAGGTGAAAAGGACAAGCAGTTTGGGATCCATACCTTCTTTCATGGACAGGAAGGACAGGAGACAAAAAGTTGCTTTTTTTTTTCAAGATAATACCTTTTTCCCCTGGAGTGAGAAAGGTCTTTGAGGGTCCAGACTTCCTGAGCAGTTTCCCCATATGCATTCCAACCTACCCCCATGTGCCTGGGGCCTGGAAGCACCAGCTAGCTTTAGACAAGAGGTGTATGTCCACCTCAAAAGCACCTCCACAGTCAAGGCAGAGTGCCAGTCTGTGAGCTGCAGCACCCTGAACAAGGCATGGATGAGTCCTTCTTAGGCTTCCTGCATTGCACAGGATGAAGAGGGAATCACCAGAGCACTGCTAGGGTGTTTGTTAGGACATTTTATTTGTGAAAACCTGTCCTCTCTCTTTAGCAGCTATTCCAGAGGAGCAAAACCTCTCATCATATATAAGGCAGATAAGCACATGGAAATTAATAAGAAAGATACATTTATGTTGCTCTCTGCATTTTAAGGTGGCACCAGTTAATTCAATAACCTGGCAACTTGGTATTTGTCAGCCACACTGGTACTTTCCTTTAGTGAATCTAGTGAAACGTTAGAGGGACCATTCGTTAAGGAGCAGGCAAACCATCTCCTCTCAACTATGCTACTTACTAACAGTAAGGTCCAGTCATTTTGGCCTGTAACATTAAGTCTGGTCTTCCACAGTTTTTTTATCAGTGTCATTCTCCTTCCCAACTGCGCAACCTGATCATTTCTCATGGAGCTGTCCATAACTCTCATCAGCTTCTCACTCAGTTATTTCTCATGTTCTGTATCTTCTTTCATCATGTCCAGCAGTTCCCCTTGGTCTGTCCTGGTAGCCACACCTGAGGCCAAGTCTTGTCATCTGCCTGCGTGATTTAACAGTCCTCATCCTCAGCAAGTTCTTGGCAGGCATCCTGAGGATCAGTGGGATTGCCTCCTTGCCATGGGGAAACTGCAGCAGGACACTGGAAGAGAGTATCTGAACTTCCCTAGACTTTCATGGGCTGTTAGAGCAGAAAGGAAAAGGCTTTTCATTTGTTTCTCTTTAACCCCAACTCACTTTCCGAATGTCACAGGACAGGCACTGACTTTTTTAAATCTGCAGGATGATGGAGAATCTGGAGACCATCACGTCCTTCATGCACATCTGCTGTTGAGGATATTAAGCTATGAGGTTTGATTCAAATTCTGTAGGCTGCAGCTGGCAAGAAAAGGGCAAAGTACTCTCCTTACATCATAGTTGTCAAGGTGGAAATCAGACTCACAGGGCTCAGCTCAGCTCCCTAACTGTTGGGACATCTCCAGCCACTGCTTCAGAGAGGTGCAGCTCTCCCAGATGTTCTCATGTGAGTTCATCAACCCTGCCTGGATCACACAGGGCTTCTCCACAGGCCTGGGCATCTCTCTCCACAGGGCTGAACCAAGCCAATGTGACAACCTGTATTTCATTTCATTTCATTTAACTTAATGTCTGCCCAGTTAGGCATCAACATGCCCATAGAAATCTAGCTCCAAGACCTCTGGTGGGCACCCCCGACCTTTTCTTGTTTTGGTTACTTGATGTACCAGATCTCTGGGGAAAGGACTGTTTCTTACACATGTCCCTACATACCAGGAGCCTAAGCAATACTGTAAGACAAATAATAGGTCTGTTTTCATGGCACTCAGCTCCAAATAAATGTCTGACTTAAATAAAGCAGGTATGTTGCAGCTTCACAGAGAATGAAAAGGCATTTAATGTAAGATGCTGAACAACGCAGAAGATCCCTAATCATATCCAAGGGGAACCTATATCATCTCAGATATCTGTCTGACTATTCAAGGTCTGCAGCATCTAAACATTGTCACCAACAACTGGTTCCTTCCTTTACAGAAAATCAAAAGGTGGCCTTGGCATGTTTTCTGTCTGACAGATGGCCACCTCTCAATTAGCACTCTCCTGGCTACCTTGGAAAGCAAGCAATGCAAGAAGGCACAGAAATTGTACAGCCCCTTCTTCCCTGCAGCCATCTGTACTGGTCAAGGAGCTGCCTTATGAATAGGGAAGAGCTGGTGCCAGTGCCTGCTGTAAGGCTTCCTGAAAGAATCCCAAAAAGTTCAAACATGAGAACTGCATGCAGTGAGACAAGGCACAGATGGTAAAATAAAAGCAATGCCATTTTTCTTCCAAGCTTCTGAGTCTCTCAGCTCCTGGTCATATGAGAAACTGGGCCACTTCAGCTGAATTCATGTAACTCATCGAGAGCAAAGGAGATAGAGACAACCCCTTCCAGAGACTGGACTAAAGATGGTCTTGTCTCACTTTTGCTAACAGGCCCTTCCAAATAAATTTAGTACCAGATATAAAGTCCTACATCCTGTTTAATTCACCCTCCTAGGAGATGATATCTAGCAGCCACACTTTCTTGGTGCAGGTTGGGCATAGAATGTCAGTGCCTGCATTTAGATTCTTCTGCTGTTGCAAGCATGCATATCCAGTTAGCAAGAGTAAAGAAGAGTTCAAGGTAATCACACATTTGATTTTGAGCTCATTCAGCCAAAAATAATATATTTTGTTTTTCCATTTACCATAAATCCAGAATAATAAAAAAATCGTCAGCTTGGGTTAATCCAAGGTTTCATTTTTATTGATTTCACAACTACCAGCGAACAAATCAACACAAACTTCAGCACCCACACAGCTTAGCCATCTCAGAGGACCCTTTTTTCTTTCTCAGAAAGCTAAAAGCACTCCTGGCTATGCCTTTGGGCTCTTACCTAATTAAATGTGAAGATTCTTCTTGCCTTTGGCAGGCAGAGATTTTTTGCTACTTCCCGATTACTCTGTACCATCACTCTGAACAATAATGAAGTGAAATGTGATTCAGATCACACCAGTACCCATGGTGCCAGGATTTTTGACAGACAAAACCCATATGTGCCAACCTGCAAGCCCTGAATGCTTTGGGGCACAGGGTCCCAGGTCTCAGTTGTGTCCTTTAAATGATGAACAAATCCTGTAGTCTTGTAGACCTGTGTGGTTTTGTTTGTTTTCTGCCTCATTATCACTGTAAATACCAGCTCTCAGCCTTTCTCTCCCCAAACCTTCTCCTTTCCATTCCTCTACCAGCTCTGCACCACAGCAAGATCACTCCACAAACGAGCCTCAAGGTTGTTAAGGCTGAGTACATCAACTGAGCTACCTCGTTTAAGCCAACTGCCATGTTAACTGGGTTCTGTTTCCATTGAGCTTGAGGGCACCTCAGAGGACAGTCTGTCACCCAGCTGTTGCTTTAGAGGCATTAAGTGACATTTTGTTTCCCCTGCAGTGAAGGGTGTTAGATCATAGACAGGTAAGGACTCATCCATGGAGCCAGTAGGAGCCTTTAGCAGAAAGTTTGCCAGGAAAGGTTTAAGCCAGGTTCTTCTGCTGGAAGAAGGAAGTTTCTCGTTGGTTTTCTAGAAGATCTGGGCTTCAGTCTTGTACTGGGAACTGAGAAAGAGCAGCACTTTGTCTGTCTTCCCTCCTTCTTCATTCTCTGGTGATAGGTGGTGCTGCAGCTCTTCATAAAGCCCAGGGATGCACTTATTTGTCTTACTACTTTCCTGCTCAGAGTGTCCTGGGTCTGTGAGAGCACAGCACACACCAGAGACCCTCAGATGTTGTTGGACAGCTGAGGACCACACCCTAACATTTCTCCCACCACCTTCCATGTGCATTTTAGCACATCAACAGATACAGCAGCTAACAATGTTCTCCAAATCCTCATGACTACCACAAAGCTCATCCCCACTTCCTACAGCATTTGGTGTGTGGTTTCCAGACAGGGACCCTCTCCTGCTCCCACACTGTGATGTCTCCCAGGTGGTTTTGGCCAGGAAGCTTTCAGAGCAGCTCTGTCTCCAAGGGCTTCCACAGGGTGACAACTAACAGTGGTGCAGATCATCCAGGGAAGCAAAGAGCAGGATTGTGTGACTCTCTGCCTGGGTGCTTCCACTGAAGCCAGTGGTTAAGTGGTTGCTCAGTGTAAGTCTTTGTAACAGCCCTGATCTGAGCAACAAGCTGTGACATAATCTCCCTAGAGCTATAATGATACATGCCTGCAAAGTTTCATTCCTTCCTTACTTTCTGCAGAACCCTGTGTTGCCGGAATAGTTGTTTGTATGTCTCTGGTAATTTCTGCTTCTAAGTGCCCTTTCCTCTTTATAACCTGTCTTGATGGCTCCCAAATCCCAGATTCTGCACAGACTGGAGGAGACCACAGGACCCATGGAGGCTCCAAGGCCAACGTGGGTTGCCCTGCCTCCCTCTCATCTCTTCTTCTGCTCTAGATGGCCTTGTCATCCACTCTTCCTCTTTGCAAGCATTATTCTAGCTTTTATAATTCATCAGGTCTTTGAACAGTAGCTTCTCAGGAGTTCAGGCCAAGCTGAGCCCTTGGGAGCAATTACTCAGTTCCCTGCTCTCAGAGCAAGATGGGGTCCCTGGCTTCTATACAGTTTGTTCTAGCAGGTTGTTGGCATAAATTTAGAATAGCAAGCAGCTGCAATAAGCCTCTAACAGCCATCAGATCCCAAGGGAGGTGGACTTTTCTTCCTCCCCTGCCTTGGTCCATTTAAACATCTTTTTGTGCTGCTCTCTGTCACCACAGTGCTTTACTCTTCTGCCTACTCAGAATCTTTCCTACTGAGGTGCATCTCCATCAGCCCTGAGGGATGAAAAGTGCCTTTAGAAAGAGAAAGAAAGGGTTAGCTACCATTACTAGACACACAGCATGAATCTTCCCAATTTCTTTCCACTCCCAGGTCTTACCAAGAAACTGTGAAATGTGTTGGCACAATGCATGAAGGATGAATTGTCCATGTTTACCTTGTGTTGAAGGTGATTCTCATGGTGCTGTTAGACCTGAAGAGAAACTCACAAATCACAGACTAGTCTGCTGCAATGCACCTCACAAAAAACCCCTTTCTATTGGTGAAAACCTTTCTCTAAAGGTGGAAAGGGCAATGCAAGATGCGTTGTCAATCTGCAGGGTGCATGGTGAGAGCTGCAAATATCAGCATCAGATCAAGTATAAATAGAATTGTTGAATCCTTTTGGTTGGAAAAGACCTTTAAGATCATCAAGTCCAACCAGTCATTTGCTTCCCAGCCTAAGGAACAGGACAATTTACAGCAAAATCAGTGAAAATAAGGAAATGGCATGATTAACATTGGTTTAGAGCACTGGTAAACTCCTTCCTGGGTGTTGGTTTTTTTTCACAAGAGAAAAGGTTGACAACAGTGAGTGAGTGTGTCCTGATCTGTAGCAACAGATACAACCACTGTGGTTGTTGGACTACTCAGATTTTCTTGGTTCTGCTGCAAAACTCAAGGAAACCAAATTAGTTCTGATTTCCTCATGGGCTTCCTGGACTGAGTAAAGAATGTATTTAGTTTAATGCAGGGAGAATGGGAAATGTGGAGGAACAGTGCTAGAGAAAATTATTACTTCCCTGATGTCACTGAACCTCACCTTGACAGCAGCATGGAAAACACTTCACTTTGGAAGTGTCAGAAGGAAACAAAGAGGATCACAGTACGTGGCTGCCTGGAAGCCAGAAAATTCGACTTGATGACCTAGAAATCCCTTCCCTGCTCCATTCTGTATAAATGCTTTTTATTTTTTATTATTTTATTTATTTGTTTGGGGTTTTTTATTTATTATTCCAAGAAAAAATATCTAACAAATCATTGTGGAAATCTGGCCACATTTCCTCCTATTTCACAAATACTTGTGGTCATTAAGACACTGTATTTTGCCAGGAATTCACCAATCATCCAAGCCAGTTGGTATCTCCAGTCAGGAGCAGTAATGCCTGATGATAAGAACTTGCACTGCAGCAGCTAGAAGGTTCCAAGTTAGCCCCCCTCCAGTTTTGTTCCTGCATAAGCAGAATGGAAAGACAGTTATTTTCCTAAAAGTCTTACTCAGTAGCAGCATAACGAAAGTGGTTTTCATGCTTCCATTCCCAAGAAAGGAAAGGTGAAAAGCACTTTGGAGAAGCAGGATGATCATCATTTGGAGCTATTTTTTTCTGCTGATTACATATTGAGTCTCTGGCAGTGCCTATTACACTCAGGAAGAGGCTGTTTTCTGTAAGAACCAAAACCTCCCTGAAGCCTGGAGCAAGTCAGGAATGAACCAGGAACCAGATATTGAGATGGAAAGAAAAATCTTTTGTGAATATTGGTAGGATATGCTGGAAACTGAGAGAGTCTGGAAAACTAAGATGTGAAAGCAGGGAAAATGGGGCTGTTGGGATCTTCTGCTGGAAACCCCCAAGACAGGCTTAAGTTATTTAACGTGTGTTTTAAATCTTAAACATTCTCCTTCAACAAAGAACTTGCATGTGTTGTTGTTCTTTTGGGGGGTGAATGAATAACAGCAAGAAATGAGCAAGCAGGGAGAGAAAACAGCCTGATTCCAAGGGGAGAGGGGGAAGGCACAGAAAGGCACTGGGGCTGTGAGGCCTCCAGTCTCCCTCCCTGCAGTGCCACAGGGAAGCAGTGACAGAAACTGGGCGTGGGACCTTCCGACGGCGTTTTGAGCCAAGGATGCTGAAGCATCTAGAAAGAAACGGTGACAGAGAAGCTTTTAGGCAAATGACTTGGCTAGCGAGGCTGCTGGGCTTGGGAAGAGGAATGAATGAACCCTGCTTGCCCACAGTTATTGGGAAAGCAGGGAACAACCCCCTCGACGCTGCAGGAAGCAGCCCGGGCGTGCTTGGCACTAGGCTAAAAAAAAACAACCCAACCAACAAAACACATAAGGAAAATAAAGTTACGGAGACTTGCTGGAGCTTCCTCATCGGCTCGGGGAGCCGGTGGGCCGAGCTCTGGGCTCGCAGGTGCCCGTGAGGCTGCCGGAGGAGGAGGAGGAGGAGGAGGAGGAGGAGGAGGAGGACGGGAGCTTGCAGTGGAGGGGGGGTAC
>NW_009954544.1:2785259-2785619 GCF_000747805.2 Chaetura pelagica
CGCGTGCACGGCCCTCACCACTCCACCCCGCACATCCAGCGCCTCCCCTCACCAACCCGGCTCCAGAGGCGCCCGCTTCAATTTCTTTTCCCTTCCCACCCGGTAGTTTGCGGGCAGTGACAGCCAAGTTGGAGCGAGGGGTGGTGAAGGAGAGGAGACAGGAGCGGTCCCTGCTCTTCAGAGATGGGGTGACCTTGCTTAAGTCCCCCACGGCTGCCCCATCCTTCTGGGTCAGTCCCACCAAGGAGAACCCTTGGGTAGGGAGAGGCTGGCAAATGCACCGAGACCTTTCTGGAACCGGCGCTGCAGGAGGAGAAGGTGCAAGGTGTCTGTGCTGGGCTGAGGGGGGTGCGGGGGTCC
>NW_009954544.1:2785690-2808120 GCF_000747805.2 Chaetura pelagica
GGAAACAATCTGTTGAACTGTGTCTGCAAAATAACCGGAGGGGAGGCTGCAGCCTCAGCGGGTCGTGAGAGAGAAATGTGCCCCCCCAAAAAGATCGAAACTTTCCAGGGAGATTAAAATATTCAAATCACAAATGATTAGACCTTAATCCCTCATAAACAGGGCATTAACAACGATTAAAAGATGCTTTGATATTCTTAAATCTGACAAGATGGGTTAACTGGTAGTTTCAGGGGGATTATTGTGTGTTGTAAAATGCAGTCAGAGCAGGGAATGAGAATGTACTTTTCTACATTCATGTATTTAAATGACTTGCTCTTAATTACAGTTAATGAGCTATCATCTTCAAAGTAGCTGCATTTAGATGCTTTCCATATTACTTTCAAATTACCTTGCTCCAAAGAATAGGCCAGTTCTAATTTTACTGGCCAAGGTGACATTTTATTGGCAATTTGGTAACTACAGGTCATGCCAGGATGTACGTTGGATGAATGCATTTGTAGGAATTAAATGAAGTTTCCTTCCATTAAGTGAGCAAGCAGACATCTCACACCACTCTGGAATAAATCTCACATGCACAGGAAGGCTCTTGGTTATACAAATGCAGATGTAATGCAGTACTAGTGTATATAGGCACCACCACAACACATTTAACCTGATGAGGGCTGCTTCCTGGATTTAAAATGCTTTTGCTTCTGAGAATAGTGTTAGAGAAAAGGTGCAACATAATTGTAAACATGTTTTTGTTTTGACTGTAAATTCATATATACAAACAACTATAAATGCTTCTGTTCAGGAGAGTTTTTAATCCTGCCTACGTGGATATTATGACTGCACATGACATACTGGGACTTCCAAATTTTGTTTTCTTCACTTTGAAGACACGACTTTTTACAGGTTATTGTTTGTACAGTGCCATTGGACAAAAAAAAAATAATAAAAAAAATGGAGAAGAATTGCAGAGATTTAAACAGGAGGAAAATACTCTGCATGTTCTGTGGCTTGGCTTTGCCAACTGTGAATGAACAGTGTGTGAGAGAGAGTGTGTATCTGCTCATGTTTGAATACACATCCTCTGGATATCAAATCAAATGTTTCTGGGTACTCTTTCTGTAGTAAAAGTTGGAAGCTACCTGGAGCAATGAGATCACAGCAAAATGCTCCTCAGCAGGTGTAAAAGTCTGTGACCCTGAGTATTCAGGTGAAGCTGGTTCAACTTATACTGCCTAAGAATCAAAAGAAATTGTGCTTTCAATTTGGTGTCATAATATCTGAAGAGTGACAACTCCTGGTTGTTTTCATTGCACCAGCAAAGACTGCATTTTAAAATAGTGGTGCAGTACATGAGAGATGTGAGTCTATGCATGCCTCTAGCACTCCCTATTTTAGACATAGCATCCCTGTAGATGTGCATCTTTGTATATGTTGCTATATAAAACCTGAATGTGTAAACTTCCCTCATTAACTGTTCATCCAAATCTGTGCTGTAAAGTACTTCTGTCCTTAAGCTCTGAGACTTTAGTTCACTGAGGCACAAGAATGAACTGACTGTTCACATCAAGTTGGCATAATTTGAGCAGAGGTTTAATGGGGTTTATGTGCTTTGATTGAGTGGTCAGACCCCTTAAAAATCCCCAGGGAGAATGAAGATCTCTGAAATGGTGCTTGCAACTGGATAATTTGCTCGGAAGACAATCACCGCATAATCAAATAGTTCAGCTCCTTGAGGGGGAACCTGCTCATTATAGGTCCCATGAGACATGTTGCCTGGCTTTCAGATCCTGCAGGACAGCTGTGCTCACCGAGCTTCTTCAGGACTTCTCCCACAGCAGCTGCCTGCTACATGCAATGGCTGATCCAGTCCCCTCCGAGTGTGTATGGTGTCCTCACACCACTCACCCACCCACCTTTCAGCTGCTATTCTTGTGCTCTCTGCAACAGAATGATCTCCCTTCTCTCCACTGCAAGTGGCTTGCAAGATCACAGAGATAAAGCTGAGTTAATACACTGCCAGCCAAATGCCTGTGCCTCCCATATGGAAATCTCCTAGCTCCTTTGTCCCAGAGGGAAGAGATTATAGGATTTTTCTTCAGCGACTGGTAAAGCCATAAGTCTAATAGATTCCATTATTCATTTCAACTCTGATTTCTGCAGGGAGGGATGAGTATAGGGATAAGAAAGGTCTGTAAAGGTCAACCCATCCCCACTGATGCTACTTTTTAGTGTTTCCCTGCCTGTCCTATCTGCCTCCAGCTACCAAGCCTCACTATGGCTAAATCACTTTTTTGGTGAAGCTTTTGTCCCACAGTGTATTCCTGGCTCTGCAATTCTTTTAGAGCCTGATAAAACAAGGCTGATTTTATTGCCCCAGCAGTGGCTGCTTAATCTAATCATTCTCACTCTGATGAACTGGCTCCAGCAATTTTACAGTATCACAGAAGCATTTTTCTAGCAAAGTGACTTACAAAACTGGGGTGCTTTTCTGGGGTCAGGAGATACAGAAACCTTCACTTTGCAGCTGGTCTGTACCACTAGGCTGTATTCCTGTTCTGCCCTCTCTTTATCATTCCATCTTCAGGAATATCTTAAATCCCAGCCTAGAGCATAGTGTTGGTGAGTAACATGCAGAACAAGAGTAAGGCACCTAATCTTACTTTGCTTCCTGCATGCAATGTGGAAACATGAGTAGAGCCAGGCGAGCACAGTGTATGCAGGGACCAGGCTCTAGGCGGTCTGGGCTGCCCATCAGGAATAAGACTGGAGTCAGTTAGTAGGGCCAGTCCTGGAGCCACATCTGGGTGTTTCTGTCTGTGGGTCAGCCTGGTTACGAACACAGTGACCTGGGGATTTTAGGTCAAAGGGAGGCACTGGAGTCAGCCTGCAGGCAGACCAAGGGGGTCAGGTGATGCTGCAATTTTGATACTCCTGGGTAAGCCATTTCAGGTTCATTTGGATGCTCTGTTGTGTCCAGCAGGGACTTCACTTCTCTGTGGGTTTCTCTAGGGCAGAGCATCAGGTGGCTTCTTCTAGGCTGGAGAATTTTAATTCTGTTGAAACACCAGGCATCACTTAAGTTGTGTAGAAGGGTAGAAGACCTTTTAATTTTAAGATTGACTCTCTGCAACTGTGGCATAGGGACCAAGAGAACTGAGGCATCATATATTTTCACCTGAAAATGCAGCTTGCCCATCAAGTAAATGCACAGTGAAGCAAGTTGTTCACTTGTGCTTAAGTTTTTACTCTGCAAAGAATGGGTTATGGTTAATTCCACAAGAGCACTAGTTCTGGCCCCAAACTTGGCATGTATGTGTCCGAGTCAAGTTTTCCCCAGAAGCTGGAGCAGCTTCTCTCTGCCCCAAGAGGGCAGAGGCTAGGAGTGCTCTTTGCTCCATGCAGGAGATCCATGGGACTCACTTTGCATTGAGCTTTGCTCAGCGAGGGCACTCTGAACAATTAAGAATGCAATTATACACCCCAGAGAACAGCTGTATTCATTTGCTTCAAAAGTGAAAGGCAGCACAATTTTCTGCTCTTTGAGTTGGCAAACAGATCCTTCAGCCTGACCACACTGCTGAAGGTAGTGACCTGAGCTATTTCATTATGTGTCTCTCTATTTATTATGTCATGAAAGTCAGTTTTATTGTGCTGGACCAAATCGGAGGGTTTTACAGAACAACTTTTTTGGATGGCTGGAGGGAGGAAAAATGTCAGCTTGGCCTTCTATTGGGACAGATGCATCTTTCAAAGCAAGAATCACTGCTCATGATGCAATCTCCCCAGTTTGAATTTCTCACTTAAAAGACCTTTTGACTGCTTTCACTTTCCAAAAAAATTGCCATAAGTTGTGAAAATGGTTGGACTTGATGGTCTTTAAGGCCTTTTCCAACCTCAACGGTTCTATGATTCTAAATGGCAAGGTGATTTTATAGTAGTGCCTCCCACAACAGCCAGGGATATTTGCAGTAAAGCAGGTGCTGTTATTCAGGTCAGTTATTTATTAGCTGGAAAGTGCAGGGTTTTTATCAACTGAAAGAAGTTATGAATTTGGACTGAACCCAAAAAAGAGCTGAGGCTGTCAAAATTAGTTGGGAAGGAGGATTGCTAGAGAAGTCTGAATGTGTAATTTTTTAATTGGAGACAACTTAAAGCAAATTTAACTAAAAGCTAGTTGATTCAATTAAAAATAAATAAATGAATGAAACATTACTTTTCATTTGGCTCAGGCAAGGTGCTTTCATCTGCTCAAAAGGAAATACTTTGTTGCAGGGATAAGAGTTTGTGTTTTAGGTCAACACAAGGTAATTCTTCCTTTCTCTCCCCTGTTCTTTGGTTCAGCTACTGCAATTATTCAGGCAGATCTAATATGCATATGATAATTGTTTCCACATTTAAATATACCTCTGGATATGCAATCAAGAAACCTGGATTTTATTTCCAGCTCTGCTACTGTCTCTGACCTGACCTTGGGCATTTTGCTGTATTCTGAGCCCCTCCTTTTCAGGGCAGGACAGGCCCATGTCTCACAGTGGATTTGCTGCATATTGGTAATGCTAAAATAGCATGAAGGTCTTTTTACTTCCACTGTTAGCAATTAAACATTTAGCTCTCACTATTGCATGCATTCCCAATTCTCCCCGTGTGACTTAGTTGCATTGCCTTATGAAACTCCCTGCAGTTTACTTAATAGGTCAAAAGGAATTTCAGCTGCTGAAATAGCAGCATTCCCTTAAAACAAAACCTAATTTAATGAGCCCAGTGAAATCAAAGAAGAAAAATACCAGTGGGAAACGTTATTTTCCTTCCTTAAATATTTCATTTTGTAATCAACTCTCCAGGTCCATGCATTGCCTGTGATTTCTCTCAAGCAAAAGGTCCATATGCATTGTTGCAATTTCTAGATGTTGGAAATACTTTAAACCATGTTGAAGCCTATTGCATTATGCATTAAAAACTCCCTCATACCTGAAAGCTTGCACCAGGAAACCTGCAGCCTCCAAGCCTCATACAATATGGTTCTTATCAGGCTGCAGCTCTCACCATTTGGCTTGCTTGCTCTTCAAGAAAGCTTTCTGCTCCCTGCTTTCTGTGTGCTGGCAGTGGGGTAACCAGCATCAAACACAGAAGTAGTTCATTGAATCTGCTGGTTGTGAGGCTGCACCAGTTCCTGCTGGTGGCACAGCCCTGCAAAGGGCTGTTATTGTCCCTTCTTGCCATGCTGGTATTAGATTTAGAGTCACTGAGGAGTTGGCAGAAGGATGTGGGAGGAGTCCCGGTCTTGTTGGGAGCATGGACAGGTTGGAATCTGTTAGGAGCAGAAAGGTTTTGATCATAGGTTAGTTCATGTTGAAGGAAACTCAGGAAGTCTCTAGTCAAATCTCATGCTCAAAGCAGTGTCAGCCTGGTTACACCAGTTTGCTCAGAGCTTCATCCAGCTGGGTCTTAAAAACCTCCCTGGGCAACTTTTTCCAATGCTTAACTGTCTGGGGAAAATATTTCCCTTTATATCCAAGACCCTTATTGCAGAGGCACGTGCACTCTGAGCCCTTTCTCCTGGCTGAATTTCTGCAAGATCTGCAGGGAATGGCTGCAGATACAGTCGTAAGCCTTGATAGCAGATGGGGGGGACTCTGCCTTCAGCCTCACCAGGTTTGTCATCATCTCTGAGTTTTCCTGCCAGTTATCCAGGCCTTTGGGTTGGTGACATCTGCTCTGCCAGGATGAACGTCTTTCTGATCTCTTGTGAAGAAAGGGCTGGGACTTTTCAACTGTAGCCTGATATTTCAGAGGTAACAGAATTATTTGTTCACACAGAACTTCTGGTACCTGGCAGGGGACTCCAGAAATCTGAAAGAACCTGATGCTGTGCTAGATCTGTGCAAAAGGGAGAGACCCATCCAGGCAGCCTGACAGCAGTGTCCTGCCAGGTCACAGAGGAACAAAGGAGTTTTGGGACGGTGAGCTGCCTTCTGCTCCTTGTCCAGGGCACAGCATTTAGCTGTTCTCTCATGCCCTCTCTACAGCTTGCATTTCTCTGTCTCACACCCTTTGCTTAATTAGTTTGTCAGCCACTGTCATCATAGCAGGAGTCTGCAGAACACCCAGCAGAGCGTAGCTCTCATTGCAGCTACTGTAGCTGGGCTCTGCTGTAACACAACTGCCAGAGTCCAGGGCACAGCATTTAGCTGTTCTCTCATGCCCTCTCTACAGCTTGCATTTCTCTGTCTCACACCCTTTGCTTAATTAGTTTGTCAGCCACTGTCATCATAGCAGGAGTCTGCAGAACACCCAGCAGAGCGTAGCTCTCATTGCAGCTACTGTAGCTGGGCTCTGCTGTAACACAACTGATAGCTTAATAAACCTCAGCATTGCAGACCAAATACCTTGGCTCTGGTTGCAGCTTCTTGTTAAAATAAGAAAGACAGAGAAAAAAAGAAATGCAAGAAATTGGTAAGAATGATGGTTATAATAGTTAATGGCTTCACTTTTAATACTAGAGACCAAGGTAAAAATATCTAATCCCCAAGGTAAAAATTGCATTGAAGTTTGATCTATTTGTCAATAGCTTGAACTTAGTTTCCATTCTGGCTACAGCCTCAAGTCTGAAAATGCAGAATTATTTCTGGTTAGCCTGACTACCAGTGAGTGATTTGTGGAGAGAAATTCAAACTGTGTGAAGACAAATGAAACCTGAATCAAACCAGTTAAATTATCTCCTCATCTTGGAGCAGACTGCACAGCTCTCTTATTTAGAGGGCCCTGATGAGTTTCATTTTCCTGTCAGCATCATTCTGAAACCTCTTGGTGGTTCTAGGTAATATGAGTGGCTCTTTCTCACTTTGAGTATTGGCTCCATGCAGAGAAGGAGCAGGGAAAGGTCCCTGCCTCAGGTGGTCTATCAGAAGTTATTTTTCAGTCGTGCCACCATCCAGGATCCTCTGGGCTGCAGTTTGACATGGAAACCAGAGCAATCTTAGTTTTAGGACCTGATTGTGAGTTGCAGACATGTGAGCCTGATCTGGGACAGGTCATTGACAGCCCTTACTGGAAGGATGGTGGCTGAATCCACATCCAAGGAGCCCCTTGCAGGCAGGACACAGTCCCTGATCCATTGCATTAGCACTTGCTGCCTTTTACCCCTGAGCATTGCTCACAGCCACATGTCCCTATTCATGGCTCCTCACCTGAACCTCAGGGACTCCTTTCACCTGCTTAACTCATCTGAAGTTTACTATTAAGCTAAGAGGGTCTCCTCTGTATTTTTTCAAGGGTATTGCTACTCTGAAGAGGAGACTGAGCCCATCAATCTTGTGTATCTTGCATAACTGCAATTAACTTTTCTCAAGAAACATCTTTGGGTGTCTGCAGTGGGTGAAATGAAGTCCAGCCTTTCAGCCTAATTCTCCCACCAACACTGAGGTAACAGCAGGTGACAAAGGCCCTGGAAATCTGATTTGATTCCCTTCAGCCAGTTGTTGGGAAGAGAAAAGCCCAGGGGAGGTTTTCCTTGATCCATGAGGATGTGAAATTTCATTTGTGGCTGACAATACTCTTGATCATGCCTTTTATTGATGAAGAATCTCTGGGTACCACAACTGTTTCTTGTTTTCCCTAGACAGCCATTGACCTTGGTCCAGCTATGCATCAAAATGCACTGGCAATCAAGGTGCTATTGATTTAAACCTAGTGGCCAGCCACTCAGAAATTTCACCTCAGAAAGAAAAATCAATGCTACCTTATTATTATTATTTCTGTTAGGTATTATAATGAAAAGGCATAAGAGTCTTGCCAGCTCCTTGCCATTAAGCGATACACTTGCAGGGCCAAAAACATTGAGTCAGGCTCTGGTGAGATAGCCAGCCAGCTACAGATGGAAATGACTCCAGGGTTAAACAGTTTTCTTTGGTTGCATGCTGCCATCTGCATCTGTCTTTGCTGACCTTCCCTGAGGCATGCAAGCTGCAGTGTTGTGTGGGACTCTGGAGAGGATGTCTCAAGCAATGCATTAGCCCTATTAATGGAAGAGCTCTGTATGGCAAGGGGATGCTCTCTGTCTTGTCCTAGCCTTGTTTGGGATGCTTTCTTTCCTCCCTCCCCCATCCCAAAGGGGAAAGTGTCACTCAGAATCTGCAATATTGGTTTACAAGGCTGGTTTAGATGCATGGCAGGTAGGCACAAGCCAGATAGATGCTTAGACCCACAGTAGGACTGAGCAACACCACAGGCTCCCTTCTAGCTAGTAAATGAGGCATACAAGGATCCATCCTGTTGCCCATGGGCTGAGCAGTCCAACACTTACTATGTCCATGCTGATAATCTCTCTTATCTGCCAAAATTAAGTGATTCTCCCCTTGGGTCTTCTCAGGAGCATGCATGGCACTTATTTACTGCAGTGTTGGTGTTGTCTGGGAGAGGGCACAGGCTGGTGTGGTTGATTAGGGAGCTTGCTTGAACCTGAAATGTAGTTGTTCTCATTTTCTTGGGAAGGTAGAGATAGTGGCCATACCATACCAAAGCCATCATCAGCAGTCCTGGTTTAGGTCTTTTGCAGAACCTTATCTGTCAGCACTCTAGAGACTTTGGAGCAAAATCTCTTTTTTTCAGTGTTGTTGAGTCTTGGGCTTCCTTTCTATAGGGCTTTTTCAAATGGAGCCTGGCTCCTGCATCACTTAGGCTGATGAACACTTAGGAGCAAGGGATGACTCAGGGTGGTTCTGACTCCTGACAACACCAGTGACATTGTGAAGTGCTGCTGGGTCTCAGGTCACTTAGGCATACTAAAGCATTTTGAATTGTGGGCTCTGCTTACTTTTCCCCTCTCATTCTCGAGGAGTGTGAGAAGAACTGAAGGATGGTTTTACTTTCCCAAGATTTTGGAGAGTCCCCATGCAAGTGAACTTCAAAGAGATTGGAATGATCCTTCCTCATAATCCATAGCCAAGTATCATCTGGGTGATAGGGAAGTGCAGAGACAACATGAAGGGAATCAGATAGATCTGCTTGAAGTTGTGAGATAAAGCTGCCTTAAAATGGCATTTTCCTGAGTGATGCACAAGCCAGACAATACCCCTTTGTTGAACTGGTGTGACTATATGGAGGTGCAAGGCCTGACCCAAGCTTTGCTGCATCCATTGCTGCAATGACCAAGAGTTTGCCTTTCTACCTGTTTTTCTAGGAGAGGATCTGGTTATTTTGAGCATCTTCTTCCAATCTTTCCTGCATTGGTGATATATTTCTGCTGGCTACCTCAGTTTGCTTGGACAAAAATAGTAAGAATGCTTCTGAGATGGTTTACACTTTTGGGTGAGATCTGTCAGACTTCAGTGGGATTGATAGTTGGTGTCACATGTCAGGGAGCCTTGCACTTTCTTCAGTGAGCTCATGGAGAACTGAGCAAAGTCTCCTGACAACTTGCTCCTTAATTACTGAGTTTTTCTCAGCTTCTGCCTGTGGTGAAGTACTTTTGTTTTGTTTCTTTGGGAAGAGTGGGAGGAAGAAGGGGAAGGTTTCTGGGCAAGTTGTTAGAGACACAGTAGAATGATCTCCTAAGCAAGGGGACCCATCCAACTTTAGCTGTGCTCCTTAGCTGAGGTTGTGGCTGTGTCCCACCCCACCTCTGAAGCCTCCTAAATGGCAAAACTGGGACAGTTTAGAAAACCCACAAAAGGTCTTGCAGGTTGCCAGCACTTTGTGGGGACTGGTGGAGGGAAGACTGTCGTGCCACAAAGACCAGTTCTAAGGCAAATGTGCAACATGTTGGCCTCCCCACACACTCTCAGCTGCTGAACTTCACTTGCTCCTTCCAAAAGCAGCTCCACCTCACACCAATATATCTGTGCTGACACAGCCTGATGTTTCTTTGCCAGGACTGGGAAAAGGGCATGGTCTTCTGTTCATTTAGCTCAGGCATAGCTGCATATGGAAATGAGTTTTACTTGGAAAGACAGGGCACCAGCTCTCAGTCTTATTTGCTGCAAAGGGATTGAGGGCTTTAGAGCTAATTGTTTGGTGAAACTGAATCCAAGCTAATCTTCAAATTGGTTTAATTTTGCCAGCAGGTTCCCCAGGTTCAGGGCTGAAAGCCATGTCATGGAAATTCCATGGGATCCCCTGTGTTGAATTTTCACTTGGGTAGGTTTCCTGGAAATTTATTTAGGACAAGAACTGAACTATTTGATATCATAATAAAATAGGTTTTCTACATGTTAAACCAAGTGCTGTGAAGGCAAATATTGTGGCACACTTAGTTAAGCTCTCTTGTATATTACACAAGTTTCTGTCTTCATTTGTAGTATAAGAACAGAAGACCAGCCCTTGGGAGTAGTTTAAGTATCTCTCACAAGCCAAAGGAGAGACTGCAGGTTTTTTTTAGAGGAAGGTAAAAATTAGGCTTTTGCTGCTAGAGGGTCTCTGACACAAAAGGGAAATAGAGAGAAAGCATCAAGTAGAAGTAATGTATATATGTATGTGTTTATATGTGTAATTCTTGTTTTCCTCCAGGCAGCACAGTGAGGATAGGTAATCCTAACTTAAGAATTTGGCCTTAGCCTGGAACATGTGATTTCTATGGTCAGGCCTAGAAACAACCCTGAGCTCACTGTTCCTGTGGCAGGTGCATCTGTAATTCAAAATGCATGTACTTCTCATGCTTTAGTGCAACCCACACAAAACAGAGGTGGTCTTGTGAGACAGAGGATGGTTGTAGTTCCTGTACAAAAGGAGACAACAAGCTCCTGGGGCTCAAGTGACTGTGCTTCTATGTTTTCCTGGTGAATCTGGATGAGGATGGTCATGTTGACAAGCCCCATCACAGCCATTTAATCTTTCGCCCTGAGGCAGACTCGGAGGCATTTGAGACCCTGTCCAGAGGAGTTTTAATTCCTCTGGGTCTGATTCAGTCTCACCTTCAGGTGGTGGTTTTTCAGTTGATTTGAAGAGCACTACTTGCTTCTTTTTTCTTCATCTGGGTTTTCAAAGGGTATTAAAGCGCTTGTCAAGGGTGAAGCGTGGCTGTGGAGACTGGCAGCTGAACACACCAGCTGCCTGCCCTTCATAATTGCATGTTTTTGAGAAATGAAAATTATTCTTTTATCTTTTCTCTTCTTCTCTTATCAGAGCCTTTAGAGGAAAGGGACAATATCCCCAGCTTGATGGTGTACCTACAGGAGGATGGAGGAGGCATCATAGCTATTCTCTGAAGGGGCCCACAATTACCAAGCCACTTCAGGAGTCCATCTGCTCCTGTTCACCCCATGGATCTGGGGTGGGGGTTTTTGCCTCTTCAAGTGGGAATATAATTGGAGAGCTAGGGCAGGGTGTGCACACACGTGTGGCTCTATTTCCTTGTGACGTGATACCAAAGACAAGCTGATTTGGGTGCTTTGGTGTGTAATTAATTGCTTGTGACCTCACCTTGGTATCTATTTCCTTTCTTCATCAGGAAAATGGGAGCCATTGCCCCAGTGTGACCTTCCTCTAAGGTACAACAAAATAAAGACCACCCATCCCACTCCCTCAGACACCTCCCAGTATGGATGGCTTGGTTGAGCAGAACAGTGTGCTAATGCACAATAAGATCACCGAAGCTGGGAAAAGGAATGGTTTAATTAACACAAGGAACTTAGTGGCAGAGAGCCGAGATGGTCTGGTCTCTGTGTACCCGACCCCTCAGTACCAGAGCCACAGAGCAGGGAGCCTTTCCTCTCCAAGCTGCCTGAAGAACGGCAGGAATGACCCCGTGCAGCAGCTCCTGGACCCCAACATGCTGCAGCAGACGGTGGAATCTCACTACCGGCCCAACATCATCCTCTATTCGGAGAACGTGCTGCGCTCGTGGGGCGAGAGCATCGGCTCCGAGTGCTGTGAAACCACCTTCATCGAGGACAGATCCCCTGCCAAAGACAGCCTGGAGTACCCGGACAGCAAGTTCATCGATCTCTCAGCAGACGACATCAAGATTCACACCCTCTCCTACGACGTGGAGGAAGAGGAGGATTTCCAGGAGCTCGAGGTCAGATGTCATTTGGGATATGTGGGGAAGGCTGCGGGGCAAGGGAGTATTTGGGGTGAAGTGTACAGTCTCCAAGAGCTGGTCTGCATAGGATCAGCTGCTTTGGAAGCTGGTCTGCATGGGATCAGCTGTATCGCTCTCTCCTCCACCCAGGACAGTGGGCAATTGCTCACCTTTGTTCACTCAGTAAAGTCCCGACTCTGTGGATACTCATCACAAAGTTCCCACTGGCCTGAACAGGAATTAGCATTTCCCTCTTGCCTCTGAATGGGCTGGTCTGAAACTGAAGAAGCCCCATGTTCTTAAATGCTTTGCAAGGTTGGGACCAGGAGCATCCTGGTTTCCAATCTGTGGACTTTGTCCTATTCAGCAGGCCAACATAATCTCTTACTTACTCCTGACTTGAGCAGATCGTTTTGCATACTGGCTCAAACTTAAAACCTTTCTGTCTCTGAATGGGCACAAACCCAAAAGTCTTTGGGTTTCAAGCCTCAATGAATCCCATGTCTCTGAAATAAAATATTTTTTTTTCTGATGGAGTGGAACACTTCACTAGATCTCAAATGCAATGTTTGCTTTTAGGTTCCTCTGCTTCATTGGTTACTCACAGTAAAGTAAGATGCCTTTAGTTCTCCAAATTGTGCATACTTCAGAAAGCAAAATCCTTCTTTCTTAAATGGTGTCTTTTACTTTTAAAAATATTTTTGTTTTGGCTGAAACCATCTGTCCAAGTGCAGCACACATTTGTGTTTGCTAGTGTATGTGGCAATTGAAGGAGTGCATAATGCCCAAACTTTCCCAAATAACAAAAATTTCTACAGCATTGGACACAGAAACCTAACCTAGCAAAGGCTGCTTGGCTGTCTGGAGCAAAGGCATAGCTTCAACTTAAACACCAAGATAAGATCAAGAGATTATTTTGCTGTGTTTCTCTGTTGCAAGAGTTTTCTCCACTGAGACCTAACAATTCCTAAAACTTTTATTTTCACCTCCTGTAATACCAGTGTTTCACCCTGGGATCAGCACAGGGGTAATCCTACAAGAGCCCAACTTCTCTTTCATTCTCTTTTCTCTTTGCTTTGATAAGGCAGAGAGAGAGAAGTGCATTTCCCAGTGGGTGCCACTAATGCCATACTCAATGCCTCCATAGGGAGACAAAAAGTTTATCTCTGAGGCATGTGAGGATGTTAGCTCCAATCACACCCTTCTGCAGCATTTCAAAATTGACTGTGGGAAGTCTCATTTTCTTAATCTAAACAAGATCCCCCAGTTGCTGCCTTTTAGCCCTAGTTTCTTTTATTCAGTAGTGATGCGAGGGACTGCAGTGGGCATGTAGTTGCCTGATGCTGTTATTGACACACCTGCCCTGACATTAAGGAAAAAAACAAAAAGGTCTCACTCTTGCCAATCCAAATCCAGCAAGACCAACTCCTGAAGGATAGCCTAAAAAAGGCCAGGAAAATATGCAGGAGAAGACATGTTTCTAGAAAACCACCATAAAACTGAAGGTCTGGGCAAAGTGACTTCAACGTTGCCCTCCCTAGATCTCAAGAAGAGAAAGGATGAATCTTTGAAAATTTTGGTACCGTGCTGTGACAGTGTGTGCATCGTTTTCACTGGCTCCTCCTTCTTTCTCTCCTGTTTCTCTGGACTGGAGCCTGCTGAGGTCAAATGCATCCCCTTTTAAGTGAGTGTACAGCATCTGACACCACGGAGTCCCAGCCTCAGTAGCACCCTGGCTGGGTGCTGCTGTGCTAATACACAGAGGGGTGTATGGACAGCCATCCTGACATACACATGCCCCATGCTCCAAGGTGGATGGTATTCACCAAGTACACACCCATGCATCTTCCTCTGCTCTGTGTTGGGTTTTCTTCTTCACCAAGGGAATGGAGAAAGGGAGGAGAAAATGAGGCAAGGTCTGGGAAAGGAACTGCCTGACTGGAACCACACGCTTTGCTGGAATTACTGCTTTTAGCCCAGTATCAGTCTCCATCACTTTGCTACTTAGTCAATCTCTTGCACCACTGCAATTTTCACATTCCTTCATGAACCAGGCCCAAATGATCAACCTGCTGAGCAGCTGCACTTAGCACAAAGGGTCTCATCATGGGGAGTAACTGGCAGCATCCCAGCAGGTCCAGATTCTATGAATGCATCTGGTAGTGCAGAAAGATGGGGAGGAGATGAGAGATACATTTGACAGCATGAGACTAGCAAAAAAAGTGACTGCTGTGTTGTGCTTTCCTGGTTCCCATTTGGTCAGATGCTGTATCTATGTGGCCAGATGCATGAAGGCCTCCTGGGCCTGGCTAGTACAGAGCTTCACTACAGATAATAGCTTCACATTTTGAGACTACAGGAATGGAAGAAATGTGTTTGAGAACAGCAGTCACTGAGTAGGGGAATGAACCATGCCACATTGCTAACTGCACAAAAAATTGCCTTTCTATCCAAGTGAAAAACCCAGCACCTGCATCATGCAGCATGAGACTGGCCCCCTAGAAAGCTTTTTTTTCCCACCTGACAAGAAGAAAATGCTTTTTAAAATTTCTAATAGACTCGAAGTGGGGCGGAAATGGAGCAGAAGTTAAAAGGAGAATAGTGAGAGAGGATGATATAACAGAGTTGCAAGGTTTTCCTTCCCCACTGCAAGAATCTTGAAGGATTTGCTTCTGACATTGATAGTACTCAACACATTGCTGAGTATGTTGCCACACAGGCTGTCATGCCACAGCTCGTTGAGGGACGGGAGCTGCACAGTCAGAACAGGGCTCAGCTCTTGAAAAGGTTTGTTGTTGTAAAATATCTGCTTTGACACTTCTTTCTGCAAGAAAACTCTAAAAATAGCCACTTTTTACAAACATTATTAAAGAGGGCACCTTTGTGTGGAACAGCTGTTGTTGCTTGAAAACTGTGTGCTACTGCCTCACTCCACATGTCAGGGCAAGGCAAGTGTATTCCCAACTAAGCCATGTCAGTCAAATGCATTCTGGGAGACAAGACAACACTGAGGTTTGGAGTTATTTCCTTCCCATGTCTCTGTGGCACTGCCTGTGTTACTGCAAGCACCTGACTGGGTGCTGAGTTTCTTAGAAATGCAGAAACTTCTGACTCACCCCTTTGTAGTCCATGTATCCATGGTCTCCTGTGATACTTGCAGGAGTCCATGGGCACATGCAGAGAATGGTTTTTATGGACCCTCCTGATGAGGGTGTTGCTGTCAGGGTTTCATTTTTGAAGAGAGCTGGGCTCTTGGTAACCAGAAAAGCTGTTGCTTTCCTGCAGAAAACTTCACCACAGAGAAGGTTTCTGAAAAACATGAGTTATTTCAACTGACAGTAATTTGGTTTTGGTTTGAAGAGCTGACTGAGCTGCACTGCAGGGGTTGCTGCTCTGTTGCCTGTCAGCCCCTTCAGGATGGGTCTGCCCAAGCTCACCAGTGTCTCTGACAAGCTGCCTCTGAAGAACCTGGGAGACCTTGCAGAGAAGCAGGAGGTGTCCTGAGCAGGGGTCCTGCACGTCACTGCACAATGTGGCCGTGTTTCTTTCACTAGTGGTGTTTCTCAGTGCCTGATGTGATGTTATTCCAACTGCCTATGAAAATCATTATTGTCTGGAGGAAAAAACATTTCTGAGACAGCTCTCATTAGCATATACAGCCCCACTTTGCTCCAGCAATCACCAGGCATGAAAGCACTTTCTGTCAAAGCTTGAAACTTCTCTTTTCATTGCATATCCTTGAAGTAAAATTATTCCCTGTTTAGTTATCTCTGGAATGCTTATAAATATCTTATGAGTTTACACCACAACTAATGGACAGACAAGTTGTCAAATGTAGCAGCAGTGAAATATTACATCAGTTGCTAGCTGAAATACCCTACTGTTAGAGTTCTTTTGTGTATGCAGTGCCATCTTTTATCTAGAAATGTCACTTGTCATATTACACTCCTGCTAGTTTTCCTCCTAACCCCTAGATAGATGGCTTATTTAGAGAAACCCAAGCTATTGATGGCAGCAAATTGAATTATTCATATGTGTCGCATAAAATAATACATCTGAGCTCTCTCTTAAACCCTTTTTCATTTTCCCAGCAACACCTGAAACAGTCTCTGAAAAAGAAATAAATAGAATGTTCTGGGAATTGAAAGAAGAAAGATAATGTAGTGCTTTCAAGCTAAGCCTTCCTTGTTTTTTTCACCTACAAATTGCTGGATGCTGCTGTGAAATTCATCCCTTCAACATGAGCATAGCAGTGTAGAGACAGGTCTCTAAGCCGTGTCCTGTTGCATCTAACCCCTCTTCTCAACATTCCCAAGCATCTCCTGGCCACATCTCTTCTGTGATGTGAAGGGAAGGCCTTGCAGGGGATTTATGCACATTGAGCCCCATGACGTGTGTCCTTTCTCTCAATATGGCCAGCTGGCACAGGCTTGGGTGTTCTTGCTTCGTGCTGAGAAGAGCTGAGCTGCTGTGTCCTGAGTAATTCCTGGGAGTAGATATCCAGACAGCATTTTTGGACAACCCCTGAGGAGATGAGCATGGTGAAGTCACCCTTCCAGGAAGCTCTGCAACATGGGTGAAGAGGCAATCTAATAAAGATGTGGGAGGCTGTAGCATGAATGACATCTGAGGCAGGTCTTGCATGCTTTAGGTATTTGCTTCCTATGGCCATTTCCCTTCAGGATCTTGCACCTCATTTTGACTAATGAATCCAATGGTCATTGCAGTGCTCTTGTAAAAAAAAACAACAACAATATTTTCTCCATTCTGCATCTGGAGAACTGAAGAAAAAGGTGCAATTAATGTCTTGCCCAAGCTCACCTGTGGAGGAGTTGTGGATCTGGGAATGTCATTTTGGTTTTTTTTGCCCTGTGGCACATGCTCAGAAGAACACAGGAACATGGGATAAAGACACAGGGAAAGATGGAGGCATTTAGGGTCTTATTTCTGGAAATATCTAGACCTGTTTGCGTATTGTGTTCAGTTCTTTTGGGGACTCAGGTGGCGTGCCAGTGGAGAAGAGCTCTGGAGGGACTGCATGAAACTGACTGGCAAAATGGTGGCAGAGGTATTTCTGTGTAGATAAATGGAAACTCGTAAATTTATGGAAAAATAATCTAATCCATGTGAAGTCAATGCAGAGCTTGTTACTGTGAGCTACAACTCAGGAAAGAGACCGTGGAGGAATCGTTGTCAGTGCTATGAAGTCCCACAGAATGGTGTGCATCGAGCCGTATATTGAGTGTCTGAAAGAGCACTTTTGAGAACAAGACAGAGCCCTGGCAGCATTTTGCTGCTGTAGCAAAGTTCAGTGCAACCCACTTTCTCAAATGAGATGGGTGAGTGTGGTCCCCACTTCTTAAGGATACAGTGGAGATAGAAATGGCAAAGAAAATGACCAAGATGAGGTACCAGCCTTCTTACAAGGAGCAGTGAAAGTGGTCGGGACTCTCCATTTTGTAGAGAGGAATGCCAAGGGGAGTATGAGCCAACTGCACAAGATCATGAAGGGGAAGGGTGGAGTGAATGCAGTTTGCCAAAACTGCAATGTTGGAGGCAGGGGACACTTGAAGGAGCTAGCAAGATTTTGGCATAACACAGGTGACAGAAAATTCTTCTTCACATACAGGGTAGTGAACACTTGGTGAATTGCTGCCACAAGAGGTTGTGGTGAATCAGCAAGTTCAAAAGGAATTAGACATGGATGAAGAATCTGTAAAGACATATTAATAAAAGGAATTGCCAAAGCTTTTCTTTCTGATACATCTTACACAACAGTAGTGGTTACTGGGGGAGCACAAGGGATGGACTGCAGAGTGTCCAGGTTTATGTCGTGTCTTGCAGCTGCTGTCAAAGGCAGAGTCTCATGGGGCAAAATGGACCACTGGTCTGACCCTTCAGGACATGCTTTATGTCCCTGGATTCCTTCACAGGCACATTATTAACAGGTTGCAAGAGTGATGATGCTTCATTTGCATTTGATTTATTTTTCTGCCTTAACGGAGGAGCCACTGGAGTCTGGAGATACTGAGCCCTGCCAAGGGATATTAACCTTTATTAGCCAGCCCTAGGTGAAGGAAGCGTGGCTGTGAAGTCACCTTCAGCAGTCTCCAAGTGTCCTGCTATGAATCTTGTTAATAGCAGTCAGGGAGAGTGATTTCCTGTCTCATCATCACTTCTTTGAGCTGTCAAACTGACTGCACAGTGAGGTCCCTGGGCTCCAGCCTGGAAGTGGCATGAGCTTTGGATGAGCTGCATGCTGTCATTTGCAGAAGGTGGGGATGGGGCACACTTCTTTGAGGACTAGGCCACAAAGGAAGCTCTGTCAGCTCTAGAGCAAAAAGAGGGCAAACATAAAGGGTTACCCCCCTAGCTTGAACTGTGTACTTCTGCTCTTCATGCTGAAGTGACTCAAGGAAGAGGGTGACCTAATCTTCCTCAACACACAGTGTTGAGATCACCTGCTCTGCAGGGACCACCTGCTCTTCTCCTCCTGTTGGCAGACAGTGGAGGTCCTTGCGCTGAGTGAGAGCCCTAAAGCGATGCCACACGCCACACATAGCAACACTGGGGAATTGCAGTGCATTCCCTGCAGCTTCACCTTTCTCAATAGCTGGCAGCAGAAGGTGCTGAGAGCCACTTCTCTGTGGTGGCTGCTGGCCCACCTGCAGAGACGTGAGCGTGTCACGATACACAAGTGCCTTCCCCAGGAGTGCAAAGGGTTGTTGGGAGCCCCTGTCACTCACACAGAGATTAAAGGCATTTGCTTTACTTTACTGCTCTCCCAGGAAAAAGGTGTGGTTTAGCAGACTGGCAACTGGCCTGGTTTAGTATGGATCTGTTTATTGCTGTTTGCAGTGATCCCCTTCCAGTGGCAATATGTGGAATGCAAGTTACTTATATGTTATAGGCAGACTGGCTGTGGGTGTCTAGAAAACATCACAAGGGAGATGATCAAAATCCAAGGGGATAGGAGGACGAATGGACAGCTTTTTGCCCCTAATATATTTTGGTTTTGCAAGGTTATATATGAAAAGCCCTTCAAGCAAGAAGAGACCTCTGTGAGCCCGTTCTAGAAGGGTGGCTGCAAGGCAATTTAGGCTGGGAGTTGCAGAAAAAAAGAGGAGCTTGGACCAGGTCAAGGTTAGTGGACTATGGATCATTTAAATACCTTTAAAATTGAAGAGGAGCAAATGCAAAACTCAAAATGGTAGAAAGAAATAAATAGGCAAACAAGTATAAGAATCACCACAACAAAGAATGCATGACAGAAACAGGTTTCAGAGGCATGGCCTCTTAAGTAAGCATCAGCCAGATGCTGCTCAGTGGTGAGTTAGGTGTGTAGAGGAGGTAGAGCAGTGATGAACTACAGCCCTTGGTGGAAGAGCTACCATCCAGAATGCTGCCTTTGGCATCTGCTGCGTTTACATGAACTCCAACTGCTTGCAGAAGAGCAAAGGGATGCAGAGTGCTGGTCAGAATAGGACACAATGTTTAACTGCATTACTGAAACAGGCATTGTGTGGAGGGAAACAGAGCACATATTATCTTACAGCTATGTCATGTGTTGGTCTTTGTCAAAAACAGACCACTGGACCATCTGGATTTGAAGCAGATCCCACAGGGCCATAACAGAAATTAGTTTTGTATGCAGTGTGTGCAGGGAGCTGAACTGTTTGCTTTGAAGGAAAAAAAAAAGAGTAATGCCAAAAGGGCTGTTTCCTGAATATCCATCAAAGGTTGCTGACAGCTGTGGTTCACAGCAGACATTGTTGCCTGACTCCTCCAGTGTGCCTGGCATTTCAATACTGTGAGGGACTATGTGACCATCAAGTCCAGCCTCCATTGTGCAGCAGGCTGGATGCAGAGCTTCTGTTCACTTCCAGTGTCTTGGTTTCTGTAAAGCACGTAGCTTTCAGGGATAGCTACCTCAATTTAAGAAAGGGCTTCGTGTAATAGAAAATCCATTATAACTGCAGAAAAGTCGCCACCTCTGTTAAAAATCTGCACCTTGTGTCTGTTCTTCATCTGTTCTGCTTTCAGCCACCGGCATTTCTTCTGCTTTTCTGCCAAATGAAAGAGCTACCTCTGACCAGAAATTATCTACTCAAAGATACACTCAGAGATACACTCAAAGATACTACAAAGATAGCAGTTCACCTACCTTGGAGGTGTCACCACAACTGAATTGTGCCTCCCTAGGACTCACATTAAAGATGTTTGTAGAAAGCTGTTGTTCTTTGTTAAGTCCTCGGGTTATTAGCCATTGTTAATCTGCCAGGTAGGTAGTGACGAAGTAGTAACGAGAAGTCCAAAGGCAATGAAGAGAGACTTCAGGGCCTTAGGATGACTGGTTAAGGGATTAGGAGCATAAGTGGTGTTCTCCTCTACTCCTCCGGTTGTGGGGATTGATGAAGGAATAAACAGGATGAGCCAGCCAATCAACATCTGTCTCCAAGACTGGTGTTACTGGCAGGACTTCAGGTTCTTGGATCACAGATTGATTTACACAACACCAGGCCTGCTGGCAGCAGACAGGATACACTTGTCTCAAAGAGGGAAGAGGATCCTGGTGCAAGAGCCAGTAGGGCTTGTTGAGAAGGCTTTAAACTAGAGCTGAAGGGGGAAGAGGATGGAGATTCAGGTGATAAAAAAGATACACGGGTCACTGGTAAGTTAGTTACTGAGGGAGTGCCTGAGAACAGCCAGCTGGGAACTAGGACTTCTGAGAAAAAGAGAGTGGGAGCATCAGCCCAACTGAAGTACATCTGCATGAATGCACATAGTACATCTGCATGGACAACAAAAAAGAGGAGTAAGGAGCCATTGTGCAGCAGGAAACTGTGACACTGTCACCATCACATTAATGTGGCAGGGCCATTCACATTACTGGAGTGCTGCTATCAATGGCTACAAGCTCTTCAGAGGAAACAGGCAAAGTAGGAGGGGTGGTGGAGTAGCCCGGTATGTTAGGAAGTGCCATGAATGTCTTGAAGTTAATGATGCTGACAATAGTATTGAATGTTTAAGGGGAAGGCCAACAAAGTAGACATCTTGGTAGGAGTCTGCTATAGACCACCCAACCAGAGTGAAGAAACAGACAAAGTATTCTTTAGACATCTGAGAGAAATCTCTTGGTCACTGGCCCTTATCCTTGTCTGGAATTTCACCTTCCCAGCTGCAAACATAATACAGCTAGAGAGGGAACAGTCCCAGAGGTTCTTTCCTGTATATTAACGGGGGAAATGGGGGAAGGGAAAAGGGAAGGGAATGGGGAAAGGGGAAAGGAAGGGAGGGGTCCTTTTGAAGCAGGAAATCCCCACTGTGTGCTCAGTAATTTCAGAGATATGTCATTTCTGCTACAGGGCTGTTTGCACAGGTATCTGTTCTCACAGGAGCACCTATTCAAGGGCTGCAGGGAACACAGCTCACTTGGCACAGGGAAGGACTGTGGCCCTTGCTGAGATTACATCTTTCACATTGAAACATGGAGATGTGTCTCCAAGACAGAGCCTGAATTGCAGTGGAAAAGCGTTGCCTTCTGTAAATATTCTCTGTGCATCGTGGATAGACACAGCTGTGCAGTTGCAGAGGAAACTGCTGGAACCAGATGTCACATCTGAAAAGGAGTGAATCCTTCAACATCCTGAAGAGACTGACAGCTGCTGCTGCTGCTGCTGCTGCTGCTGTTCCTTCACAGCCTGTCATCCTCCTGTCTCTTGTCACTTAGGTGGCTGCAGCTGTGTCAGGATGTACTTTACCTTGTTTCATCCTAAGATTTTTCTAGCATTGTGAAGAGAGTGATGCCAGATGACTGACAGGGTAGAAGAGCTCTTTTCAAAGAGGATAATTCGACTGTGTCTTTACCACCTCAGCAAAAGTAACTTGAGTAACTGGGAGTTGTTAGGAGACTATCTATTAGGGAAATTTGCTCTGCTGATGAACAGAATATCTGAACCAAGAAAAATATGCTATTTGTCAGGGGTTTTTAATTATTATTTTTTAATGGTTGCACGAGTTCTCTTTTGTTTTCTTATTATTTGGTTGGAGGAGACCCTGGTGGCACACCTGTAGAAAGAAAAACCTTATAGTTTGATCAGATTGCTTAAACTTATCTAGCTTAATATTAAGTGAAGAAGAATTTGTCTGTGCAGTCTTGCTCATAACCCAAACCTTGACAATTAATTAGTTATGCTATTCCCTAACTACTGCAAGTATTAAAAGCTTTCAGTCAGATTAGTGAAATTATGAGGTAATTGTGAAAAGCTCCATGTAAATTTACAAAGAGACTGTTAAACATGAAAGGAGCAGTTATGTGGAGAAGAATATTAGTGATTATACAGGATTAGTCAGCTAACCCAAAGTCACTGAAAGTAATTCTGACTTCATAGGATCATAGAACCATTCAGGTTGGAAAAGG
>NW_009954544.1:2808332-2848045 GCF_000747805.2 Chaetura pelagica
TTCCCTCTTGTTCTGTCACTAATTACTTGTCAGAAGAGACCAGCACCAATGTCTCTACAGTGACCTTTAAGGCAATTGTAGAGACTGATGAGGTCTCCCCTCAGCCTCCTCTTCCCCAAACTAAACATTCCCAGCTCCTTCAAGTGTTCTTCATCAGATTTATTCTCTAGGCCCTTCACCAGCTTCGTTGCCCTCCTCTGTACTTACTCCAGCACCTTGAGATCTCTCTTGAACTGAGGTGCCCAAAACTGGACACAACACTCCAGGTGTGGCCTCACCAGTGCTCAGCACAGGGGGACAATCACCTCTCTACTTCTGCTGGTCACACTGTTTCTAATACCAGCCAGGATGCCATTTGCTTTCTCAGCCACCTGGGCACACTGCTGGCTCACATTCAGCTGCTTGTCAGTTAGAACCCCCAGGTCCTTTTCTGCCAGACACTTTCCAGCCACACTTCCCCAAGCCTGGAGCATTGCCTGGGGTTGTTGTGGCCCAAGTACAGGACCCAGCACTTGGCCTTGTTGAAGCCCAGACCATTAACATCAGCCCAATGGTCCAATCTATCCAAGTCTCTCTGTAGACTCTCCCTGCCCTCATGCAGATCAACACTCCTGCCTAGCTTGGGGTCATCTGCAAACTTACTTATAATACACTCTTATGTCCTTATCAAGATCATCAACAAAGATGTTAAACAGAAACAGTCCCAACACTGAGCCCTGAGGACACCACTTGTGACTGACCCCAACTGGGGACTCCATTGACCACCCCTCTTTGGGCCCAACTGTCCAGCCAGTGCTTGATCCAATAGATCTTATGCTCATCCAGGCCATGAGCAGCCAGGTTTTTTTAATGAGAGTTCTACGGGGAAGAGTGTCAATGCTTTTTGGAGGTCCAGATAGGCAATATCCAGACTCCTTCCCTCATCCAGTAGTCAGGTCATCAGGTTATAAAAGGAGATCAGGTTTCTCAGGCAGGACCTGCCTTTCATAAACCCATGCTGACTGGGCCTGGTCCCCTGGTTATCTTCTAGATGTCTTCTAATGACACTCAAGATGATCAGCTCCATGACCTTCCCTGGTACCGAGGTCAGACTGACAGGTCTATAGTTTCCCGGATCCTCTTTTCTGCCTTTCTTATAGATGGGTGTTACATTTGCTACCCTCCAGTCCATTGGGACCTCCCCAGTTAGCCAGGACTTCAGGTAAATAATGGAAAGTGGCTTGGGAATCATGTCTGCCAACTCTTTCAGCACCCTTGGATGTAACCCATCCACTCCCAGAGACTTGTGTGTGTCTAAGTGGTACAGTAGGTCTCTGACCACTTCCTCTTTAATTGTGATGACCTGTCTCCTAGCTCATGTGGCTGTATATCCATGGAACAGCTACTTCCACTGCTAAAGACTGAGGCAAAGTAGGTGTTGAGCACCTCAGCCTTTTCCTCATCCTTTGTTACTAAGATTCCCTTTGCATCCAATAAAGGATGGAGATTTTTCCCTAATCCTCCTTTAGCTGTCAATTAACTTCTAGAAACATTTTTTTATTATCCCTAACAGCTGTAGCTAGTTTGAGCTCTAGCTGTGGTTGGGTTCTCCTAATTTTCACCCTGCATAGGTTCACTTCATCTTTATAGACTTCATGAGTGACCTGTCCCCTCTTCCAAAGGTCATAGACTTTCCCTTTGTTCCTAAGGTCCAGCCAAAGGTCCCTATTTAGCCAGGCTGGTCTCCAACCCCACTTGTTTTGGTTTTTTTTGGCTCATGGGGACATCCTGCTCCTGTGCCTTTAAAACGTCTTTCTTGAAGTAAGTCCAGCCTTTCTGGACTCCTTTATCCTTCAAGGTAGCCTCCCAAGGGACTTTGTCAATCAGTTTTCTGAGCAGGTCAAAGTTTGCCCTCCGGAAGTCTAAGGTGGCAGTTTTATTAGCTCCTCTCCTTGTTTCTCCAAGGATCAAAAACTCCATCATCTCATGATCACTGTGCCTGAGACAGCCTCCAACTTTTACTTCCCTCACAAGGTCTTCCCCAGAAGCAGGTCCAGGAGGGCACCCTCCCTGGTGGCTCACTTACCAGGAAGTATCTTACACACATTCCAGGAACCTCTTGGAATGTTCCCTTTCTGCTGTCTTGTATTCCCAGCAGATGTCTGGGAGGTTAAAGTCCCCCACAAGAACAACAGCAAGTGACTGGGAGATTTCTCCCAACTGCTGATAGAAAGCTTCATCCACCTCACTGCTTTGGCTGGGAGGTCTATAGCAACATCAGCTTTATTGGCCCTTAACCTGATCCAAACCCTCTCAACCTCATCATGACTAGACATGATTTCCAAGCTCTCATAGCATTCTCTAACATACAGGGCCACTCCACCCCTCCTCTTCCCCTTTCTGTTCCTCCTGAAGAGCTTGTAGCCATTGACTGTGGCACTCCAGACGTGTGACACATCCCACCACGTTTCTGTGATAGCCACTATGCCATAGTCTTCCTGGTGTATCACGGCTTCAAGCTCCCCCTGTTCGTTGCTCATGCTGTGTGCATTGGTACAGATGCACTTCAGATGAGCTAATGAGCCCAACACCTTTTTTCCACTGTGGGCCCCATTTCCTACCAGGCCCTTCTCAGGTGCTTCCATGATTTCTAAACATCTCTCCCTTCTCTCAAATGAAACAACAGAGCGAGAATCCTCCCTAGTCCACCATCCTTCAAGCCCTTGAATGTTTCTCTTGGGCTTGTCCCTAACAGGCCCAGTTGTCTCTCCTCTGCCCTTCATATCTAGTTTAAAGCCCCCTGAAAGCACCCCTAAAGCCCAGCTCCTCCAGCATCAGGGTGCAGCTCTCGCAGAAGCAGGAACAAGTGAAGACAGCCAGCTAGCCAAGTTATTAGAAGCTTCCAAGTATAAGAAAGGTTTCTGGATAGGGAAGATCTCTTGGTAAGCTCAGGACTGGTTATCATGTTGTTAGAAAGAGAAAATTAAGGAGGAACAGGTCTTGAAAGTCTCCAGAGAAGGAGGCAGCAACATCTGTCAAAGCAGACTCCATGCTAGCAAGCCATGAGCCGTATCACCTGATGGATCCCTTAAATAGGTCCGTTTGGGAAGCAATCACTTTGCCCAGTGCTAAGTCTTTCAAATATCATGAGGTTGCTGGCATTCCTTATTCATGACTTCTTCTCAGTCACAGCTCACTAGTGGCGTGTTCAGAAGTTTACCTTCTTGCACATCCGTTCATTTTCCTGTCTTGCACACTTAGCAGAATCTTCAGGAGTTTCTCACTTAGAGCTCACTTGTAGAACAATGTCATTTTAGCAGTTGTTTTGGCCCAAAGGCCAAAAACTCCTGAACAGGCTGCTAAGTTTCTAAGAGGGACACAAAACCCATGCCCAAAAGGGGAAGTTTCTGAACATGACACAGATATCTTCCTTTCGGTGACATTTTGCAAACATTCCTCCTACAATCAGTGAAGAACATGCAACTACAAAATGATTTTTGGAGATGATTTTTTGCTACCTTGTCTTAGGCTGGAATTGCTCTCAGAGTGAGAGCTTCACAGGACCCTTCTTGCACTAAAGCTCTAACTCCAAAGCCTGGAATAACCCTAGCCTTGGTGCCTGTTGATGTATTGGAGTCTTTGCAGGAGAAGAGGAAGCCACTGGAGAGCAGACTCTCTTCCACTCCTGGTCTGCTGGAGAATTGTACTTGCTCAGCAGCAGGACAGTCACGTCCCCTTGGACCAGCCCTAGTAATCACCATGAAAGAAATGTCAGGGTTGCTGCAGCTTGACCATGGGGCTATGAAACATGTCTGGGCAAGTGCTTCTGCCTACACTCTGTAAATCTGGCAGCATCCTATTGCTGCTGGAGCAGCTCATGCTTTTCTTCTCTTTCAGCTTTTCCTACTTCGGTTCCTAATGCTTAATTTTGCACCACATTTGTCACCTTGTCCCCAGTGGGTAATGTCTGGCTGATGTTCTCCTGGCCACCTGAGCAGTGATCTTCCAGAAGCCTGGTATTTGAGTTCCGAGGTGCAGAGCACCCAATGCTTAGAGCTCCTACTGCATTGGATACATGACTTTACATTTCAAAAGTGCCAACACACCCAGGTTCACCATGGTTAATTAACTGGAAAGTGTCTTTCTTTTGTTCATGAAAGATGGACGTGTAAAATTAGCCCTTTTCAACTCCTTCCTGTGAATTCCAAAATCTCTTGTAATTTCTCTTTCAAGTTCATGCACTAGTAATGGGGGCTGTGACAGGGTCAGTAAATGGAGATTCCCCTGGTGTTTGTGAGGAGCACACCTGCTAGCCAGTGCTGGGAGGGCAGTAGGAGGCAAAAAGAGCTGACCTTGTGATGCTGGCTGGGGTGGCTTGCCTAAGTGTTGGTGCTGGTCCCAACCTGCAACTTGCAGCGCTAACCCTGCCTCTGAGCTGTGCTCCCACTTGTCCCCTGTTTGATTTTGGTGCAGACATAAGGGTTTGGGTCTTTGAGCCTCCCCACAGGCTGCTGGTAAAACAGGGGCTTAGTGTCCTGGTCAGCCTTTCAGCAGAGCAGGGAGGAAGATGTGCCACGGCCACTGTCCTAAGCCTGAAGTCCTTCTGAAGGAGGCCACCAGCTGGCAGACTAACTCCTGTGGTCCTGTCACTGTGGGGCCACAGCAGAGCAGAATGGGTGCACAGGCACTGACAAATAGAGTTCAAGTGCCCCCCGAGCTGGCCTTGCCTAGAGACCCCTGCATGCTAGAGGCTCCAGGATGGGTCACCAGAAGCCTTCTACCATAGAATTACAGAATAATTTTGGTTGATCCTGAAGTCCAACCATGAGTGCTGGAGGGCTGTCTTGATGTTCAAGAATCACCCTGGTGTGACTGGGGAGAGATTTACAGGTGGATGATCATAGCCTTGGCCCATGGTAAAGGAGAAATAATTACATTATTAACCAGCTCCCTTGTTATTCCAGAGCGATTACTCAAGTGACACTGAAAGCGAAGACAATTTCCTGATGATGCCACCAAGAGATCACCTTGGCCTCACTGTGTTCTCCATGCTCTGCTGCTTCTGGCCATTGGGAATTGCTGCCTTTTACCTGTCTCATGAGGTATGTAAAAACATCTCCTCCTAATTCAGAGTTCTGCATTCATGGAGTAGCCATCACCCCACACCAGCAAGGAAAGTTCACCAAAACCCAAATGTGGGCAAGACATTCTCCAGAGTAGTGGGAGGCAGTTAAATAGCATAGTGTGTTACCCACCTTGGTCTGTCTCTGTGATTGTGGTTGTTGTCTTGTGAGATACTTTGCCAAGGGAGGAGTCTACAAAATACTTAAGGTTTTAGTTGACAATGGTCAGATTCCATGTCAGATTATACGATGTCCAGCTAAGCATTTTCTGTGAACAGGACTTTTGAGTGGAAAACACCCTTGCTGTCTCAAACACTTGCATTTCCCATTGGGACAACTGATCTATTGGTTCCCAAGCTGATCATCTGGAAAAGCAAACCAGGTCATATCCTTCCAGGAGCAGAAAAATAATTCTCGTTTTGCAGAAGTGAATTTGCTTTTCGGGAACTATTTCATTTCCCCTGAAAAATTGCTCAGTTTGCTCTTCTTGTCCAATTTTAATATGGAAATATTTTTCACCAAAGATGTGACACTGTTTTGGTTTGTGTTCTTCTTGAGACAGTCTTGCTGGTTTCCAGTCTAGGCCTAAGAATCACCTCACGTCCCATCACTTGTTTTGACAAGTACGTCTTCACAAGTGCTTGCAGAGTAATTATTGAGTTTCCTAGCATGACAGAAAAGGAGTCACACTGGAAGGCTCATTAGTGACTGTAAGGAAATGCTCACTTTTTTTTTGTCTACTGGTGGTAACAATGCCTGTTGCAAACTACAGCCTGTACTCCACAGTACTAAAATGATCCCACCAAAATCTCGCCTGTCTTAGTAATCTGCCTGCTTTGAACATCTACCAGCACCAGGTATTTGTCAGGACAAAGCAGGCACTTCAGATCTGAAGAAACCTAGTCTTCAAAAGTCAGAACTATAACTAAAGATCAAAACTTGGCAGTTGCATTCAAACCTTTTTTTTTTTTTTTTTGGCCGTTGCTTGAGCTCTTGAAAATTTCATGTCTCCTGGATAGTTCTACTGAAAAGGCCCAGCCTGGGAAAAACATGCAATGCTTAGGAACTTCAAAGGTAGCAGATGGATTCTTTCTGCCAGAACACAGCACTTGTGAGAAAGTTTTTTTTTAAAAACCTTGACCTCTCTAGGTGTGCGATGCATTTACAGATGAAGGCCTGATTTGCAGAAGACATATTTTTCAGTACAGCTCAATCCAAAAGGACATATTATTTCAGTTTAATACTGGTAATATATTTACATTGCATGTGCCTATGTCATGGTGCAAAATAATTATACAAAGATGGATGTTCTAAGGTTTCAGAGGTGTTATTTACAAATAGATTAATTTCCCCTGTACTCCATAAAAGCAATGTGATTCTGAAGGGGGCTATTTTTGCTCTGTATGGGGCTAATATTTCTACCAAGGCTCTTGCCAATATGCTGCTGCCATAGGCAGCTGTGCAGGATGTGCCTGCATAGTGGAATCAAAGATGTGCATTAGGTTTAGCTGAGCCAGCAGGGAGTGGAAGTGGATTCAGAAGTACATTCTATGAAAGCCAAATCGGTTCCTTTCCATTGGCATGTCCAGTTTTCACAAGTAGGGCATCACCTGGTGATCTTCCTATCCCAAGCAAAGCTGAAATCTTTTCATTTTTCCTCAATAGAGCAGAGCCTGAGACCATCAGGGTGTTGTATACTTGCTCATTTACTTGCTTTTGTTTTGATTTGTGTCTTTCTTCTCACAAAAGACTTACACCCACTGCTTGTGGCTGCTCAGTACTGTTCTCTCTGTCAGCTCCCAAAAAATCCCTGTAAGGGCTGGGCCATTTTCTTCCTCCATGAATCCCATCTTCCATAATGCTTGCTTCTTTGGACCATGAGACCAGGGCCTGACTCCCATTGCCTCACAGGCACATGGTGTCCTCTTGGTTATGCTGGCATCTTGCCTGAGCTGTCACAGGTGAAATACAGGTGCTTTGCACTCATGAACCATTCAGATCACATGTCCAGAGGGCCACTGCTTTAGGATAACCTTTTGTGAAGGATAATGTCTCCTAGTACTCTGATTTTTAACAGTAGACTGTGATTATTGGTTAATTTTCATCTTCTCTACAAATAGGGCATGTGATTTCTTTTATGCTTGTGATTTTTTGTGTCAGTTGCTTTCCTAACAGCTTATAGCTGAGTATGAAGAGCTCAGTCAGAGGGGTTTTTTTATGCATTTACAGAGGGAAATGTAAATGTTCAATTCCTATCACCGTAAAATTCTTCTCCACTAACAGTGTCTGATAAAAAAACACTAATTATGTTTATTTTTTTGGTAAATCTTCATGCAAGTACTTCAGTTTTCATTTTTACAAAGTTTTTAGCTTTAGCTTTGTAGATTCTAGGCAAGTCTGAATCTTCATAAATCAGAGAAAGAATTGTAAAAATTTATCTTTTTGTCTTGTCAAGCTCAACATTAAACATACCAGACGACTTATCAGGGCCTGTCAGGATTTCTGCTTGATGAGGACTGATAATCTTGCAAGGTCTTTTTAGTTTGAATCCTCTTTTTCTCCCTGTGTTTATTTTTAGGAAAGAGGGCAATACGTTGGCACACTTTTCTCTCCCTCCTCTAAAAAGGAACTCATTGTCAGAGACCTAAGGTTGTGCTGGTGTGAATGAGCTTCACTTTGTACCTTCTCTCTTGTGGGAGGTGGGTGGTCATGTGGAGCCCTTCACCCCCATGAGTCCCCACCAAAGTTTCTGAGAGATGCCAGCCAGGCCTGAGCAGAAACAAAAGCATGTACAACACCTCTGTCTATCTTCTATGTAACCTCCATGGAGCTGTGTCAGGCTGGAATAGATGTACACCTGAAAAATCCCGCTGGACATTTCTCAGCATCCTTAGGTGCTCAAATAGCTTCCAAACCTGCTTTCCTTCCTGGCAGCGTGTGAGCCCTGCCAGGCAGCAGACTGCAATCCAAGTGCATGAGAGCAATCACTTCCCGTCTGCTGCACTCGCTTCGCACTGCAATTGCCTTTCTCACACAGGGACAGAGGGATGCACAGCTCTGTAATTATTTCCCCAGCCTATGAATTGCTTGAGTAGGCACAGCTCCAAATACCATCACTGGGATCATCTTTAAAGACAAGTCGGGACCGCGCTCTGGGTAAAGGGCTTTTTTCAGCTTTTCATATGGACACGAGGCATACGTGATCAGACAAAGGAGTAGCTTGTCTTTCTTCACCATAACTTCTGAATCATTTCATTACTTGATATCCACTTTTCAGAGGTAGAAGCTTTGAAAAACTGTATTTTCACATGTTTCAGTGGTCACTGAAGAAGTGGAGAAGAGAGAGATAATGTACGTGTCCCCAAAGGGAGGGAGAAGACAGTATGAACTTAACCTTTGTCAGAGACCAGGGGTTAGGTACTCAGCACACACGAATGTGTTTGATTTCTTTGCTTTTCTGCATCAGATTTTGAGGTCTAGCCACGTCTAAAATGGACAGGGGAACATCCATGTGTTATCTGTTGTTTATTCATTAGAAATGTGGTTCACAGTCCCCGTCTCAACTGGGAAAACAGGAAAGCAGTGTGGCATGCTGCAGTCCTTGAAACAGCCTGGTGGTGCTGGTAAGATCTTCCTATGCTCTACCAGCCCATCCTGGTTGGGTTTTTTTTTCCTTTCTACCCCACTTCTGATCATCAGCAAACAGAATATTAGAGAATAAATAAGTTGACAGCCACAGCTATGAGTGTGTTTTTTTACTGGTGGTGCTGCATCCCCTTGTATCTGAGATGAAAAGACACAGGCAAAACCTAAAACCTGGAGTATTTTCCTTTACTTGTTATATGTGCAGTGACAGGCCAAGCTGTATACTTGCAGGATGTGCTGGTCAGCATTGCTAAAGCAGTACTACCAAAGCAGACAGTGGGCTTTGCATTTTCAAGAGACATTTTTGATTTTTCAGCACTGCATAATTTCTTGAACTAAGTAGCACTTATACAAAAGACCTGACTGTCAAAAGATGAGCTTTGGCCTTCTCACATATAATATGAAAAAGTCTTCTTTTGTTGTTGTCTTGGGCCAGGATACCAAATCACACAATCTCTGAATTGAAGCTGGGCTTTTACTTTGGGTCACCCATTTTGGCTGTAGGGGAATGGGTGTGTTCTTGGGTTACCCAGCCCTTTCTGTGCTCATGGTCATGCAAAGTTTTGGTATGTCTGTGCTCATCACTTAAAAAGCAAATCTCTACATCTCTTCACCTGGCTCTGTGTGTGCATGGGAGTGCAGGTGCATGCAGACACCCTTCTGAGGAAATGTGGTAGTCTTTTCACTGTAAGAAACTAATAAAACCTCCAGAGAACTAAACCCTCTTGTGTCAGAAATGAGTCCAGAAACCTCAAAATTATTTCCTCCTCACATGGAGCTGCTAAGGACTTTTTTAGGTAGAAATCTTCCCAGCAGAACTCTGTGCTAGTATCTTCTTGAGTTCATCTTCTTCTAATGAAGATGGTAGTAAAAAGCATGCCTGTGGCAGGTGAGCCCAGGTGGAGGAGCTTCTCCTCCTAGTGATGGAGCTCCAGGAGGAGGTAAGTAGGTTCAGAAGATCAGAGAGTGCAAGAAAGAACACACCACTGCAGCCGCATCCTGTCCTCCCTGAAATAAGCCCAACAGGCTGACAGGGCTCATGACACAGAGAAATCCCTGTACTCTCTTTGCCTGGATGAACATGGTGACTTAGAGTATAAGGGTAAATGGCAGCAAGTTCCTGGCTGGCACAGCAGGCACCACTGGTGTGTGTCTCCAGCAGCTGCCACCGTTACCCTTGCATAATAGGTACAGTGTCCTGCAAGGAGAACTGAATGCTGACAATTATGATGGTTCACCTAACTTGGAGGTGTCACCAGGGCTAAATAGGACTACACTCATCAACACCTCTCCAGTAATGAAGAAAAGGTGAGTCATTATCACAGATGACTCAATTCTTCTCCTTGTTGGGAACTTCAACTTACCAGATGTCTGCTGGAAATGTAATACAGCAGAGAGGGAACAGTCCTGAAGGTTCCTAGATTCTGTGTAGGATAACTTCCTGATGCAGCTGGTGAGAAAGCCTACCAGGAAAGGTGCCCTGCTGGACCTGCTGTTTGTCAACAGAGATGGGCTTGTGGAGGATGTGATGGTTGGAGGCCATGTTGGGCACAGTGACCACAAAATGCAAGAGTTCTCTATTCTTGGAGAAGTAAGGAGGAGGGTCATCAGAAGTGCCACCTTGGACTTCCAGCGGGCAAACTTTGACCTTTTTCAGAGATAGAATACACACAGTAGTATTGAGGGAGCTAGCAAAAGTGCTCACCAAACTACCTTCCATCATTTACCAAGGTCAAGTGTCAGGCCACAACAACCCCATGAAATGCTACGGGCTTGGGGAAAGAAAGCTGTCTGGTGGAAAAGGACCTGGAAGTGTTGATTGGCAGCCAGCTGGCTGCATATGAGCCAGCAGTGTGCCCAGGTGTCCAAGAAGGCCAACAGCATCCTGGCTTGTATTGCGAGGTGGGGGGTGGTCTCTTCTACCAAGTAACACAGGACAGAACAAGAAGAGATGGGCTCAAGTTGTGCCAGGGGAGCTTTAGGTTAGATATTAGAAGAAACTTCTTCACTGGAAGGGTAACTAAACACTAGAACAGGGTGCCCTGGAGGTGATTGCAACACCATCCCTGAAGGTGTTTTAGAAGACATGTAAATGTGGTGCTTTGGAACATCATTTAAGCACTGGACTTGGTAGACTTAGGTTAACTGTAGGTAGTATATGTTATAGTTGGACCATAGGATCAACCAGAATGATTCTGTGATTCTGTGAGGTGGCCAAAGGCCAATGGTTGTTGCCCTTGTGTGAGAGCCCTGGCACTGGGAGGTCCACCTGCCAGTTGGATTGTGTCCCAGTTGCAAGGTAGATGCAGACACCATGACGTATGGGTTCCTCTGAGCCTGTTTCAGTCATAGGAGCTGATGAGTGTAGATTATCTTTAGTTAATATTTATTATTTCTTGACATGCCAACTCTTCAGCTGGTAGAAATCATGCCCTCTCCGCTTACTTCTGTGTGACAGAACTTCTTCTTTGCCAAATGTCTTTCCAAGAAGGGGACCAAGCCAGGGACTCACTCTGAGGTGCAGATTCTCCAGATGATGCTGGAGCAGTCTGTGCTTACATGGCTTCACCTCTAGGTGCCTATGGCTCTCACACCCTTGTGTCACAGGGCTTAGCTTTTTGCTGGGACAAGCTGTGTGCTCTGGGGCTTTTCCTCAGGGATCACTCCAAGACAGAGCTGAGTTCTTCCAGTCACATTTGCAATGCACTATTGTGGAGGACTGGTATGTTAGTTTTCTGAAGTTTGGCAGAGCTTGGAACCATTGAAAACAAGTTTTTATGTGAGGAAATATGAGGTGAGCATTGCTTGCAAACTACTTACAGAGCTCTGCTTGCAAACCAGCTCTGTGTATGAGTGCAGATGCCTGCAGTCGTGTTAAAACAGAGTGCTTGCAAAGATAAGCACTTCAAGATCATCCAATGACACCATAATTTTAGCTATGACAAGACAGCTGTCTTGTGATTTTGCATATGGCTCTTCACACATACATAGCTTGTGCTTTGGCTTGCATCTATACTCAAGCCAAAGCTCTCAAAGTGTGAGGAACATGGCCTGTGCTGATCACTTTCAGCTAATGGCTTTCAGCCCTTGTCCAGCTTGTCCACTCAGGGGGTTGGGGCAGGGGCTGCCTGTGTGTGACCCAGGCATCCTGCCCTTGGTAGGTCTGTAGACATGACTGATACCGACCTGGAGGTGGGTCTGGCCCTGGGAAAAGGAGCAGTGCTGTGTATGGTGATTTTCCTGGCTGAGCAGCAAGATTTGGTCTGTGAGCAACAAACACAAGCCCACTAAACTGCCAACCATGCATGCTCATAAAAAATGGAGGTAGCATCTGTTAGAGAAAATACGTTAGATACAACAACCTGAGAGAGGAAAAGCTGCTGCTGCTCCAGGCCCTCAGGTCCAACCAGCAGCAAGGCTGGAGATGCAGTCCCAGCAGAGCACACAGGTACACCAGGTATGCTATGTATTTACATATATACATGGCTGGCCACACAGATCATAGAAGGGCACTCAGAGGACTCAAAAAATGCAGTCAGCACCCTCAGCCTCATTCTGCTCCTCTCCCTGAGCAGGATGGAGGTCCACTAGTGAGAACACATCTATACCCATACCCGTGTCTATATCTATACATCTGTGCAATGTGCATCCCTCCAGTACCTGAGCTCAGGTACCCAGTCTGCACAGTAGTGAGAGGAAGGATCCCTCAGCCTTTCTGAGGAGGAATAAAGGGCATCAAGGAGAGGGGAGTGTACTGTGTTGGATGGGGCAACTGAGAGTGGGAGAGAGGCTGTCATATATAGGAGCATGGCATGGGATGCAATAGCTTGGGTAGGTCCAACTTACTTGTCCCAGTTAGGTCTTGCTTGAAGAAAGGCAGGTTTGAGGTTTCCCCTGTTAAGATGGATTAAATGCAAGGTTGCATGAATACTGCAAGAGGCTTTCTCTGCCACTGTGGCTCATGTGTATGCATGTTCATGAGGCTGGTGGTTGCAGCTGTGGGCACTAAATAGGTTGGTATGATACTCTGTCCTAACTAGGACAGCTTTTTGTGGGGCTGGAGCTCTCCCTTGACACCGAGTGCCTCTGTGCAGACTCCAAGTGAAAGGCAAATGCTCAGAGGATGATGCCTCAGGCTAGCAGAGCCCATGGGCCATGCAGAGTGTGTGCGTGGCCAGGGCACAGACAAGACTGTATTCATAAGAGCTGATCTGCAGTAGGTCGCTACTGCTGGCCTGTCCATACTCCTCTTACTCCCATCAGACAGATGGCACATTTGCTGGGCAGGGGATGTTAGTGAATACTGAACAGCCCAGCCTGTGCCAGCACAAAATAACACAGCTGCTGTTCTCAACTGTGATAGAGTGAGGAACTACCTGCTGTGGTAGCCAAGAACATATGTCACTGTGTGAGAGCGCTGGGTCTCTTGTTCTTGGAAGAGCAGCTTTGAAATGGATGGCCCTGGCCCCTGATTTGGGACATTTGGGCCACATCCTTTGGCTTTGCAAAAGGCCTTGCCACACGCATCAGTACATTCCATGTTTGAAACTTACTTGCTCCTTTCAGAGGAGAGGAAGAGCCTAGTCCTGGACGGAGTGGCAGAGGATGTCTTGTGGCCCTTTGATTCCCCAGGGTCTGCCTCAGACTGTCATAGCTGCTCTGAAAGGGGTTTTATCAACTATCAGCACCTCTAATTCTCTGCTTCCCAGGCAGGAGCTGGCTCCTAGCCAGTTGTTTGAGTATGGGTAGACTTCTCTCATGCTGACTTTTCCCTTCAGGGTAGATGACTTCTCAGAAGAGAGGTGTTTGTGCACACACAAAAATGACCAATTTGAGTGCATTGTGTGTCAGCAGCTGCTGATTTCAGTGCAGTGGGTGAGGTCTTGGGCCAGGTAACTTTGTAAGTGTCTTGTGTAATCTCTTCTTCATTCCTTTTTGTCCTTTACATCTTGTGGTCACATTTCCAAGTCATGAACTACAGCTACAAAAAGGTATTAGATTAATGAATGGCCTCATTGCTTTAGCCCTTAAGCTAATTTTCAGTAATTGGAAAGGTAGCTCACAAATACCATTTCCTGGAGTCTTTAATTCATTATGCAGGTGTTTAATTACAAGGAAGCTTTGGGACAGGACAGAGGCCAACTAAAAATGTTTGAGGAGATGAAGGGTCTCTTTTATTAGCAAGAATAGGCTGCACAATGGCAAACTCTGTACATCAGTCGTTCTGTGCCAGACATTTATGCCTTGTGCATTATGCTGAGCCAGCCAGAGCCCAGAGACATATCCATACAGTTGGGCTCCAAGGGTATAAAACATTATTCCCTTCTGGCATCCTCTCTTTGTCCTGCTGTTACTTTTTGTTGCTCACCTATTGGCTCATTATTTCATAGGCTGACAACACAGCAGGGATTGTTTCGGTGCAGAATATTGCATATTCAACAGGTTACTTGCATGCCTGCCACTAAGCTCCCTGTGTCTGTAGTATGCACAAAATCAGAGGCCTGTTGGGTGTTGGCATCGCAGGAACAGGGTAATAAATCTTCCACAGCAATCAATCAGGGGATTCAGGCCCCCTGACTTCAAGCAATCCTCACCAAGTTTAAACAACTTTTTAGTCAGTGGTTTTTCTGTGTGTGTTTTTTAGCTTAGACAGCAGGGATGCATTTTGTTAGCTGGGACATGGAAGGGCTTTTGTTAGTTATCCTCTCATGTTGCAGCTAAATACTTAATATTTCACATCTGCAAAGGCAGGGTATCCAGGACAGATTATATTCCAGGAGAGGACACAGAAGGAACATGCTCCCAGTCCAAGGGTACAAACAAGACACATGATTTTGCACCTGCCTGTAGGTCACCCTGCTTAAGAAGGCAGGAGAAAATAAGAGACCCATTGCAGATCTGGGATTGGAACATGGTCCTGCCATTCTGGCCATACCAATGTCTGCTTCAGTTGTCAGAAAAGCCATAAAGCTTTAGATGCTGCTTCAGTGGCTGCTTCAGAAGCCTGGTGAGGTGATGAAGCTTCTCACATCCTACGTGGTCAATGATCTTCCTTGAATTCTCCTGTGGCAGGAACAACAAAGTGCATCTAGAGGAGTTCTTTGAGCACTGTTTATGTAATAGACCTTTCCTTCATCTCAGGCTGTGACAGCAGTCTTTTCCAAAACAAAAACAAACTAAAGGAGGCACAGACATCTGAAGTTTAATACATGCAGCAGTAAATGAATGGATGCTTTCAACAGTGAAGACTTTAGGTTAACCTTTGTTTGGCCTGGAGAATACTCAGGTATTTTTTTCTTCTTCTCAGGGATCAACATCATGTATCAGAGACTCAGGGCTGTATTCTGAACTTGAATGGACGGTTTAACTACCTCAGTAGCTGTTCTGGTGAGGGCTACTGAGTTACTATGTTGTTTGGATACACAGCAAAATGAGCCAGTCACTTCTGATTACAATCTATGTATCTCTTTCAAATGGGAAAACCACTTCGAAGTGAAGACTTGAGTCTAGTGGTCTGGGCACCCAGCGATGCCTGACAGACTACTTTAACTCATTGAATTGACCAACTTCTCAGCAGTAGAAAAGAAACTAAGTTTTTATATGTTTATTTTGGGATGAACTACAAGAACCAGCTGAAAAGGAAGGGACTAGAACCTACCTGTAACTGTGCAGTTTGTACCTAAAACTAGGCACTGCATTTTCACAAGTGATGACTATGTTCTTCAGCCTCAAATAGATACTGGATTATGTGTTGTATCAAAGTAGATGAATCTTTTGACTCACTGCAAGGCAGAAGCTGGGAAGGGAATGCAGCTGTTGTGCAAAGGGATACCATATCTGAGATAGGAAGGGAGAAGATTTCATTTTCAGCTGTTGTGCCTGAGCAGCATGCACCTCTATCATGGTTATGTGCTGAGGTTTTCCTTCAGGGAAAACAGGAAAACTAAACCAGATAAAGATGGCATATCATGGGACTCTGGAAGGCAGCACAGTAAAAGACAGATTTCTACTGCTAGTGGCAGTGTCCAGGGGGACATCTGTAAAGTTAACCTCTGCGCCAGTCAAAAAGCTTGAGAGCCAACAAGACCATCAAAAAACAAACCTGTCCCACTAAAGCAGATGGAGAGATTGCACTTTGTTCCCATGGCTCCAAAGTATTGAGGCCAGCAGGAACAGCTTCCCTGAGGCAGCTGCTAGAAATTTGGGCTGCCAGGTGCATACAGATACACAGGTACTCTCCTCCTTCAGCAGCTCTGGCTTCGATCTGTAACAGTCTTTATCCTACCTCACACCAGTCTTTGTGTTGTCCTGTTTCCAGCCCTCGTTTCATTTGTGCCTAAAATGGTTGAAATCATTCTCTAAGAAGTTATTTAGTTATCTAATATTATTGCATTGTTTCCAAACACTGTTTCCTAATCTAAACAACAGCATTTGCTGTGTGCTTTGCTTCCAACTGTATTCACAGAAGTAGGCAGGACATTAAAATGCACCTATCAAGATACATGATCTTAATGTAGTCTTGGTAATAAAAGCAATGTATTTTATGTGCTTGGGGGGGAAAACACCAGCTTTTTCATAGTGTGAAAGTATTTCTTCTCCCTTCCCCCATGCCAGGTTAATATTAAAATACACTCATTATGAGGAATGATGAGGAATGAGCTATGAATTACATTTCCATACCCTGACCCTTCTTGTATCATTTCTAAGAAGTGTGAAAGTCATGGTTGCTTGGGTGAATGCAAGTCCATGCATGTTCACAGAGAGACTCAGCTTCCTCCAAGAAGGTGAGGGAAGCCAGAGATAAAAGAATAGAGATCAAAGCATTGAGCAGGAGAGATGGAACTGGCAATCCCTGCTCAACCATGTTCCTGATCCTGACTTCCTTGGACTGAGTACTTTGCCATCATGAAGTCACAGAATCAAAGAATTGCTGGAGTTGGAAAGGACCCCTAGAGATCATCTAGTCCAGCTCTCCCACTGAAGCAGGATAACCTAGAGCAGTTTATACAGGACTGTATGCAGGCAGATTTTCAGTATCTCCAGAGAAGGAGACTCCACAACCTCCCTGGGCTGCCTGTTCCAGTGCTCTGTCACCCTCACCATAAAGAAGTTTTTCCTCATATTTAAATGGAACTTCCTATGTTCCAACTTGTACCCATTACCCCTCGTTCTGACACTGAGAACTCCTGAGAAGAGCCTGGCTCCATCTTCTTTGCACCCAATACTAGATACTTACATACATTGATAATGTCTCCTGATAAGTCCAGGACAAAGGATACAATCCAAACCAGCTGTTACCCAGCATTCCCAGGCCCCATGCCCAGACATGGACAACGGGTGTCAGTGTCCATCCCAGCATCATGAGGTGTATCACCATGAGGAACCTCTCCTTATGGCTACTGTCTCTAGCAAGAAGTGTAGAAATTTAATGGTGGGAGCTGGAAATAACAAATCTTTTATTCCCAGGTCTAGTTCAGGAAACCATGTCTGAATTTGGTCTTTTTATTGCTCATCTGATGGTGGATCTCTGGAAGGAATCATGTCCTCTCTTCACAACAGAGACCAAAAGTTGGTGGAAAATTCCCTGTCCATGGTTCAGAGCCTAGTAGCTGCTCCCAGCACTTCCCTTCATTATGTGAAGGACATACTGCTGAAGCTGAAGGTGGTCCTTTGGCTGGTGATGGCAGGCAGAGCAACTTCCAAATCCTCCCACATGTGATAACCCAGGAAATGGGATTCAATGTCCAAAGACATGTGGGCCTTTGAACTAATTTAAATAGTAATTGTCCCAGGCTGGGATTTCTGGCTTTCATTCAAGACACCACTCTTAGTAATTGTGCTGAATGTGTCCTCATTTGTTGACCTTGTCGCACAGATGGCTTTGTTCTAAGCAGGTTTCTACAGTCTGCAACTAATTAAGCAATTAATTAGGAGCTTGCACTTACACAGAAGCTACTGTAAAGCAATAGCTTCTGTGACCTTATGGGACCTTGTCACAGCATTGGTCCAAAGACTGTCCAGCTTGTCTTTGATAAGTTTCAGTGCATCCACCTAATCTCATTTTGAAGTACAGCCTGGACAGGTTGACTCAGCTTAACCTGGACTCACCCTGTGCATCTTCTGGGGCTTTCTTGATGTGTCTACAGGATGTCTCACTTATATTTGAAAGCTTTCCTTCCCTGGTGGTGAAGACCACCTTGCCCTGTGCCACTCAGAGGCTATTCCTAAATTGTGGTGAACAGGAATTTCTTGTTACCCAGGACTTTCAATATTCCCATAATGATAATGAGTATTTAAATCACATGGGCATTGGCTCTTACTCTTTCATATCTCACTTTCTTCTGTCAACATTTTTTTGCCTTTTTCCTCCTGTCAACCTTGTTTCAAGCCTTAAGACACTCTAAGTGTGTCATAGAGGCTATTATGCCTTATGACTCCCTTCCCCATCTCTGTGTTTAAGACATTCTAAGTGTGTCATAGAGGCTATGCCTTATGACTCCCTTCCCCATCTCTGTGTTGTATAATAGTAAAACCATAACACACACTTTATATATCTGCTAATGGGAAAACAGATCACCATAGAGGTTTCCACTGCATGTATGCATCCTGGCTGGAAAACCAATGAGCAGCATTAGTTCCCCTTCATTTCTTTATTAACAGCAAGGAATTTCAAAGTATTACAGGGCGTTGGATTCAGCCTGGGGAATTGGTAACTTTATTTGCCTGTTTTTTACTCATGAACTGCAAGTGGAGGTTAATATTCTCTGCACTTTTCTTAGCAGAAGTGTTGAAAAGAAAGAAGAATTAATTTAAATTTAATTTAAACTTAAATTTAATTTTGCTTTAAGTAAATTTAAGCAATATTGAAGGTAAGCTCAGGGAGCAAATTTTCATTGTGGCATGTGATGATTACCTCACTTCAGGGTTCCTGTATTCCTTTGTGAACATGAGACCCAGCTCAGCCCTTGCTCCATACACATTATGTCTTAACAGTGGATCTCCTTCCCTGAGGGAACCAGGATCTCTGGAGTGGAAAGGCCTTCATCTTTGAAAGGTTATGAGAGTACTCCTGCATCTCCTGATGACGGAGGTCTCTGTGGAAGATGCCTTTCTCTAGGATCGCCTGTATCCATAGCCACTGGGTACCCAAGGCATCCCATGCCTGGGCAGATCACCACTTCCAGTATTCAAGGAAAGGAAGCTGCCTAAAATAAGTGAATTTCTGCAATGTTCGTTATCACTGGAGTTTCCTCACCTCATCAAGCTGTTTTGCCAATATGCTGAGAGGGGGCATTGCTCCTCCTTGTAGCAGGTACAAGCTGTGGTAGGAACACTGCAGGAACAACACTCACTTGTCCTTGGAAGTAGCTATGCTGTCCTGAATCTATATGGTGATTCGACCTTGAATGCATTTAAAATAATGGCACAGGTTTCACTTGTGTCTGTCAGCACATAAAGCAGTGGTAAGTACATATGAAGGCAGCCTATGCCTCTGCCAGATTTGACATGGAGATGGCTTGTGGTACAGCTTTACCTCAAGAAGGGCTGAGCCTGGGTCTTGCTTCCTTGTCATTTGCAGAGGACAAAAGGAAGGGCACCTACAGGAAGACTTTAGAAGGGAACCACACCTCAGACACTCCAGCCATGGTGCAGCTTTCCCTGTGTTGCCGTCCTTGCAGTCAGGCTCTGAACACTTTGATGTTGCTCTCTCTGCCCCTTGGGTGCAGCTCTCCTTGGATTGGAAATTTCCTATTTACTAAGATCCAGGATAAATGAATGATCCAATCTTCAAAACCCATTAGGGATTGATTACAAGCAGAAGTTTTACTGTTTTAATTAAAGCAGCACACTTCAGGCAGCACATCCCTGTAATGCAGGATTAGTATCAATGTCCTTTAGATCAGAAAAGATCTTCCCAGGTATAAGAGATTGGGTAGAAGGGAGGAACCTGTCCTGCAGGCAGCATGAATATACTGGCACCCTATGCTACAATTACCCTGAAAGAGGAAACAGTGTCCTGCTGGATGCAGCTATACTACTGCCAATCTGTAGGTCAAACTGACTTTCCTTTTGAGCAGTGACTCAGGAGGGTTTCTGCACAACAAAGACAATTGAGACACTTCAACAGGTCCTTCACGAGAGTGCAACAACTGAAAGTCCAAGCAGGTTCTGAGAAGAAAAACAAGGTGGTGAACAGCTAGAAGGAAGATAAACAGCCATCTCCTCTATAGAGGCCAGGCTTGCTGATGCAGGCATTAGAGTAATCTCTGAGGTTTCTAGCTTTAGATATTAAAGATACCACTGTTTGGCATCAAGCTCTTACATTCAGGATGTCTTCAGAAAAAAAAAGGCTCAAATGGTTGGAACATGAATTTCTCTTAACATTGTAGATCATATTTTCAGCTCTAGTTGGAGTGAGGGGAGGCCTGTTTTGCTTTTGGAATAGCATATGTGTGAAGATTCTGTTGACTTGCTGTTTGCCATAATGTGATTTGGGGGAAGTAACTGCTTCTGCTCATTTTGGGAAGTCAGCCAGACCTGAACATTCTCACAGTGAGCAATGTGACACCTGGATTCCTGCTTCCTTGCATTCACTGTTTAGTTACAGAGCCCTGCTATTAGCACAAAAACTTCTTTTTCTCCCCTCTGTAACAGCTCCCTTGTGGATTTGAGGCTGTGATATTTTTCTGTCCACAAAGGAAACAGCATGCTTAAAAATCATTTGATAAGGCCAAAATAATTTACCACCTACCAAGTGTGACATATTTCAGCAATTGCTAATTGAGCTAAGAGTTTGCTGTCATAGCTCTGTGCAAAGGGAAATCACAACCTCTGTGAAATCTCTTTGGCAGAATGTGCCTCATCTGCTATCTCCAGTATGAGCACAGGGTGGTGGTAGCATTGTCGACATTAAATCACCTTTCCAGTATGTTCAGCTTCTCTTTTCATCTACCAGCCCATACCTCACCAGCCTGGTGTCTTCACTGTATGTGCTTGCATCTGCTAGGAAGGCAAGTAAGATCACTCTTCCTAGCAATTGCTGTGTTGAAGAATCAAGGACAAAATGTAGAAATGCCACCATTTGTAAACCCTGGCAAATATGTGGACTGCTTATCCTATGAGGTGTCCAGTCTGGGGACATTTGTTGTAAGTCAGGAGGATACCTCCTGACATTCTCAGTGTCTCAAGGGGCACTGAGTTGTCAGAAATGGAGGGGTAGTCTTTCAAGAGGAGGTAATTTGTACCCCAATATCCCTGTCACAGCAGGCATTTACAGATGAAACTGCAGCTCATATCTGGTTGCCCTAATCTGCTGCTATGTCTTGTAAACAGGCAGTGCTTCAGCCAACATTGGAGCAAGGGAGAAGCAGAAGATGGACAATACTCTTCCTTCCATCACAGGTCCTCCTTGATCCTCCTTTTCTGCAGCAAAGACCTGGAGCAGGGCTAGGGTTACGTGGTGTCAGGAAGGAGGAAGCTATGTTGGCAGGAAAGCTTCTGTGCTCCAAGGCAGTGCAGAAAGGAGAGGCACGTGCTGGGAGTGGTGTGAGTCCCTGTCCATGTAATGCTGGTGCATGACATGGAGTCCTTGAACCCTCTGCGGGTTAACACAACTTCATGTAAAATTATGTGTAATAATAATATGGCACAGCCTCACTGTGCCATAAATTCCTCTGAGGAAAATCCTGACTTCTCACTTTAAAATGAAATAAGTTAGCAAAAGCAGTACTCTGAAAGGCTTAAGCAGCCATGCCAAGGGAATCTTAGTAGGGCATTTTAGCCAGCCCAGCAGGGCAGGATATTCAACTAAGCAGTCAGAACAAAAAGTGCTGCAAAAAACTGCAGTTAAGTATTTCATTTGCTGTTTGGCTGTTAGGTATGGCCGAGACATTCCTGATTGGTTTGTGATGCCTGAAATGCTATTGCTTTCTCAAAGACCAAATTGTTCTGCTCTGCGTATACACGAGAAAGCCTCTTGCCTTTCTCTTATGAATTGATTTAGGAGAGAGAGGAAACATATTTTGGAGAAAGCAAGTTAAAGCTTTTTTTTCTTAATGATAAGTGGCTGAGCATAATTCAGTTTATTATTAATTCCAAAGAAAGGAAACAGAACCATGATGTCATGTCTTTTTAACTCCACTCAAACGTTTCATCTCCTCTTTTTCTGACTGAAGTGACTCATAAAATCATAGACATTAGGCATGGCAAAGACCTTTAAGTTCATCTTGCCCATCTGTCTGCCACCACTGGCTTGTTATTTAGAATGGTAAACAAGAAAACCATGTTAGTGAGAGACACAATGTTCTCTGAAAGAATGGGAGTACTAGGATATTCTTCTGTTATTTGTGTATGTCACACTGGGTCTGCAACCAGAGACCTTGATGTTGATGCAAATGAAATCAATACAATGTGGCTAAAACAGATCTCACCTTTCTGGGCTCCAAGAATCCTTCCACAGAGAAAAAGCTTGTTTCCACTCCAACCCATTCCTCCCCTTGTGTATTCTTGCTTACATCTCTTCCCACAACTGCTTTGTTATGTGTCGCTTTTGGTGACATCCTTTTAGATGAGATTAGTGGTTTAATTTTTAGACATACTGGTTATCATGAACCACTGGTTAAACTCACTGGGAACAATAAAGCCCCAGAGCATCTCTGATGTGGGTCATCTGCGACTGGAAATGCCTCAGGTCCAACAGCCAAAAATATGGCTGCTAGAAAGAAAGGTGATCTGCTGGAAATCTAGTTATGAGAGGCAAACCTTGGAACAAAAGCTGGCAAAGGAGAAAGGATCTGTTATCACACCTTTGAAGAGAACCTGGCATACCTGGTCCCTCATGCCCCTGAGACAAGGCTGAGGGCTGAGTGTCAAATCCCTGCAAATTCTGTGGGGCAGGGCCCATCCTACAGGGCTATGGGGCTGTGGCATGCCAACGCACATCTGGGGTCCTAAGTGCTGTACAGGAGTGTGGGATATTTATTCAGCACATGCATTGCAACAGAATTTCTGCTAGGTGCTGAAATCACACACAAGCCAGTCATACTCCCTGCCTCTCCTCCTTACTTTTCCATTACTGCAGCTCTGACATCTCTGGTGTCGCTACTGATGGCAAGCCTAAGTCCTCTGGTTGCTGTCCTGAGAGCATTTTTGCAGAAGCTGGCAATACAGCAGGCAATTTGAACAGTTACCTTTTCAACTCACTTGTTTTCTGGCCACATGTGTTCTCTAATGTCAGGAGAAGCCACCGGAATCATTATCCACAGGACAACTCATGAAGACCCAATATATCTCTGATGACGTGCACCTATTCTGCTGTCAGGACACTTGACAATTTCACTCTTCATCTGCCAGGATCATTTTGCTGTGACCTCAATAGCACGTGGACATGGGCTAAGCCTTCTCTTTGTAGCAGGAGTGATGGGGACTGCTGCTCCCCTGCTAAGTCCACCCTACCAAGATGCTCTGACTTCTCTGATTAGCTGTCTGTGGCAGAGATGTCTGTGAGAGCTCGCTGCTTCTGAGCCCCTGCAAGGAAAGGTCATTAACCTGCAGCCTGCCTGTCTGTGGAAAATTATATTCGTATACCCAGCAGCAAAGGACAACCAAATCATCACCCAGTCAGACTCCATTAAGATGGCCCTCAGGAGGCAAATGCCTCTTACCATGAAATTATGTGCCATTGATCATTTCAGCACCCAGGGCTTCTAATAGGTTCACAAGCCAGTTTCGTCCAGTGAAATGTCTTCAAACAGCAAGTGAATCTGATTCCTCAGAGGGAAGCATGAAATGAAGACCTGTCTGTGGGAGTTTTCCTCGCAGGTGTTGGAAAAGGCACAAACACCCCCAGTGTCAGAAAATGCCACCTGCATCCTGGATTGCAGGCATTCCTGTGTTATGGTATATGTACCTCTGCTTCCTCCACACCTCCTTTCAAACAACAGGAGGGCAAATGGGCAAAATATGCACTGAAAGCCAGTGTAGGGTCTCCCCAAAACTCAAGACTGGGTTACAATGACCTACCACCTCAGAGGAGGAACCAATAGTGCAGTGACAAACTCCTGTAGATGCTGCTCCATGGTGGTGTGGACACAGCAGTGCTGAGCAGCTTGCCCGTAGGTTAGGAGCAGAGAGTGAATTTCTGGTGCAAAACCCCAGCTAGGAATAAAGGCAGGTCCTCTGGGATTGTTAAACCCATTTCAGTCTCCCTCAGCTCATGGCTAACTTCGTTATCCTTGGTACTTCCTTTGTTCATCTTACAAAATTTCTTGAGTAAGTCTCCTTACATTGGGAATGGCTCTGCCAAGAGATACCCCATGTCCCTTCCACTAGCTGTACCCCATCCTCAGAAAATCGCTTTCACTGAATCCCTTTCAGTTTCTCCTGTCCACAAGGAAATTTCCAGGCAGTAACCACTGATGAGCTGTTATACAAGCATTTAGAGCTCCAGCTCCAGGGCTCCAGCTTCCAGATACCTCCAGCGGGAGACAACAGGAACTTTTTGGGATGACTTTACAGGACTTTGCTTACACAGTCCTTTGGGTCAGCCTTCATGCCAGTGTCTCTGCGACAAAATGAGATGCTTGTCCCTTAGCCATCAGTGGCTGCCTAGGCTGCTTGAGTTGGAAGGTGCAACCCAAGCAAGGGAGAAGTCCTTTCTGTTATCTCTGCCAGTGAAGACATGCCAGCAAAGGCAATAATGGATCCCCTCTGGCTTCGACAGTGCTGATGGTGCTGATGTTAGATCACTGTGAGGAAACATTACATGGCTCTATATTTGTGATTTACATAAATTGCATTGTAGAGGTTTACAGTCTAATATATGCATTTGCTGCTCTGTTGGGAGCTGTAAAGAAGAAAATAATGTAATAAAGAGCCTTCTGGTCCTGACATAAAATTCAGCATAATACATATAATTATCTCTGCCTGTGCCAGCCCTTCCTTCTTGCTGTTGCCTATATTTTCAGTATGTGGCAATATTACCAGTTCCTTAAGCCAACTAAGGCTCCTTGCTGGTGTAGATCAGAGCAGAGAAAAAGTCTGGAGAAAAGGAGGACAGGAAGAAATGCAGGAATTGTGAAGGGCAACCTGCAAACATGGAGGAAATAAACTGTTCTCCATATCCAATCCAGGATGGCTAAAAAGTCTCAGTCCTAGGTTGCAGTAAGGTGGGTCAGTGTTCAACTTTAGAAGAAGCTTTCTAGTGGTGAAGATGGGGAAATGCAATATTACTTTACCTGGGCAGAGGATGGAGAACAGCTTGGATGAACAGTCAAGAATGGCATTGCAGCTTTTATAGGCAGAAATTAAGATTTCTACAAGATTATCACTGGTTTTGCTCAAATCCTCTCTGATGCCAGTTTGATATAAGTTGGAGATGATTTATTAGTATGATTCTGCTCTGTGCTCTGTAACTAATTTTTTGGGGGAGGAAGCATAATAATGTTTAATTTTGCACAGCAGCAATCTCTCGGTCTTGAATTAGTTTGCTGGTTACTTAATACCTAGTGCATTTGCAGCCTCTTCTGAACCTATTGACAAATTCTGGAGTGGCTTTCTACTCCTGTCAAGACTGCCACTCAACTTCATTAGAAAGCATAATGACAGCACTCTTTGAAGCCAGAGAAGGAGGTGGGTGGGACTGAAAAGTGGCACGTTTCTTCAAGGATGGGGGTAAAGTTTGTAATAAAGCCCTGGTGCCTGCCTCCTCCCACCAGCAGTTTCTCCATTGCTGGAGCAAAAAAAAAGAATTTTCCATCCTGAGTCTTTCCAGACTTCAAAAATTTGCCTTAGTGTCCTAAATTCCAGTTCTGAGCTTTCTATGCTTTTCATGAAGATGTGGGAAATAGGTGGGTTTGATGATTAAAAATCAATTTCAGATCTGAAGAGGCTGTTGTACCAGGTGACAGTTCTCCATTTGCCATAAAAAAGTGCATTAAAGACTCAAGGTGTTAGTTTTCGATACAAATTCTATACACTGAGTAATGGGACAGATTAAGACCCTGACCTGGTTCTGTTTGAATTACTCTTGTTATCTGTGATCTGCTCTTTGTGCCATCTACACAGTGAGGCTTTCTTTGATTCTCTTGCCTTCAAGTATAATGCTCATCTTTGCATGGTACTCCGTGTCTCATTTCTTCCTGCAGGTTTTGTGTCCCTTGATGGGTGAAGGTAATCTCACCAATTTGATAAGAGAGCTCTGTCTCACTTGCAAGTTGCTCAGATTTGCTCGGTCTGATGTCATATGGAAACTGTACATAATGTACTATTTTGGTGACTTTGCTAGATGGTGAGCTAACTGCTTTTGCAGGATTGCTGAATTTGACCGTGTATTTTTGGAGTAACATTTCCTTTTTAGTGCTTCTTTACGTTAACCCCCAATACTCTGAAAATAAGAGGTAGTTTCCTCCAGCAGGAGGGAAACTGTTTCTCATGTTAGTTTCCAAATATTCAGTAAACCCATGCTTAGCGACTAAGAATAGTGACCAGGTCACACCAGCAGGCTGTGTCAATACACATCAAAAAGGGTTTGACAGCTCATCCAAAAGAAGAGTTTTTTTTTTTCTTGTTTGTTTTTTTTTTTTTACAGGTCCCTGCAAAAGAGTTCAACAACAAGAAAAAAATGCTTTGGGGAGAATGCCCAAGGCAGAGCAAAACATAAAAGCACCCAAGTTTGCAGTTAAAAGGCTACATGTCTCCATACAGAATTGCTACCCTGCTTTATGCTCGTGTTCTTGAGTGCTGACAGGACTCCCTGTAGGGGCATCCTGGGGCTTCCTGGCCATGGTGCATCCTGGTGGAGAGGCAGTCCTAGTGGGGGCTCTGGTCCTTAGCTGGGAGGGAGACATTCAGCAGGCAAACTGGAGCTGTCTTGAAGCAGAACTGCAGCAGAGCATTGGAACTGAAGTATTTTCTTTATCTTGGCATTTTTTTACACATCTCAAGGAAAATCTTCACAGAGAGCAGTCCTGTTCGGTCAATCTCCATATACAGGCAAACAAATATAAACACACACTGAGAGAAACTTCCCAGCCAGTCCCTGCTGTTTGCTTCTGTAAATCTTAGGTTTCTGCCTTGCAATTTATCGGTGAAGAATGGGCTATGACAAATTCCCCCTCGAGCGTCTTTTCCTGGGCTGTTGGGGCTATATATCTAAGCCAGCTGACAACTACTTCCTCCATGGCAACTTAGCCACTTAAAACAGGAGCACTTTTACTGTGTGCTCCACTAGCAGTCACAGCTATTTTCATCACCCTCTTCTGCAAATTCTGCATTCTGCACATCCTCCTTTTGTCATGCGCGTCCTCTTCAACCAGATCATACAAGCCAAGAGCTGTTTTTGCAGTACCCTATCTGGAACATTCCTTCAAATTGAAGAAGGCAGATATGTTTATTAATATTTAAGATCTGTCAGTGACTATATTAGCCAGGCTGATGTTTCTGCTGAGGTCTTTACTGCAGAAAGAAATTAACGAAGAAACAAAATGAACAAAGGGATTTGAGATCTCTGAATCACTGCTGTTCCATAGCAACCTTCCTTGAAGATCAGAGGACTGTTTAGGGAAGCTAGCATGATGTTCTTGCCCTACCCTTTTACACTTTCCAGGACATCAGGTATTTCCCTCTGCTGGAAACAATGTGCAGGGAAACCTTGCCTCACTTGTGTCTGTTCCTTCACGTTATGCAAGCTCTTAGTTTTTCTTGGTTCAGACTTGCTGAGGGACAGCTGTACTGCTGACGGAGTAAACGGTGATCTCCAGCTTTTTTGTATCTCAAAGAGCAGTCTCTCCCTCAAGCCTGGCAGCATTAGAGATGAGACTTCCAAGGGTTGAGGTCCACACGTATGAAATGACAACACCACGTGCAAACCTCACTTGGGTTCTTGGGTACCAAAAAAGCAGCCTGATCATCGCTTGGACTTTGTAACATAAGGTGGAACCACAGGATCAAATTTGCCTGGAGGTGTTGTGTCCTTTAGCCACCTCATATCTGCTCCACAGATGGCACATCACTGTTGCACCATTGGGGTGAGCACTGGCAGAGATCTCCAGCAGCTTGCTGCTTGGGAGAGGCAGGCACTCGCTCCATCAGCTGCGCGGACTGGGGGACGTGATGCCACAGGGGGGGAAAGAGCAGATTTGCCATGGCTGGTGCACCTGCAAATTCTTCCTGCCTCTCCTGCCTCTCTCTGCAAGCAAAGGTAGCACTGCACGTCAAAGACATGGAAAATTCCAGTGCAGTTTAGGCTGGTGCTTTACCATAGTTGCATGCTCTCAGCACCATGTACCCTTGCCCTGAGGAGCTGCCGGTTCCACCTATTTAAGCTCAACCACCACCCAGAGCAAGAGCAGGCCACCCCAGCTCAAGGCTGTGACTAAAAGACCCAAGGCTCTTCTTGGTTCTGCTGCATGACCGGAGATGTTGCTTTCCTCTCCACTCATGCACCGCACACTGAAGATTACTCACGCAAGCAGTAGGTCCTTTTGTTTGAGGCAAGACCTCTGGCAAGGTGGGTTACTGTCCTTGCAGTTGTCTAAGGGAAGGTGGGGGGAAGAGCTGGTGCAGGCACCAAGATCTGGCTGCTGCTGCATGTGTGGCTTCCCAGCAGAAGTGTGTTGCTAAATTCCCCCCACGGCCCTGGGAGTGTTTCATTTTCTGTGTGGGCGGGTGTAAAAACACAGTTTCAGGAAGTTCCAGAGGAAGCCTAACAACAGTGAGAAGATCTGCAGCTCCAAGCAGATAGCCCAGGCCCATTTGCAAAACACAAATGCCACCCCCACTGGCCACAAAGATCAGATGACAATGGCAGGAGAGCTGTGATTTCTTCCCTTAAAACAGGAATGATCCTCACTCAAAACTTGATCCAAAAGGCTTTGAACTCTATTCAAGGCTGACCTCTGAGTTACAGCAATTTTATTTACTTCAGGTATTCTATATATGTGTGTGTGTCCACGTGCACATAGGTTTGTATGTACCCAAGATGTCCCCTTGCAATTAATTCAAGCAAGGGTTGGGTATGTCCCATGGCCCAGTCTCAAGAGTCAAGCACAGGAAGAGCTGAAGGGACTTACCCACACTTAAAACTGTGAAATGGTTGCTGAGTATGGCATGTGGGCCTTGACCTGGGTATCCCAGATCACTCTGCCCATTAGTAGTGATGACCAAACTGTTGAGTCTGCTGTGGCACTTTCCCAGACATTCTGAGGACTGATGGTGCTCCATGATCCAGTGAAGTAGGAACCAGTGTATTAGACCACACAGGCTAAATCCTTGATAATAAACTGAATGCGTCAAGGGTTGTTCTCTTGCTCTGAAGTCTGTGGGGAGCAATGGTGTAAACCCATTCTGCTCTCTTACCTGCCACCAGAAATGAACACTGGGAGTGCTCCTGCTCTGCAGAATCATCATCTGTAACACTGATACCTGGCACAGCCAAAACCACATCACGGACCCTTAAAACTATCTAAAAGTGCGAACTGTCGAGTTCCAATGCCAGAAGATTAACAAGGGCTTTCTAATGCTATTATAGGTGCAGAACATGGAGTTTCTGGCTGCTGTTGCCTTTCTTTGATGGTGCCTCAGTCTCTTGCTGGTCAGTGTGTAGTTCTTAGAGCAGTTCTTCATCACTGTGTGATCCCTCTGCTTCTCGGTGCACACTCATCCAGTTGTACATAAGGCTCTGTTTTTCTTTCCTCTGCCTTCAGAAGCATCAATGAAGCAGCAACAAGGCAAGAGGAGGATAACACCCTTGCCACTGGCCATTGGTGCTGGTAAGACAGACTCAGTGCTGGCATTCCCATGAGTTTTAGAAGGTTGCTGTAGGGCAAGGTAGAAGTCAGAGCTGATCAAGTGTTCAGTGCTTTTCTGGATCAAAGCACCTTTGCCAGTCCACTGTATGATGTGAAGACCTTCTCATCCTATTGAGTTTTTGAGTAGGAATTTTTTTTATATAAATACAAATGACAACAAATTTCAAATTCCAGAGAAGTTAAGGGAGCTTCTTACCAAAGAGAGGTGCTTGTGTTCTCCTGCTATTTATTCTTTTTCACTTTCTCTCTCCTTCATTAAAATCTTGACTGGCATAAGCAATTAGCCAGTCCTCTCTGCATTTGACACTGTTCAACTCTCAGAATAGCAGCTGCATGTAAAGGAAAATATCAACACTTTCCTAGCCATCTGCATATGAAGGAGAAGTGTCACTGATCTCCTGAATGAGTGATATAAATGCAGGCTTGGTCTTCAGGAAACACCCTTGATGACTCTTTATTTGGCAGCTCTTCTCCCAGAGACTCACCTCCAGTCTCTGTTTGTCCCAGAAGAGTGGAGCAAATGGAACAAGACAAGGAATAAGTTAGTGAGATGTCTGTCACTAAGATTTCCAACCTCTCTTTTCTACTCTTTGCTTGCAACGAGCAATATCCAGGTTTGGCACATGGACACAGATAAACCCAGATCCACTCAAGAACTGGCAATGAAGAGATCTGTGACAGATTTTTCATATTGTCACTAATAGGCTGGTTTTCAGTCACTTGCCTTTCTACTTAAGAGCTAGACCAGCTATCCCTATGCAGTAGAAAAAGCTTCACACGACACTATTGCATCAGGTTTTAAATATCTCTGGGTTCAAGCCCATGAGCCAATGCAGTAACTATCAGCAATCCATCATATTAATTAATCCATCTGATTTCATAGGTGGAACTTCTGGTAACAGAAAAAAACCTCCACTTTCCAATATCAGGTTATGATCCGTGATTTTTGCCCTACCAAGCCCTGGGTTTTCTGGAGGACCTTCACATGATTTTGGTTTGCAGACATATATCCTGCATGCTCAGGCTGGCTCCACACGGGTAGGCTGTGCTGCTGAAGCATGACTTTGTAGCTGTCATACAGTGCTGCTCTCCAGAAGAAGATGAAAAGCCTGGCTTGCTGAGAGAGGAGAAGGTCATGCATTTTCAAAAAATGCCACTTACTTTTATGTTCCCCAGAAACCTTGTGACACTTGGCATGCAAAAAAAATAATAAAAGTTATTACTGAGGCAATCTAGCATTACTTTTAATAGCAGAATCATTGAAAGCTGGCAGACTGTGTATATTTCGACCCTGGGGAAACCCTTCCAAGGGAAGTAACCCTTGCTTGCTCACCTGTGCTCATGTATCATGCAAAGAGAAGTACATAATGTGCTCTGGCTCTTTACACGCTAGACAAGAGCTTGCCTGGTGTTTATAAGTTAATCAGAATAATAAAAACAAACTAGCAGCAGTTACAACTTAAGTAACTATATCCTTTTCAAGATGGAAACCAATATGTATTATTAACCAGCTGTACTATTAAAGCTCTTGCCCAATATTTACAGCAACACGAGTTTTACATTGCTGATTGATCTGTCACTCATCCCCTCACTTCAAGATAGGCATTGGCTTTAGAGGGATCTAAACTGTTGCTTCTTCCCATAGATAGATGGTCCATTTTGATGTAATGTGAGTATAAAAACTAAGACCCTTAATTAAGATAGAGACTTAGGAATGTTCCTAATATTCTGTTGTGTGTAACTGGCTTGAATTCAATACTCTAAGAGATACACTTATGCTACCACTTGAAGACCAGCACTGATTAAAAATACCTTCTACCCTGGAAAGCCAAAACTATACAAATGCACATATTTTGTAAAAACTGGGGGGGATGGGAAGTAAAATAAATAATTATCTTCATAAAACATGCTGCTTTTAAAACTGGGGTTCCTACGCAGTGTTCAGTTGGTGTCTGGAAACTGCAGAAATGGTGTTAACTTTCAGCCAGCCACAGAATGGTGGTAACAATCAGCTAATAAAACACATATACAAATCCTAATTTTGCAAATATTTGCCTTAGCTGTTGTCTGGGGTTAAACCACAACATATATGTAAATATTGCCAGGTATTAGTGGCCGTATTTTGGCTGTGCAGTATGTTTCAATGAACTGTTGTGCTGCTCTTTTTTCCACCCTTATCCTCCAACACATGGAAAATGATGTTTTGCCATTCAGTTTTAGGATGGTGGCACTGAGAAGCTGCCTTCCTTTCTATATAGGAGAAGTTTTCCCTGCTTAACTTAAATCCCATTATAAGCACACAGACTTGCACTGATGCAGAATATGAATATGGATGTTTTATTCAAGGCCAGGAGTGGCACATTTCAGTCACATTGTTTGAAAATGAGCTTCTAAAATGACCTCGCTAAACCTGGTTCACCTTTCTTATGCCATTAGGCTGTGTTGGGTGTGCTAGTGGTCTCCTGCATCCCAAAGAAAAGAAGTTTGCCATCAGATCTAGATAACCCCAGAGCCTTCTTCCAAATGTGAAATGACTTCTGCCCTTGAAAGTTCAGGCATGAAATCCTTCCTGGCTTTCTTGCAGCAAAATTAAACTGATGGCTGGTGATAGGGAGCGCTCCAAGGAGGGAGAATATTTCTCTGCAGAGTACCTAGTGCAAGAGGGACAGGGATGCTGGTGTGGGGGACACTGGGCCATAAAGGCCACTACTGTTTTCTACCTCTTTTGGGTTTACACACATCTTCATATCCTTGTTTGCTTCAATTTCAAAAATTCCAGCAATGTCCATGACCAATATTCTATCTACTACATTCCCTTTTAAATATTTGTTTTCTAAGTGCTAACAGGACCTCATGGCACATAGTATCATGACATGAATTTCACCTTTTATGCTTTGCTGTAGGTATCATTCCACCTTTCTTCCCATCCACGGCAGTACCACATTCATGTCCCACCTCATCTGCTCATACACTGCAGAAAAAAAATGCTCACTGGGGCTTAGTAAGAGACTTACTTGTCTCTTGTGCAAGAACATTTCCATCATAGTGGAAGTGTTCATGTAAATGTGTCAGGTCCCCCCTCCCTAGCCCCCTATATTCTTCCAAACGTCTCTTTTTCTTTTGAAAAGGTGTTGAATACTTCAGAATTGTTATTTGAAATTGCAAACACAATAGTAAAACACAGTAAATTGGTAATGGAAGTAAGGAAAGAAGTTTGGCATGAGAAATGCTATCCCTAGGTGAATATCCTTATGGAATGAAGAGGTTGATATCCTGTTGGAATAACCTTTCCAGCAAAGCTCAATTATGGATAAGCTTCACAATGCCTTTGCTACTATGAAAGAAAAGCACTTCTTTAGGAGAAAGGGGGAAAATGAGCACCACTCTTCTCTGTAATTGAATTAGTCAGTCTTCCTCTGCAGTTGCTGAAGAACAACATCCACTCTTCGAAAGGAAGAGATAAACTGAAGAAGGAAAAAATTAGCATTAGAGCAGAAGACCAAAGGCATTCTCATCAACATATAATCCTAGCCTGTAAGAAGTCACACACGGAAAGCTTCAAGAGGATTATTGCTTCCTGTGTACTTTTCATAGCTCCCTGCTGCCACCCCAGCCAGATTAAAAAGTGATTCTACAGAACAAAGCTGGGAGATATCAAAAAAGCTGGCCCAAGTATGAGCACAGATCTACAAAGAAATTCCAATCCAAAGAAATTCTCTAAGGAATCAGATATAAAGGGCTTCTCTAAGGAACTTGTTCACAGTTTCTCAAGCCACTGTGAAGTGTCCCATCCATTTCACTTTGCTTCACATCAAACCCCAGAAAAGCCAGAAGTGAACTGGACATCTTGGGGAAAGGGCTTTGGCTCAGGACCCCACTTGGAGCTGGTCAGTAGACCTCACAAGCTGGCAAATATCAAAGAGCAACCATCCCTCAAAGGCTGTGAAACTGGTCATGCAAATTCACACTCCTTCATCCAACCCGAGTGCAGGGCCACAGTGGCACAAAGATGCCAGATGCTGCTGCATGGAAGGCAGGGAGACAACACAATTATGGATGTAAATCAGCCTTATTTTACGCAAATAAGCACCGCTCCCTTGTGTGACCCACCCAGTGGCATTTGTACAAAATTGCAACATTGAGGGATCAAAAAAAGAGGGAGAAACACAGCAAAGAACTGTCTGAGAAGATATGCCCTTGCACCAGCACTCCAGTGTTTCAGAAAGGCTTTGTTTTCCACTGGAAGTAATCCAAAACTTTCCAAAAAGCACTGGGAATCTGAAAGCAGAGAGTAAGGTAGCCTCAAATTGCTGCAGACAGCCTTTTCATTATTTTCTTTACTTTGGGCAGGGACCTCAATTCTCTCTCACATGTAGTTAAAGAAAAAGCAAGATGAGTTTTAAAAAGTACTGAAGTGATTCAGCCTAATTGCTCCAACAGCAGCGATGGCAACTGGAACACTCTCGAGATTGTTATCGCGACCTGGTGCTTTGCTCCAAGCCACATGCTTGCAAATAATAAAACAACTCTTTCTCCCTAGTGAGGGGCTTGTTTGAAAGGGGATTCATTCCAGCCTGGGAACACAGCTTCTTGTATTTTCAGTATTGATGTTTTTCTTTCCGTGGCGCCATGTCACTGCTTTTGTCTCAGCTGGTTCCCAATTCACAAACTATCCAGCACAGATTAGCGATGGTCAGAGAATTGCTCACCTAGATGTTCCAGAAAGCAAATTCCCTGCTCTGGTACATATGTGGGCTTAAATCACAACATCACAGAATGTTAGGAGTTGAAAGGCACTAGTAGAGATCGAGTCCAACCCCCCTGCCAGGGCAGGACCAAATCTGGGGCAGATCACTCAGAAATGTATGCAGATCGGGCTTGAAAGTCTCCAGAAAAGGAGACAAAGAAGTTCTTCCTCATGTTGAGATGGAACTTCCTGTGGTCTAGTTTTAATCCATCGCCCCTCATCCTATCACAGGGCACAAGTGAAAACAGGCTGTCCCTTCCTTCTTGATGCCCAGCCCTCATGTATTTACAGACATTAATTAGATCCCTTCTCAGTCTTCTCCGCTCTAGACTGAAAAGCCCAAGGTCTCTCAGCTTTTCCTCATAGTGCAGGTGTTCTAGTCCCTTAATCATCCTCGTAGCCCTCAGCTGGACTCTCCCAAGTAAATTCCTGTCCCTCTTGAACTGGGGAGCCCAGAACTGGATGCAGTACTCTGGGTGAGGTCTCACTAGGGCACAGTAGAGGGGGAGGAGATCCTCCCTCAATCTGCTGGACACACTCCTCTGGCCTTCTTGGCCACATGGGCACATTGTTGTCCAATGGATACCTTGTTGTTCCATGGAAAACTTGTTGACCACCATTAAAGGTGCCCTGTTCACACTCATCACCCAGTAACAGCTTCACAGCTTAACAGTACCTGTGCTGCCTGGCTGATCCACAAAACCGTGCACGTGTTCTTTCATTTCCCATGAATCACAGAATCATAGAACCATTCAGGTTGGAAAAGGCCCTTGGGATCACCGAGTCCAACCATCATCCCTACTCTACAAAGTTCTCCCCTAAACCATCTCCACCAACACCACATCCAAATGACCCTTAAACACGTCCAGGGATGGTGACTCATCCACCTCCCTGGACAGCCTATTCCAATGTCTGATCACTCTTTCTGTGAAAAAATTTTTCCTACTGTCCTGTGTAGACCTGTTGTAGCTTGAAGCCATTCCCTCTTGTTCTGTTGCTAATGAAGATTCTGCGCAACTGATACCGCATACGCTTTTTTATCCAGCAGAAGACATTATTGTATGAACCTTGATCCCTCATGCCCATTGCTACATCCCTGGCCTTGTCTAGGGCTGAGTCTCCTGTCTGCACTCCCAGGAGTCTGGAGAGCACTTTCTTCATTCCTCTGTAATCCACTAAGGTGAAAGTTCAGGTGTGTCTTTCCCACCAGGGGAACAAACTTCTCTCTGGTCCTTCTCAGGAGAAAAACAATGCAAATCTTGTTAGCAGTCTCCCATGGACAGTTTGGTAGCTCCAGCAGTAGCCCAAGTTAAAAACACCACACAACTTGAGCAAGGAGTTTTCATGGGTCTGAGTCAGGACACAGCACTGGGACAGAGACCAAGTTCTCTTCCTTGCAAAGATATGCCCCAAAGCTCCTTTGCTCAATTCCTTCTGCACTGTGCAGGGAAACAACATTCACAAGCACTGTCTCCCTCCTTAGGGTTGAGCAGGGCAGCCCCTGCTTTTGTGGGATTGCTAATTTCCTATCAAATGAACTAGTGGCCCCCTATTATCCTTGGGTACCTGGGCCAAGTATGGGCATGTGAAAATCATCTGTAGGCAGTAGGAACATGATCTTACTGACATCTCACTGCTGGGCTTAGGACTCCCTTGTGTTATGCACAGGAGAGACAGCTATGCAGTGCATTTTTTTCTGCAGGTTGCTGCTACCAGTCTCCCCAACATCCCCTTTCTCCAGCCCAGGGCCCTCTGCCATGTGATATAACACTGAACTGCAGAAGGGTAATTTCAGTCTGTGATCCTGCCCCAGAGGGGAGGGAGCATGGTGGAGAGGCAGGGGCCTCATCCAGCCTGCTCTGGAGTCCAACACAGACCAAGGAATTTCTAGTGGCTTGGACACCCCTAACAATATGTTCTGCTGCCCACGGCTGCCAAAATCACAGACAGTTGTGAGTGTTCCACACCACCTTCCAGAGATGTCAGGAGGCCTTCTGACTTCAAAACCTCCTGTTCCTTAGCACTCCAGCAATCCAGCACCCCATCATCCCAGATATCTCTGGACACTTGAAGTCCCTCTTTCTCCTGAGCACCAGCCTATGGGACATATTTGCTCACATGCCCTGAAAGGGTTTCTTCAAGTGGATATTTCTTTTGACTGCTGTTCACTCTCCAGAATGCAGACACCACAAAGCAAGACTTAAGTGTGTATCAGCTGGAGGTTTGAAATGCCACAGAGGCATTTACTAAGGGAGTCAGAGACAAAGTCATGCAGCACTCACTCCCCTCAGGAGTTGGTGAAGCTGCATCCTGCCAGAGTGATTTCCCTTCTCTGAAAGTTTTGCATATGGTGCTGCTGTTTGCATGAGGAACCACAAGGTAACTTCACTGAGCAGAAACAGCTCTACCTGTAATTATACTAGAATGACATATTTTCTCCATCAGCAAGCAGATATTCTGCAGTGGGAGATAGAAATGTAAGCAAAAGTACAATATAAGGTTACCTGGTATACAACCTGATACTCAATGTTTTTGCAGTTACCATCTTTGCTAGTGTGAGAACCTTGCCTCTGAATTGAAAGGGAAGAAAGGTTCAGAGAGCATCCTGTAATAACATTTGTATCCTGTTCTAAAAAGGGTTGGAGCCCAGCTTTGTGCCATTTCCTAGTGGAGTAGAAATGTATGGACAATTAACTTAGTGTCACTAGGATGCTTTTGATAAGGTCAGTATCTTTTTTACTGCCACTAGTACTTGCCAAGGACAAGGATCCCTACTGTGCTAGGTGCTCTACAAATCAAAGCCAATACCTTGGAAATTATAAGAAAATTGCACAAGCCTATCCCTAAGAGCTTGCAGCTTAGAAAAAGTGAGAGACAGCAAGAGAGCAGGAGACAGTAGGGGCAGGCACCAGATACCATGGCAGATGGTCGCTTTAGACCTCTGGCTGCATAGCTATCATGAAGTCAGTTAGCACTGGGAAAATAATGAAAACATGTTCATGAATATTTTAGTGGAATAATTTCAGGAAGTATATATTTCAATCATGAAACATGTTAGCCCAGTGGGGCAGAGAGATGAAAGAGAGCGAGAGGAGGGGTAGGAGGAGAGCAAGTAAGCTCTGAAATAATTATCAAACTCCTCCCCTTGTGAATTGCTTCCTGAGGAAATCTTCTGATGGACAAATGCAAGAAATGTATCAGACCAGGATAGCTGTTTGTGCCTCGCTGGCACAGTCCTGCTTTTGTAGCTCCTTTGTTGCAGTGTGAAAGATGTTTAGGCATCCACCCAGTTTACATCTGCATCCGTCAGCCTGCTCACTTGCTACTGCCTCTGGACTTAGCCCAACCTCTCCCATACCCTTTTGTGTAAAACTGCAGCTGCATGAATGAGATGGGTCTGTTGCTCCTTGTGTCTCTTCACCACATGGTTGAAATCACTCTGAGTGACTTCTGAAGCCTTGGTCCCCAGGGACAGACCAGATCTTTTTCACTACTCTAACCTTATTCAGGTAAGATTAGAAGGAAGGAAGCAGGTCTGGCAGTTTCTGCACCCCCCCTCTGTCCCCAGCTGGCTGAGCACTTTGGAAAATTCTGGCTCAAGTAAATTCAAGTTATGTGGCCTGTGAGCTGCCAGATCCCAAGGCACATTGTGTCCCAGGATAAGGTAAAGCCCATGGCTCAGCCTGCAACAGGCTGTTGTCCCTGTGCCCTCATTGCAAGCTGGGGCAGGCAGAGGGCACAGACCATGCACTGCCAGCAGCTCAGCTGGCAGATGGCAGCTCACACTGGACTAGTGTGCCTTGATGAGCCCTGCTGAGAAAAGTGGCATCCTGTCTTTGACATTTGAGGGGTTTTCAGCTGGGTTTTGCAGGGAAACACAAAGGCAGGCATACTGCATTCCTCTGCCTGGCTTTATATGATGCAGTAGTCTCAAGCATGGGGTAGCCAAATTAAAGGGACTTACATGTGAAAGTGATTTTCTCCACTGTGGCTTTGTCAGATGCCCACTCTGCTCCCTGTACCTTAAAGGGAAGAGACTGGAGAGCAAGAAGCAAAGTCTTTTCAAATCCAAGGGAGCCTACTCTGAATCCTGAGGTTTGCATTTTATAGAAGGAATCCTCTGTTCAACCAACGTGTCCTGCTGAGGCTTTTATCCCTCTTCTCAGCTAGAGTGTGGCATCTAGGCTACATCCTCCCACAGGGAATGTGTCTGTGCATTCCCTGCCTCTTCACAGTGGTCCCACTCTGCGCAGGACGTGCAGACAAGGACATGAACACAGACACACAGCCCTCCTGCTGACAGGGACCTGGCCTCTGCAGCAGCCACTGTTCCATCCTGACCTGCCTGCTGCTAGACAAGCCAACTGACTGGAGAGGGGAGCTTTTGATTTTCATTTTTCATTACTCTTGGCAGACACAGCAGTGCCCATTAAATCATGCAGAGTGAGGTATTTGCTGTATGTATGCAAGAGAATGAAGGAAAGGGGAAGAGAAAAGAAGCAGACTTGGAGTTTTTGTTTGTACATTCTGGAATAATTTGATATTAAAAAACTTGGCCAGGTTGTTGATGACTCCTCAGAGCCACTAAGAAGTATCCTTATTAGCCATCTGTGCTCTTTCTATTGGACAATCAGGACTTATGTTTATATGCTAATGGGTTTCCACTGAGGAAGAGTCCAACCCCTGTGGACCAGTTAGTTAAAAGGAGAAGAGACCTTTGGGACAGTCTCTTCCTTCCACCAGTTGTCATCAAAGCAGCAAATTTTCTGACTGGGGCCCCCACGAATCAAAAATAAAATGGTCCCAGCATGCCAATGTAAGAATTGCTGCAGCTCTGCTTCATTCTGCTCCTTTCTCTTAGTATGGCAATAGGAGGTTCATGGAGCAAGCCTGAGCTGATCACTGCAGGCATTGATAAGATGCTGGAGAGAGTACCAAAGGAATCCTTGGCAATACGTCTCAAGCCAGTTTGCTTAATTTCTGGGGGTAGGAATAAGAACTGACTCAGGCACGATGAAGGCACATTAACAGGATGTTCTTGCCATTGTGGAGGTGAAACCAACAGTTCTGTGCTGCAAGACCTGCAGGGGTCCTGCAGCTACTCTTTTGCTTAAGGCACTGCAGGTATGGTGTCTCTCTGGTCTTTCTGTGAACACCAGCACTCAGACTGGGTTGGGAGAAGCTGCCTTTAGTGCTCAGGCAGGTGACTCACTCCTCAGCAGCAGCTTTTCTGGAGAGCTCCTTTGATCTCTCACCAACTTTCTACCCTGCTCACCAGGCAGCAGAAGGATGAGCAAAATCTTTCCATCTCATTCTGGCTGCTACTGGGCTTCTTCCAGCTGCCCACCCCTCAGAAGGCAGTGCTGCTGCCTGGATGCCTTCTGCACACACACACCAGAGAGCTCTTTCCTG
>NW_009954544.1:2848423-2855763 GCF_000747805.2 Chaetura pelagica
CCTGCTGAAACACTTATCATAAGAATGCAACATACCTCACCTCCCACCCTTCAGGCAGCCTTCACCCCTTTAAAAGGGTCCATGAAATGCATAAGCAGGGTTGCTGTTTAGATAGAAGAAAGAGAGAGTGAACCAGGAGCAGAGGAGCAACAAGAGAAGCAGAACTGATTTACAGGAGCCCTAATGGGAAGAAGCCTGCAGGGGAAGAGCAAGGGCTGAGATAAAACCTTTTGACAGAGACCCCACACATGCAAGCCACTGCACCATCAAAACACAGGACTGTCTGCCTGGGAGTACTGCAGTCACAGGATAGAGGGCTTTTGCACACGGGAGATAAGGGGCTGGTATCTGCTGGCATGACAACACCACAATGTGTTACTGCTGGAGAACATGGAGTTCTTGTCTTGCAGATGCTGAGTCATAGGAAAGACACTGCAGTCATTACAGGGTGTTGACAGCTTAATACAAGGTTAGACCTTCCATTTCCACGCCAACAGCAATGGTGACAAATACAAATGAATTGTTTCAGGTCAGATAATGAACTTTCCTTGTAGCAAAAAATGAGATCTTGTTGAATCCTCCTCTACAGAGTATAGAGTTGAGTCAAGAGATGGGCATGCCATCCCATTTCCCCAGCCTATGCAGAGGTGTTGCTGGCATTTAGTAGATGCTGGTGGGTGTCTGGGTAGGATGGCTGTCTTACAGTACATTGTTTTTCTTCTTGTTCCTTATTTCCCCATTCAGGGATGGATTAGGCATGAAGTTTGGAGAAAATGTTCTTTGTACCTCAGTGATCACACCACCACCCACCCTTAGTGTTCAGGTCTCCCCCTACAATATGAGCAGCCTAGCCATAAAAAACTTCTAGGTTTTCCAAGGTAGCACAGTCAACATCAGGTCTGCATCCAGCAGCAGGCACAAAATACCTCATAGGCCCAGACTATGTCTTCTCAGGAGGATCACTACTCCACAGGAGTTTGTCCACTTGAGGCGATCCCAGCCCCTACAAGGGGACCTTAGAAAAGGTCACATTTGGGAAGAACCAGCATGTGTTGGTTACTGAAAGGCAATTAATGTAGAATGAATGCATAATGACTGATATTGGAGCCAGATGAGAGTTTTGATTGGTTCAGATTCTGTGCATGTGTCTGTCCAGTATGTATTTCAGAAGTTGTTTTAAGAACTTTCATGTCTCAGAAGTTTTTCCAAAAGTATTTTGAAGAGGTTGGAGCATCCCATATCAATACATTTTCAAGTAGGATAAAACAAATCCCTTTATCAATTGGAAATATTTTTTTTTTGTCTGAAAGGCTTGGTTAATGCACATATATATAGGAAAAAAGACATAAGAAAAGATCAAAAGCCATGTGAAGTATTTCAAATCTATATGAAGTGCTTACATTAATTTACAGGTTTCTTTAATTATGCTTCTACACATTTGTGTTCAACATACTGTTTTTACAGTGGTTTTTGGTCAGAAAGAAATGCCACTTTTCATGCTTAGTCCCCTGCCTGTATCTCTGTTTAGTCCTAAATGCAGTTTGGATTGTTTTAAAATAGTTAAAAGGTTTCTTCTTTTCTCTCCCAGATCTTTTAAAACCTTCCTCCTGAGTTTTTATCTTCTGAAAAGTCACAGTTGTGCCTTTTGTGGGACTTTTTTGTCATGTAAATATAGAACCTATTGTAAAAGCAGCGGTAACAGTGAAAAGAATGGAGGAAAACAGAGAGAAAATTCATTACATTTTGTTTTAAAAGAATTAAGCCTATTAGAAAGACAGAAATCCACTGCCTTATGCCCCTACTTGTCACCAGCCCTGAAGATTCTGGTAAAAATGGTAACAGAAGTCTAAGCCAATAACTCACATACTTTTCTGTACTTCAATTGAGAATAAAGAGAGCTTTTCAAATCAAAATGTGGTGACTTTAGCTCTTAGGTGCAAATTTGGGGTCAGTAAAATCAGCAGCCTTTTGATGACTAAACACAGAAATAACATTAGCATAATGGATTAACTCAGTGTATGACCCAGCGTTATAAACCAACACTGTTGAGCCCTCCTGAGTGTAGATGAAAGTTCTGGATCAGACATGGGGTCCATTCAACCCAACAACCTGACTTAGGCAGTACTGTAAGCAGGTAGGAGGAGAGTGTTTAAGAAAAGAGCAAGCAGATACTTCTGTGATACTTCCTTGATGTTGTTCCCTCGTGCTTTGGGCCCAACACGACCACAAAGAAACAGCCCCACGGCTGCTCACTCAGCTCCCCCCACACACACACTCTGGGATGAGGAGGACAAAGCTCCTGGGTCAAGACAAAGGACAAGGAGGGATCTTCACCGTTTAAGGTCCTGGGCAAAACAGACTCAGCTGGGAAAAAAAATAGTAATTTGACTTCACACTAATCAAACACACACAGGACACAGACAACACAGAGAGCAGGGCTTGCAGATGTTACCCCACCCCTCCCTTCTTCCCAGGCCCCAATCCCTTTGTTCCCAGTTTCTCTCCCTCCTTCCCCCCAGCAGCACAGGGGGACAGGGATGGGGTTTGCAGTCAGTTCACAGGCTGGGGGTTCCTGCTGCTCCTTCCTCCTCAGGAAGAAGGATTCCTTACAGTCCTGCCCTGCTTCCCATGGGACAGAGTCCTCCACCAACCTCTCCTTCCTGAGTCCTTCCCACCAGGTCTGGAGCTGCTCCAGCCTGGGCTTCCCACAGAGTCACGGGGGCTTCGGGAACAGCCACCTCCCCTGGCCCGGGGGCTTCCAAAGCTGAGCAGAGTCCACTGGCAGCAAATCCTCTGGCCACAACATCCAAGTCCACGGGCCAAGTTCACCCCTCCTGGCACCTTCAGGGAATGTCCCACCACGTTCCTCCATGAGTGCAGGGGCACAGCTGCCATCTCACCATGGGTTGCAGGGAAACTTCTGCTTGGGCACCTGCTTCCCCTTCTTCCTCACCAACCTCCAGCACCGCTCTGCCCCTCCTGCAGAGCTCTTCTCCCCTCAAGTGCTCAGGTGTTATGTGGATTTTTCTGTATGTTAATCACAGAGGTGCATCTATTGGCTCCTTGGCTGGGTTTGGAGCAGGAGGAGATTCTCAGCTTCTTCCCAGAGCCAACCCTGGGGCCCTTTCCCCGCTACTGAAAACCCACCAAACCAAACCAGAACACATTCCCAAATAATATCCACGGTATGTGCATTGGTAAAATTTCAATTCAGAAATACAGCTGCTAAAAGAAGTTCCCCTTTGAGGCAGTTTCTTGAACAAAAACACTTTGCTACTGAGTTCAGTATGAAAAAGAAGACAGTTTCACGTCTCTGGTGTCAGAAGTACATGGAGGTAGCAGAGTCCTTTATGCGTTCCATCATTTTTCAGGGAATCAAGCATTAAAAAAACCCACCAGAAGTACATACAATTAAAAGAAATGCTTCATTTGACTCAACCAAGATATTTTGTTTAATGTAGAAAGGAGATGTTCAACATTTTCATCAGAAGAGGAAAGCAACACGTCACATTTTTGAAATGAAAGCCAAGGCACCAAAGTGTCTGTCTCATTGGAGTTAATTTTTCCCAGGGCTATTTATATCTCTGTCACTGCTCACAGGGGATCCTGGAGCTTAGAGACACTTAAAACAAGGTTTCCAGGACACCTCGCAGGTTTGCTACTGTCATCTGGGCTTGGAGCCAAAGTCAGGAGACAGGAAGGTTCTGATTAGAAGAGGATGGAGCTCCTGCTGGTGTTAGGGAAGGGAGGTGGGCAGAAAGAGACAGGACTGAGTTCTGGGACCTGTGTTCTAACCCCAGGCTCTATAGCAGGACTTCCTACTTGCCATGGGAAACCAGGACATAATTGGTTTGTAGGAATTGAATTTACAGCTTGCTTCTATGTAACTGTTGTATAGCTCTACTATCTGGTTATTCCTGTTGCAAATCAAGGCTTCAGCCTGAAGAAGAGAAGGCTCCAGGGAAACCTTATATCAGCATTCCAGTACTTGAAAGGGGCCTACAGGAAAGCTGGGGAGGGACTTTTTACAAGGGCTTGTAGTGAGAGGACAAAGAGTAATGGATCAAAACTGAAAGAGGGGAGATATAGGTTAAACTTTAGGAGGAAATTCTTCACTATGAGAGTGGGGAGACACTGGCACACACTGCCCCATCCTTGAAGTGTTCAAGGACAGATTGGATGGGGCTTTGAGCAGCCTAGTCTAGTGGAAGTTGTCCCTGCCAATGCAGGGGGGTTGGACCTAGGTGATCCTTAAGGTCTCTTCCAACCCAAACCACTCTATGCTTCTGTGATAGGCATTTCCTTGCTGGTACCACACACACATAACCCATACACTAGGGAAATCTGCAGCTTTAATTATTTTTTTGTGGCCTTTGTAATTGTCTGTCTGCCTGTCCATCTTATTTATCAGCCCTCACTGATAATTTTTTTAATCCATTGGCCAATTTTGCTCATCAAGTAAGCAGAGCACTACAGCTCTGATGGATGATGGAGTCCTGAAAGGCAGACTCATTTGTGGCACTGTCCAATCAGCCCCAATCCAGGTCCTGCAAGAGGGGTAGGGGCAGTGCTTGCATTTTAAACTCCATGGCTTCACACAAAGAAGAAACAGACAGCCAACATGAAAAATAAAGGGGGCCCTTGGAACTGAGTTGGTCACTAACAATTGGTTGATAAACTTAGGTGGTACCTAGGTAGATGCATCCAGCCTCTTTGGCAGATCATGTATATGCCTGCACTTGTAGACACAAACCCATGTCAGGTGTGTGTAAGTCTGTGTGGGCACGTTTGTGTGAGTCTAAACTAGGCTTCATCACATGTAAACTTTCCTAAGGTTTCTTTTCTGTCCTCGCAAAAGAGCAACATCTACGTAAGGGGTAGAAGCAAAACTAAGGGAGTAAATAATCTTTACCATAAACATCCAAATTCCTGTATATGCCAGGAAAACAGAATTGCCCTCACATCACAGGCTGAGGTCTCATTCTCTCAAGTTCAATCGAATGAGCTGCTGTTGCTGTGAAGCCTGTCTAAAAATCATCTGTCCATATTCTGCTCATTCAAGCCTTCTATGCTTGCTGTTCTTGTTATTATGCCCTTGTTTTTCCAAGTACTGAAATCTCACTTAGACATATATAATTTTATCTGCACTTGAATACACAATCAGATGCCATAGGCAGGACCAGCCTGAGGCTTAATCATGTCCTCACCTATGTCATATTTTCAAATTCCGGTAGAAAACATTGATGCCAAGATGATCTGATGGCTCAAACCCAGGTGTTATAAAAGTTGTTAATGCAGAAGTCAAACTCGTGCTGCTGTCCACCTATACCCTCTTCTCACCATTCATACTTTCTTCTTCTGAGCCTTTCCTGGGTTTCCAGGAGTAAGTATTGTTCCCAGTACATCACCTTTTTCCAATAGAGCACCATTCAATTTGGTGGAAATCCCTTTACACAGGCCATTTATTTTCTTCTGCCACATCACCATTCAGGAGCTTGGTGGGATTTTGACCAGGCTGGAAGTTCCTATGTGGCTGCAGAGCAAGGAAGATGATGCTCACAAAGAAGGAAATGCCACTTGAAGAGCTTGCTGGAGTAACATTTGGTTAAACTACACTTGTCCTTGAAGTGCAATACAAGAGACTACTCCAGATATAGGATGGCCACCAGTCTGTCCTTTTCACTGCCTGGACACAAGTGGCTGATCCTGCCACCACTGTGATGGGCCTGTTGTTTATTTCATAGGCTTTCTGGGCAGTCATGGGAAGGAAGGGGGTGAGGCAGGTCAGAGGGGCTGCTGATGGGAAGCAGCAAGTGTCTGCAGCAGTGCACTCACATTGCACAGTGCTGTGCTCTGGCTGCTGAGGGCACAAGCCTGTTTACTAGGATAAGGATTCATTGTTGAAAGAAATGCTTCAGGGGCAAGTTTTCACACTGGATTTTGTTTTGTCACTCTGAGGTGCAGCAGAGCACTTAGGACACTTGGCAAAGCCTTGAGCAAAGCAGCAGCAGCTGCATATGCCAGTTTATCCCCTCTCCATGTGCTAATGAAACTCTAGTGGAGTGTCTGTGTCATCCTTTTGTCACTGCTACTCAAGTACTCAGTATCTCACCATTGCTCCAAAGGAGGTTCCATGTGGGCCAAGCATGTGCTATCTCAAGGTCCTTATCAGCCATTCCAACTGGACCTTGGTGCTACCAGATGGCGAGAGACCAGGATATGGTCAGGATCTTATGATTTTTATCTTACAGATTCTTAAAGTGGGGTTGATCTCTCACTGAAGGAAACACATCAATCCCAAGCAAGGTATCTAGTCTCCACCTATCAACAGTAGAGTGTGGATGAGAATTCCCTGAAGATGATCCAGCAATTGGGTTTACAGTCAGAAGGCTAGCTTAGGCTAGGTTGGATGCCTTCCTTGGAAGAGGAAAAGACAGCTAAGCATCAGCAGAGATGAAGTGCAGCATTGAGCCTAGGAGTTTTGTGTATCTGCTTAGGAGTGCCCACATTTCAGGTGATACCTGCTTCCCCCTGTTTCAAAAGCAAGTTCCAGACAGGGAATGGCTGCTTGAGACTCTTGCCAATTTGTTAGGTCAGTTTCCCAGCAAAAATTGTGGAAACCTCCAGAAGAGCTCTTCAGTACCCAAAAGGCAAGATGCCACAGGATGAAGTTTTTATTACATTGTGGGCACAGTGGACTTTGCAAATGCTGACAGAGCAAAAAAAAACATTTGTCATGTATTTGGATCACCATTTCTGCCTGTAGAGATGTTTGATGGATCTCCATAGTCCCTCTGATGCTCTTCTGAGGACTGAAAACTCTCCTGCCACATCCTAGCCCCTACACTGAGTGTCTGCCAGCCCCATGCTTTCCCCTGCTGACTCGCATCTCCCTTCTGTCCTTCATGGTTCAGAGACAAATTGTTCACACTTTTCCCATCTGTATCTTTAGCAAAGACTTTGTAGACTTCTTATCAACATAGTGAAAATAAGTAGTATAAGCCTAAAGGTGGAAGATCAAGATCTTGTCCAGAAATTTGAGCTCAGTGGAAGTACAAGTTGGGCAAGTTAAAAACAGTACCCAGAGCTTTTGAGCAGAAGAAAGACAGGAGACGACACAGGAGAAGAAGCATTTTCTCTAGGAGTTGCTCCTCATTCTGCGGCATTTTTTTGCATGCCACTTGAAGAAGTGATACTCAGGGTCTGATCAATGGCTGTGTGGAACCTGTGCATCCCTGCTCCCTGCTGGCCATTTCTTCCTATAATGTGAAAAGAAATCCTCCCTTCACCTGATCGAAGGGGTCAGGATACTCTCTTCTCCTCCTACATGGAGCCATTCC
>NW_009954544.1:2855983-2872667 GCF_000747805.2 Chaetura pelagica
ATTCCTGCTCTCCAGCCTCAGATAGATGAGGCAGGATTTATAATTTTGATCAATGTGTTTCTTGTTTCCAGATGCAGCATACCAGAAGGCATTCTCTGAGTATGATAGATGAGTCACTGTGGGATGCAACAGAATGTTTTGGCCTTGCAGCCATGGAGGTGCACTATTCATCTTCTCTCAGCCTATAAAAAATGCAGCACAGAGACATGATGAATATGTTTTACGGAAGCTTAAGTGGAAACTCCAGGGATGTTCCTTGTTTCTAAATAACAAGTCATTCATTTTGTTAGTTAAACAAAGTAAGATAGTCTTTTCAGAGCTCCTTATCTCTGCTTTCTACACCCCTCCTCACTTTCCTGGCTTACTTCCTAAGCATCTAAATAGAGGAGGGGCTGGTTTGAGGACTAGTATTTGCTCAAGCCCCTGTCTTCAGATATGAAGTACCCAGCCTTCACTACAAACTGTACCAGTAGCTGGGAAGTTGACAGTCATATCTGGGCATTCAGAGGACACAGACTAAGAGGCAACCAAGAGGCAGGGTAGTCCAGGGATATGAACCCTTTGCATATAAAGCTTCTCATCTTCTGGCTGTGCAGTGAGGGAACTTGCCTGGTGCAATAAATTATCACCCCATCATAATTCATTCCATGCCTTGCACTCGTCCCTTGCTCTGTTTATCAAACCTGTTGATCCCTCTGCCACCCAAAGACTAAATTAAATTGGTTCATCAATCATCTTGCTGTCAGCCACAGTCTTGACAAGGAAAGGAAGAAGTGAATGGATAGAAGTACTGTAAAACTCCACAGATTTTGATTAGGAAAAGAGCTTCTGCAACCCCTTCTAAGCCCATTAGAATAGTTGTATTCCTTACTCCTTAAATCAAGGCACTTAGCTTGAAGAGGCTGTAATGAATCAATTGCTTTATTAGTAGGGCATTTGGATGCTCATTCTTGCACCAGTCCTGGATGCATTATCCTCTAGTCAAGCATGATGGGCAAGTAAATAGCAGAAAAGTATTCAGCCCAGTAATATTCATAGCTGGGGCTTTGCTTTTCAGGGCAAAGAAGTAACAAAAACAAATAGAGCTTTAATGATTCCAGAGCTGAGTCTGTGAAGAGCAGCTCACAGAAATTAATTTCCCAGCTGGTAAGAATGGCTGGACAAACAGTGTCTTTATACTATTTGGCACATCAGCCCCAGGGGCTGGGTGAGGTCCTTGGTGATGCACATTACCCCATCCCCACCTCTGACTGAGCAGTGACACTTGGATGGATGCACAGATTTGTAATCTCAGGCAAGGCTTCTGCATAGACTGGTGTTGCCTGTGGCACCAAGGGCTGCACAGAGTTATGTCCATCACAGGCGCTGTGGGCATCCACAATGGAGCTGTTTAGGGAGAGTAGAGACAGCATCATTCTAACACATCCTGGTTTGCACTAATTTGCAGACTAGCACACCTTAAACATGACCTCATATTTAACCAAAGTTTGGTGTGGCATTTTCCTTACTCCGTATTTTTATCTGAAATACATTGGGTTTTTTAAAAAATAATTTATATAGAGAGAGTAATTCATCAACGTTTGTATATAACATAATTTTATCATTTTAATAATTTTAACCACAGTGGCATTGTGAAAGCATGTATTGTTTGACCCAAAAATGTGCCAAAAAGGACAACAGAGTTTGTTTAGATGCCTGAGGTCCTAGTGTTGTGGCTGGCAGCAATTACCAAGAGGGCCCCTCAACAGATACCACTCTATTACTTGGCTCTGGAGATTTGAATCACTGCACCTGCTTGTCTGTCAGCAGTGTCTGATTATGGGCTTAGGTGGTCCAGTTCTAAGTAGACAACTTTCTTCTTTCAGCTAAAAGTACCCAGGGTACAGACACTATGAAGGCAGCCTGACCACTGTCAGCATTTAGATGTCTTGCCTTCTTTTTATGTTTAATGACCATTGTTTTCACCTTCTTTACCACATCAAGGAAAAGCTGGTGAGACTGGGTCTTGCTGAGCTCTCTGATCTTCACAAGACATTCCTTGTCCTCATTTCCCACATGGAGTTTGCTAGAGCAGAAGCATCCCTGGTGTGGAACTCTCCAAACTTCTCTGTGTCATGCATCAAATGGGATGAGTCTTAAGCTGTTGGATGGGTTCTAAAACTAAGGGACTCCCTCAATGTGCACAGAGATACAAAAGATCTGATTCTTGTTTTAAAAAAAATAAAAATAAAAATTGCTTATTGGTTGCCAGATGCTAACCTATCAAAATTGGCCTCAGTTTCATTTTGTATAGTTACTATTTTCCACATCTGTTTATTTAAACCTGCAGAAAGATTTTAATTTGCTTATAGTGACAGTGAGGTGTAATTGGGTGGTTTTACTAATTAGGGAATAGCAACAAAGAATTCTCTTCACAGAATCACAAAATATTAGGGATTGGAAGGGACCTCCAAAGATCATCGAGTCCAACCCCCCTGCCAGAGCAGGACCAAAACTAGGGCAAATCACTCAGAAAGGCATCTAGAGGTCTTGAATGTCTCCAGAGAAGGAGACTCCACAACTTCTCTGGGCAGCCTGTCCCAGTGCTCTGTAACCCACACGGGAAAGTTCTTCCCTTCCTTGTATCACAGGGCACAAATGAAAAGAGGTTGTCCCTGCCTTCTTGATGCCCAGCCCTCATGCATTTATAGACATTAATTAGATCCCCCCTCAGTTTTCTCCTCTCTAGACTGAAAAGCCCCAGGTCTCTTAGCCTTTCCTTGTAAGGCAGGTGTCTTATAGGTGTCTAATCATCCTCACAGCCCTATGTTGGATCTTTCAAGTAGATCCCTGTCCCTCTTGAACTGGGGAGCCCAGAACTGGACACAGTACTCCAAGTGAGGTCTCACCAGGGCCAAGTAGAGGGGGAGGAATGATCTTAGTGATAAGCAAATCCTTTCAGACTGGTGGAAGATGGTTTCTGTGTTGATTATTTCTCCATCTCAATGGAAATATTTCTGAATGGAATAAAGGGGGAATATAAGATTTTCCTGCCCATGTGCCCTTACCAATGCACTCTACACTCTGAGTTCGTTATAGTAGGGATTAAATTTTGCAAAGTCAGAAAATATGCATTAGGTATGAAAAAACCCAACACCACTTGGATTAGATAATTTGTTGAAAACTAGAACTTCTGTGCACGCTTAGGACTATTCCTTCAGCCAAATCAAGACATACCATAATGACAGGAGCTACACAATTCAGCAACTCTGTGGCAGCACGTGGCTTATACAAGATATTTGGCTTTGGCTGGGACAAACTTTTTAATGAGAAGCTAGAGACAGGTCAGATCCTTTCACAAAAGTCAGGGCTGTCCTCAGAGAGCTCATCAAGAGAAAAACAGCTGTTCTTTTTGAGCAGTTTTGTCACTAGGCTGAAGATCTTATCAGAAGGAGGCTATTAGTACTTGTCAGATCAGCTTTCTGAATTCCTTTGTGTTGCTCAACATATAATTTTGAGTAAATCTGACCTCTTTTATGGAATCCAGTCAAGATACTGTCAATTTTTCAGATAATTCAACATTTTGGTATGTGGTCTCTTTCCTCTTTGAGTTGCCAGCTATTTTAAGTGAAAAAATACTGGTTTGAAACTGTGTAAAATTTAATTTAAAAGACATCAACCCAAAATACTGCAGAATTTCTCATAACAAAATGCAACATTTCAGAAATGTAAAACGTAAAGATTTCAGCGTTTTCAAACTTTCCCTGTATTTTGAGGGCTGAGACTGCTTAGCTCAGTTTATCCAAAGGCTCAGATAGCTTCAGTGTTGTGCATTTACCTTTCTCCTGACAATTCCAACCTAACTTCTGTGAACAGAAGCTTCTCTGTTAGAGCCTTTTATTAATACTGTGATGGGTAGCTGATGCTTGAAGGACTTATTCGAGGAGAGCTGAAGAACCAAGTCTTTATAAAGCTTTCTCTGCTTTCCTTGTCAAGACTTTCAAGTGACCCTAAGAAATACTTACATGATCCTCAGAGTCCCTAGCATTTTTCCAGAATGGGCTCTTCTTTTGAGTGTTTGGGGGATCCCAGACAAAAAGCCCATGAAATCCCTGGTCACCCTGCAGAAACATCCTTTGCAAAATGGCTAGGCTGCCTTTCCCATCTTAACTAGAGGACATGACTTTGGATGCAAACTTGGGATTTGTTTATATGTTCCTGTTTTGAAAATATGGTTTTCCTCCTGCCTGTACTATAGTCTTGCTGTTTTTTAACATGCATTGTTTGACACTGAAATGTTTAAAAGCCATTAGGTTTAAAAAGTAGTTAGTGAACGCAAAGAGATGGTTCTCCTAACAAAGTCATTGACAAAAAGGTCAAAAGCCATTTTGTCAGTGTGGAAGCTTCTCATTTTGCTGCTGTAAATTGTTCTGAGTAGCAAGATAGAAAAAGAAAAAAAAAAAAAGAAGGAAAAGATAGAGCAAAGATGAAACGGGAATGTCTCAGCAACCAGAGCATTTGTGGAGAGATACGGTTAAAGCGTTATGAATTCCTCAGTCATTGTAATGAAGGAAAAAAGACAGTCTCAGATCTTAAGGAGCTCATCTGCTTCTACAAGACCTTTTTTGTAGGTCACTGCCAGCTGACCCTGCTGACACCAGACCACGATCCATAAAAGTGACGTCCTCCTTTCATCATGCTGCAAGACTGAGACCAAATGAAAGGGTGTTAGGTGGAATTGTTAATGGGCATATCAGTCCTGTCAAATTTTAGCTTTCCTTTGCCTGTTTTGAGCAGAGACTTTGCTTTTTGTTGGCTCCTGAGCTCAAAGGTGCCTGGAAGGTGTGTTAGAAGTTTGGAAGGTGTGCCAGCTATATCCTGGGCTGCATCAAAGGTCAAGGAGGTGATTCTTCCCCCCTACTCCACTCTGGTGAGGCTCCACCTGGAAGTACTGCGTCCAGTTCTGGAGCCCCCAACACAGAAAGGACATGGAGCTGTTGGAGCAAGTCCAGAGAAGGGCCACGAAGATGATCTGAGTGTTGAAGCACCTCTGCTATGAAGAGAGAGTTGGGGCTGTTCAGATCGGAGAAGAAAAGGCTCCAGGGACACCTTACAGAGCCTTCCAGTACATGAAGGGGCTGCAGGAAAGCTGAGGAGGGACTTTTGACAAGGGCATGTAGCAATGGGACAAGGAAGAAAGGTTTTAAACTGGAAGAGTGCAGATTTAGGTTAGCTATTAGGAAAAAAATTCTTCACTGTGAGGGTGGTGAGACACTGACTGGATCAGATTGCCCAGGGAAGCTGTGGTTGCCCCATGCCTGGAAGTGTTCAAGGGCAGGTTGGATGGGGCTTGGAGCAACCTGTTCTAGTGGGAGGTGTCCCTGCCCATGCCAGGGGGGTTGGAAGTAGGTGGTCTTTAAGGTCCCTTCCAACCTAAACCATTCTATGATTCTGTGACTCTAAGGACTGATATTTGAATACTTATGAAACTCCAGGTGTAGATTTCTGCAGTGGCCATCCCATTGATGTCAGTGTGACTGCAGGATCATCACAGGACACAATTCCCACTCAGCTGTTGTTTTCTTTTTGTGCTCATTATTGACAGCTGTACTAACAAGCTGTAATTTGTGAAGTTCCTTGTGCTAAAGTCTAAATGTTTTGCATATAACTGGGAACTGCAGCTGTTCAGGTGTCCCAGTTTAGTGTTAAGGACAAACCACAAACTGGAGGGCAGAATTGCTCCCTATTACCCCTGTTCACCCTCCCAAGGGAAAATAAAAGGGAAATAAGGAAGAGAAACTTTAGGGTTGGAAAGTGAAACTGGAGCAAGTTTACTGAAACACAGAAAAGGGAGTAACACAGGGGGTGAGGAGCAGGTATATAAACTTATATACAGATATATACAAAATTGATCTTGGTGATGGCAGAAATAGGTGAGTGAGAGTCCCTAGTGGCAAGGCCACCTCAGGAGAGGGGTCCACAGGTCCTCACAGCACCTGGGAGAGTTGGGTTCTGGAGAGCATGTGGTTAGTTGAACAACCTCTGAGCAGCAACATGAGCGAGGAAGAAAGGCACAGGTTCTCCTGGCTTTTATGAAGTATGGCAGAAGTGGGAGGAAATACTGACTCCTCTGTGTTCCAACTCTCCCAGGTCCTTTGGGGACCTATAGACCCTCTTTCTAGTTCCTCTTATCGGTGTCGACAATTTGCCAGCTCCACTCAAATCATAACATCAGGTTGAATTCAAGGCACCTGTTTGGGTACTCAAAGCTACATAGAAGCTGTGATACGATTGCCAGAGCTTTGTATCAGTCTTCTGAGGTACTGGGACAGCAAAGCCACTTTATCACTATCAAAATGGAAACTCCTCCTCCAGCTGACACATCCAGCTGAGTGCACCACCCCCAAGAGAGAAGCCCATTACTCCAACACCAATGACTCCACTAAGCATGTGCATCATCCCTCTGATAATCAAGGAAATGCCCTGCTTGTATACCTAAGTGTTTCTCTGAATCAAGGCTGAAGGAGTGTCCACTAGCTCTGGTTTCCTAGGTGTTTCCCTTGCACTAAAGCTCAGGCCTGAGGTGGATGCAACATGGTGCCTGGCCTCTCTGTCATGGTGAACCTGGGCCAGTCATGCCACCTAGTTAGCAGGCTCAAAAGTACTGCACTGGAAGGGCAAATTCAGCCCCTGTTGTCCTTTTCCAGGTAAGAACAGTTTGAACATTTCACCTAAGTTGGAAAAACGTTTTTTACAGGTGGCATGTTTAAAGGGCTTTTCACTTGTTACCATTCCCAACCAGGCTGGAATCCAACCATCTCACAGAAGCAGTATTGTAGCTGTGTCTGGAGGGGACATGGCAGGCCTTTGGCTTATGGCCCTTCTGTCCATGTTCCCAGGGGAGGCTGAGCCATCTCAGAAGCTATCACAATGCATAGTATTAAATACTAGGATGTGAACAAGCTTAAATGCACTTAAAAGTACCACTTGAGATGCCATTGGTTTCATCATCATCCTAATAATGCAAATAACCTCATTTGACTAAAAAAAGTATCTGACTTCCAACCAGTTTACTGTTCTAACCCAAGATCAGGTTTCAGCCGAGAAATAAGCATCACATCTTCATTTCCACGTGAAGCAGATAAATACATTGCCTTGTTGTTGTTGTGTATCTTGCAGACAAACAAAGCAGTAGCCAAGGGGGACTTCCACCACGCAAGCTCCAGCTCCCGGCGAGCGCTCTTCCTGGCTGTCCTGTCCATCACAATCGGAACTGGCATCTACGTTGGGGTGGCTGTGGCTCTTATTGCCTATCTCTCCAAAAACAACCACTTATGAGCCTCAGGAAGGGGAGAGAACCAGCCACCCGGCGCCTGCACTGCAGACCTCCCCAGCAGATCAGACTGCACCATTTTCCAAAAAGCTCAAGAGACAAACAAACGCCTTCTGGGGGCAGGTCCAGGGTAAGATGGGCTTGTGCTTTATTGCAGGGTGGGAAGTCGGCTGTGGTGGGGATAGTTCCACCATCTGTGATGCACAAGTCTTGCTTCTCTTCATGAGCCCCTGAATAAGAAAGAAAGAAAGAAGGAAAAAGAGAAAGAGCAAAAGAAAGAAAGAAAAATAAAAGAAAGAGAAAGGATTAAAAAAAAACAACCTCAGCAGGAAGGCATTTGGGGGAGGTGTGGAGGGGGGTGTTTTACCTTTGCCTTCTTTGCAATATGGTGTTTACAAGAAGCTGGCAAACTGAGCTGTTCTCTTAATACCTTCTTAATCACCTGAACTTTACAGCCAGCATGAGCTTGTGCTTAGTTTGCTTGTTAAGCACAGCACTGAGATCTGGGAAAGCATGGACTGTGGCTGGTTCTCTGAAAGAGCAATATAACAACAGGAAGAAGATGCTTTCTTTTTTTTTTTAATGCAGGACTCATTTGCCTAAGGGTGAAGCAGAGACCTCAGCATAGAATGGTATTGCCTACACTTCTTGTGTGGGTAGGTCTCCATGGAAAGAGAAAAGGAAATAAAATATTTCTTTCCTATCCTTGTTTTTGGATTAAGATGTGACCCACAAGCCCACCCAGTGCAGAACAGCTGAGGTTACTGCATGGCTTGGCTCCACAGACTGAGTGTGAGGTAAAAGTAGCGTGAGATCCATTGTGAAATGAATTCCTCCATGCAGCACTTCATGATAATGGCACATTTCTGTGGCATATTGCTCATCTGGGTTGCTCTGCCTTACTGTGGAAATCTGCATAGCAGTCAATGCAAGAAACCTGGTGGAAAAAAATGCAAACTGAAATACTAATACATTTTAAATTAAAAATCATGGTAAAGCATGGGAATCAACCAGGGGAAAGAATGCTTCATACATTTCTGAGGCACTGTTCATACACAGAGCAGTGAAGGAGACCACTCAGAGTACAAGCTCACAGCTCATCTGTGAACCAGGGACACAGCATAGTCATGGAGAGAGAAGCAAGTCCCTTGATGAGCTTCAAAGTGGTATAATGTAGGGGAACTGAGCGTTGTCCTTACTTCATTGACTGAAATGATCCATTTATTTTCTTCTTTACTCCTTCCCTACAATCATCTTTTTTCTTTTTTGGTCTTACAGATATACCATTTCATTCCATCAAGGGTGTATCAGCATAGATTTATATGTATCTACATATATATATACAGAGAGAGAGAAAAACTGATCAAAACAATAAGCATTTTATTATTCACTACCTTGTGTTTTATAAGCATAATTTTCTTACCCAGGAATGTAATCAAAGACCTTTTTTTCCAATGCTGTATTGTGTCAGCTTTGCTCTGGGACAATTTTTTCTTCCATTTTGGGGCTGGCATTGTTTTGGTTTTAACTTCAGTGTCTTTATTTTAGGGGGGAGGAGGACAAACACATCCAAAACTATTTTTCTGCTAGTTATACAGTTTATTAAAACACATAGTATACAGCTGCTGATGCTCCGTGTGGCACTTTGTTTGGACAGATGTGAAGCATTAGGCTGAGTGAAAATTTTCCTAGTACCCTGAGTTCAACTACCTGAAGAAGTACCCATATGGGCCATCCTGTACTGCACCTGGACCCAAAAGCCTATTGCAGTCACCGACATTTTTCTTTTGCATTGATTTTTTGGGCTCCAAGCTAAGCCTGGAGACTAGCAATGTACCAACTTCATCAGCTCTCAGCCACTGCTGAAGCTGAGGGCACAGTAAATGCAGGTCTCTGGCCAGGTTGCCCTACTAAGGTAAAGTCAATTCTGTGGTTCTTCCCCTTCAACCTTTTTTTTCTAGCAACAGCCATGGAGGTAGGTCCCTTCCCTTTGAAGCAAGGTAGTACTGAGTGGGCAAGTTAGGGTCCCCACTCTGTATTTGCCCTAATGGGCAGTATCTGGTTTTGGGTAAGTGAGGAAGAAAGGCACAATTGGCTGCTTTTGTATTCTTCCAGGAGGTTGCACAGGGTTTCCAGCTATGGTACTTACACCACACTCTCCAAAGCAGTGTATCATGGCTGTAAACACCAATCTGGGATGTGTGTTGCAGTCCTTGCCTTGTTTTCTCCCTGGAAATCAGGTGGCTGGTTTCAGTGTGACCACTTCAAACTGTTCTTCCCATTCAGGAAAAATGGGAAGTTTCTTTTTTAGTTGTTTTTAGAGGTGCTATAAAGTATTTTTAAACTTGAATGACGACAAGGTTAGGTACACCAAGGCTGGACTTACATAAAATATATCATAGAATCATGGAATCATAGAATGGTTTAGTTGGAAGGGATCTTAAAGATCATCTAGTTCCAATCCTCCTGCATGGGCAGGGACAGCTGCCACCAGACCAGATTGCTCCAAGCCCCATCCAACCTGCCCTTGAACACCTGCAGAGATGGGGCAGCCACAGCTTCTCTGGGCAACTTGTTCCAGTGTCTCACCACCCTTACAGCGAAAAATTTATTCCTAATATCTAACCTAAATCTCCTCTCCCTTCTTACAGTTTTGATCCATTACCCCTTGTCCTCTCACTACACGCCCTTATAAAAATCCCCTCCTCAGCTTTCCTGTAGCCCCTTCAGGTACTGAAAAGCTGCTGTGAGGTCTCCCAGAGCCTTCTCTTCTCCAAGCTGAGCAACCCCAACTCTCAATTTTTCTCAATACAGATCTTATTTTGCCTCAGTTCACCTTATCTGAGAGAAAACCTTGTCTGAAGCTAGGAAAACTCTCATCTAAGGCTGGGAAAGCCCTTCTCTAACAACCATACTGGTTATTTATTTAACTTAATGTTGCAGTTTGGACAGTTGTTTTATCACCTGACCCCACCTGGGAAGGGGAATCAGGAAAAGGGAAGGAGACGCATGGGTTGAAATGAAAGCAGTTTTAATAGAATAATAATAATGAGCTAATATTAACCCCAGTGCTAATCTCCAAAGTTATCCTCAGCTGCAGAAGGCACACGAGCTGTGCACGTCGAGCAGGCTGAATGCCCAGCCCTGCCAGCACCACGGCTCCCAGGAGCAAACAGAGGAGAGGGCCTCAGGCACAGGACAACCGACAAGCCAGATGGGACCCTCTCGGAAAGGCAGCCATGGCAGAAGGCCCCAAACATCCCTGCAAACTTCCCGATTTACAGTGAGGGTGACATTTATGGTGTGGAATATTTTGGTTGGCCAGCTTGGGTCAGCTGCCCTGAACTTCAACCCTAACCCACTGCACCTGTGTGGTTCAAGACTACCCTTGACCGTGGTCACTGTGGAAAACCTGCACATCAGAGCATGTATCTCCTTTATTGTCACAGACTTGACCTCTGCAGTCTCTCTAAACAGAAACTTGATTTTAGAATTACGTCCCAGCAAAATTAGGACACTTAAATGAAGAGATTTCCATTTGGGCCTTTTCTCGTTTGTTTTTAATCTAAAATAAGCACAAAGACTGGGTCAAAAAGGAGGTGCAGCAGTATGGGGCACATCACCCTCAGCTGCACTCCTTCTGCAGAGCTTGCTCATCCTAGGCACTCAGTGTGGGTGTCTCCCTCTGTTCCATGTTCCACAGCAGCCAGCCAAGGTCTTGCACTGTTAATGGGGCAGAGATGCAGCCCTTCCACATGGTGCCTCCTGTGCTAATCAGATGGGTAGATGATGGGCATGGCTGGAGGTCCTTGGGACCTGCCTGTCAATGGGAGGGATCAACTCACAGGAAAAGTTCCATATATTGCCAGCAGAGTTCTTGTCTCACACATCCCACTCATGACATTCAGGTGGGGGAGCTGGTATCCATCACCACCTTGTGAGTCTCTGGGGTCACATAAGTCCCATCCAAGACCACAAAGCTGAGCACCACACGTCAATAATTTATCTGCTTCCTAAATAGCTCAGGTTTGACTGCGTTTGGGTGTGGTTCATCACCAGAAAGGAGAATGGTGATTGGGATTCAAACAAGCATTCTGAGGACACCACTCTGCCCCCTGGGTGAAGGCCCTAAATGCAGCAACTTGCAGGATGTAGATGTGCAGCAAGACCTGGGAACATACACTTGCAATATGCAGGTGCTCAGTGAGCTTAAATTTGGGCAAGGTAACAAATTTCAATTAGGACTTGGCTTTCACCATGGGCTCCTGTTCTTTGCCCCTGACACACAAATAAGCCCAAAGCACCACACAGCCAAGGAAGTGGACTGCTGTGTGTAACATGCTCTTCACTCACGCCAGCATGATTCGTGGGGAATTAGCTCTTTCTCTCAAATCCTGAACTTAGGTGCACATGATATTGAGGAAGAAACTCAGGTTTTGCATATAAAAAGAAAGAAGTGAATATTTCCTAGTTAAAATCTGAATTTAAACTGAGGCTCAAAACATTAGAAAGCAAATATAGAGACTGTAAGGTCATTATACATACCCAAGAAGAATAATAGTTTGATTTTTAAACCAATCATGTGGTTGAGAGGTCTACCTTATGACTTTTGGTGGTGGTTGTGCAGGCTGAATATTGATCTGAGAGGCAAAAGCCAGCTCTGGAGCTAGAAAAGCTTTCCCAGATGGGCAGCCTTAAAGATGCCATCAAGGATCTTGTGTCGAGCCCTAAAAACAGAATCCCAAACTGGGGAGTACAAGCTTGCATGTGTCCATGCCCAAAGGGACAATAAACAGGAGCGGGACCGTGAGAAAGACCTGCCTAGCCAGAGCACTCCTGAGGGCATCACCTGGCTGAAAGCTGAGGATATGCCTCTGTGCTGCACAGGCTGGAGACACCCACTGTGCAAGAGGGGACACTTGGCACAGCAGTGCAGCAGGGGGAGCAGGGACCCTAAAGGGGACTTGTACCCCAGAGAGGTAGACCTGGGCCTCACTTCAGCCCAAAGTGGGGATAAAGCTCCTGTCAACAGCTTTCATGCCTTAGTATGGGTCCAGTTTGGTGAATACCTGCAGCATGGTTATTTACCCAGTGCCACAGGTCAGTGAGGAGCTGAACAGGGATCTGTCTGTTCCTAAGGTAAGCAATGTTGGCATTGCCCACTGCAGCATCTCTGGCTGGCAGAAAAGATATCATCCTGTAACGAAAAATCTATGGCATGAGGACTAGGAAGTGTCTCCAACACCAGTGCTACAGTAGGAGCTTCTGCTGAGCAAGGGGGGATGGGTTTACTCCTGTGTGTCAGGAAGGTTCTGATGAAGGAAGGAGACGTTTGGAAGAAATGCTGCAGAGGTAGAATTTGACTCAGGGTTCCCTCAGCTTAGGTTTTGGGGTTGTACTGTCTTACAGTTTGCAAGAGGATGCAATCGCCTTGGAGGATTCTCTTCCTGAAAGTCAGTGGGCTGTGAGGGGCTGAAACAGCATTTCAGCTTCTGTCTTTCTAGATGCTGGTTCTCAAAACACTGTCCACATTGCCTTACTGCACCAGAGGGAGGAGGCAGCTATAAGCCACCTCCCAGCTGAGACACTGAAGCAGCCTGTTGCACAGGCAGACTAGGATCTATCTGCCAGTGCACCTGAAGCAAACTTCCTTGTGGGGTTGTGGTGTGTCCTGGGCCAGCAGCCTCAGGCCAGCACACGAGTGGGGTCATCCTGGCAGAGGAGGGCTTGACCCTTACAGAGCTGGTGAAGCAGAGCAGGTGCCTGGGGGGGGACCTTGCAAAGATGTATGGTATCAGAAGCAGTGCCCGTGCACACACAAAAGGAACATCAAACATTTTCAAGTCTGCATCCATACAGCACCTCTCTGAAGAAAGAGAGGCTCACCCTGATTTTGGGTGTCCTGTGTATCTCATCATCTGCAGTGATAGTCCTGGAAGATGCCGGCCGTGGAAATGCATTTATAACAATACATCTTTCTGCATCAGCTTGGGAAATATGTGAAGTCTTGCTATCCTGATGGGCCCAGCTAAAAAGAGCTGAAAGAAACGTGTTTGGGGCATTCATAAGGTACCTGAGAACAAGAGGAACAGCAAGAACCAAAGGTAAAAGTGACGCCTTGGGCTGCCTATGAGCTTGTTTGACGTTGTTGAAGAACTTAGGCAAAGTCAGGGAACAACTTTTCAAGCACATGTGGAGGGATTTCTAGCCTTTTTCTGCAGGAGAAGGGAGAAGGGTCTGTGTTCATATTAAATCATTAAGTCCTTGTTACTTAAGCTGGAAACACAGCTCTGAAAATGGTCAGTCATGTAAGTCATGTCCTTTTATTCACTCTTTGTGGCCCATGCTGCACCTGAAACCACACCACCAGATCTACTGGCCATGGGCTGACAAGCACTCCACTGTTTCAGATGTATCAAAAAGTAAGCGGTTATGTTATCTTTCCACATTTAAGCTGGGTCAGAGCAAGTCCTACCTGTCTTTCCCCAGCCAGAATAAATCTGGCATGTACTTCCTATTGTGCTCTCAGGCAAATTTGGCAGGAAGACGAGTATGTGCATCTGCCTTACCCAGCTGACATTGGTATTTCTGAGTGATGCCATAGTGTGCAAATCTGTGTGAACTGAGAAATGACAGTAATATAGAGGAATATCTTCTTAAATTGCTACAGCAATTTATTCTGCTGTTTAGAGCCATACCATTCCAGACTGGCTATGAAATGTTATCAGCAGCTGTTGAGCTAAGAAAGCACTCTGCAGATGATCATTATTCATTGTTGGCTGCTTGTTGCTGATTATTATTCTCTGCTTGTCACCCCTCCTTTGGGAAAGGAAGGGTTGTGTGACCAGGAAGAGAGAGACAGGGATCCAACATCTGCTGTGAATGGTGAATTGGAAGAAGTCAGGAAGTAATGACAGGTAAAGATAGACCCTTGAAAGCTTACTTATCTGCAGAGGGACACTAAGAAAATTACTCTGGGTGCTTTCCTTCTTCAAAGCAGCTTTTTGAAACCAGGTTAACGTACCTGTCATTCATTTCAGCTGGAACTTGCCCCATAAACTTACCTGTTATTCAGAAACCATTATTTCTTTTATGCTCTCTCCGGCCTTAGAGGCAACTTTGTTTGTAATAAGTATCATTTTGGAGTAGCAAAGTGCTCTGCCGTGCTGTGTTTGGACACAGGGAGACCCTATTCAGTTTAAAAAAGAAGTCTGGCAGAGAGAGAGGAAAGAAGCCTGTCTCCCAGAGGATACAGCTGCCTCATTGCTTCCCTCCCTTTCTGGAGTGAGACCTTCATCCCCTCTTGGCTCGATCAGGAAGTGTCAAAGAAGTGGCACTGATATCTTTACCAGATGACAAGGTATAGTGATAGCTAAGATTTACTACTAGGAAAAATATGAATCTGTAAAGTCAAAGGTTGGAAGGCTCCAACTTACTCGTAAAATGTTCAATGTCGTTGTGGATTAACTTCAAAAGATGCATGGGCAGTGCTGGAGACTCACTAAAAGGGAAGAATTAAACCCTTTTTGTAACAAAGCCTCAGAGCTCAAGGGAGCAGAGAGATGCTCACCATTAATGTGCTAGGTTAGAGACTAATTACACATTACATCTGCCATCTGACGGGATTTCATAATCCCCTGGTACCTCCATTGATTCTTGGTGTCTTCATTTGAGAACCTTCCTCGCCTGAGCATATTTTATTGCTCTGTCAGTGTGAAATGAGTTTCTCCCATCTTCCTTGCAATACCCACCAGACAGCTACCGTGCAAGAGCTCCCTGCTGAGGCAAGGAGAGGGCATAATTAGGTTGTTTATGTGCATCACTGTACAGCAAGTCTGAAGCAGATGTGGGTAGACATCAGCCTGCCTCCTGTGGCAGTGGCAACCACCTCCTCTGGGCTGGCTGCCATGCTCTGTTCACAGCTTGGGAAATGCCACCTGGTGAGCTGCAAAGGAAACTCACAGGCAGCCAAGAGCCAGAAGCTCCTCAGCAATCTCCCCTCAACTTCTTCCTGCATCATTGCATACAATGATGGCTGACTGGAGGATGTTTCTAACCTGAGGGACTTCTAAATTTAGTAATCATTTTCAACAGGACTTGACAGAGGGTGTGGACATCTTTAAAACAATTAATACATGTCTATAAAATTCACAGCAAGGAGAAGTACAAAAGAAGAGATGTACCAAATCTCTGGCCCCAGAGAAAGGGCTGAAGGAGAGAGTACCATGTGCCTGGGGAGAAAGCCACCTTCTCTTGGTGGATAAGTCTATGGTGAGCTGTTTTGCTGTGGTCAAAGCCCTCACTCTATGGTCTTTCCCAACAAGTAACAGCCTGTGCTTGTGCAGAGGTACAGTGTCTGAAGTGATGCACAGTGGTTAACAGTAGCTTCCCCTTCCCAACAGAGTCAGATATTTGCATACCTCTCAACAGTATTGATCAATAATAATATACAAAATGGACAACAGATCATTAGAGCCAGGCTTTGCTGCTTCCCTGCATCATGCTTTTGGGTCAGCTGTTTGCTGCTTTTTTCACCCTGCCACCTTTGCATAATGCATCTTTAGCATTGTGTGGGAGCAAACTGATGGTCATGCATGGAAGTGGTACTGACCCATCCTGAGCAGCACACTGTCCATTATTGTGCAACGCAAAGGACCTGGCTTGTAGGCAGGCAGGTCTTGATAGAGCTTGGCCATGGATTTCCTCTATGAGTTTAGATAAACCTTAATAGAGTCTGTACTGCCCTCCAGGGATTGGCTGTCTACCAATTCTCTGGAATCATCCTGTCATTTGAAACCTCTAGGTATTGGTTATGGTGCTCTACATATATGACCACAAAACAACTCAGGTTCACAGGGATTTCTGATGGTCTTCACTCTGGCCTCCTGCTCAATGCCCTTCAGTCACCTACTAGCGTGGTGGCCTCCACTGGACTCACTCTACTTTGTTCTTCTATCTCTCATACTGGGGGGTCCCAAACTGAGCAGGATCCGACCAGTCCCAAGTAGAAAGGACTATAATCACTCTAATCACTCCCCTCACACTGCTGGCTGCACTCTGCTGATAAGCCAGTTGGTCTCCTGTGTTGCAGGGGCATACTGCTAACTCCTGGTTAACTCCCTCATACACTTTATAAGATTGGGTCATTCTGTCCCAGAGGCAGGACTTCACATTTGCTTTCACTGACCTTCACAATGTTCATATCAATCCATTCCTCCAGCCTGTCCAGGCATCTTGGAAAGGCCCTCCAGCATATTGCCTGCTCCCCCAGCCTTTTATCTTCAACAGACTTGCTGCATGGGCCACAGAAACTACATTTCACCTGTGCAAATCCAAGCAAAAAGACAAAAAGCATGTGAGTTGACCACCATT
>NW_009954544.1:2872800-2881894 GCF_000747805.2 Chaetura pelagica
CGCTCTTCCAGAAGATGCAGCTCTGCTCTTTGAATTCCCCCCAAACTGAAGAATAATTTGAGCCCTAGGTGATTGCCAGTGACTCCCATTTAGAACTGGGACCACATTTCTTCATTTTGCCCTAGAATTTGTTTGTCAATTGTATTTTAAGAACAACTAGAATGTTCTTGACATACCCATTATTTTCTACTCATTTGAGACATATCCAAGAGGGAAGATTGTTCACAGTAAGTAAGTAACTATGTTAAAGTAAATAAGTAAATAAATAAATGCTCAAATGAGCCAATATGCCAGCAAAGTAATACAGATTTTCTTTCAAAACCAAACTCCTGAAGCAACAGTTTGTTTATCAGCGACTTAACAGCCATGACAGTGTAACAGCCTCATTGAGTAAGCGAGTCATCATGGAGACTCTGGGCATGGACAAGGTCTGGTCAAGGCCAGCTACGCTGACATAAAGAAAGTAGGATGTATGCAAAAGTGCTGACAGCCACAGCAAGCAACTGGGTTTGAAGAGGCTCTCTCAGAGGTCTCTAAAGTATGGGTATGGTTCCACAACAAGCAGTTTTGGTGATGTCCCCAGCTGTGACTAGCAGAGGTGGACTACTCAAGCAAGAAAATTTCATGAGACGTTAAAATAGTGTGCTCCATTCCATCCTCTGGGTGACAGATGTAACCCCTGTGTAGATTAGGGATGAAAGCAAGCCTTTTATTTTAGTCCTTGGTGGTCCATCCCTGAGGAAAAAGTGGGTATGAACTACTACACTTTCCTCAGGGTGTTCTGACATGCATGGTTAAGGCAAAAGTCTACTAGCATCCAGGTGGGAAGGATGATTCCAGGGATATTCTGTCAGGACTGTTGGTTTCTACTCCTTTGTGAAAGACTGGGAAAAAGAAAGGGTTGACCAGTTGGATTTCATTCAGAAGACTGGGAATCCCAAGTCCTGGTTCCCTATGCCCCTGAGGAGTAGTCTGAGGGATGGTGTGTTCCAGTAGCCCCAAGGAACTCACATGCCACGGGTGTGCAAGGGACAAATGTTGGGAGCAATTGGCAACCCTTAAAATGGAGCCATGAAATAAGTAACCTGAAACATCTCATAAAGACTGGACACTTGCTTGCATGCAAGAGAAAAAGAACTTCTAAGATGACACCTAACAGTGGCACTTCTGGGAACTGTTAAGTAGAAGATGCAGGAAGTAATCAAGTGACCTGAGCCCTGAGAACAATGATTGGCAATTAATCTAGTAGCAGATTGGGGTACTGCAAGTTCATATTATGCCAACTTCTCTCATCACATCAAAGTTGTGGAGACCCCCCTAACCAAGAAAGAGAACAGACATGCAGGCACTTCTTGGTTCAGCAAAAGGCTCAATAAAAATTTACATCAGGAGGTAGAATTATGCATACATACACATTGTTGCAAGACTCCTTTCCATTCTGTAGTGTCCTCAAACACCTTGATAAACTACCATCTATCATGTGATATGGGCCTGTAGACTCTAAATGCTGCACACAAAAGTATGTTTCTCCCATTTCTTTGTATTTTTGTAGGATTCTGAAAAAGATCTGAAATCAGTCTACCCACTACAACCTGTCCTTACCTTCCTTCATTATATCATTTGATTAATTTGTTCATTTGACCATTTCTGGAGTGTTGCCTGTAAACTCTTACCAGTAACTTCCAAGAATCCAGTGACTTGCTGAATCACCAAAAAAACCAGTCCGAGGCAACCTCCCTTTGTCTGCTGCCCTCCAAGAAAGGACCTGTTGGCATATTCTTGGCACACAGCAGCAGTTAGAGCTGGACACATTTTATAATAATTTTATGTTTACTTAGAACATTTTTCCATCAGAAAATGCCATTTAATCAAAAGGAAAGCTTGGTTGCAGGAAGGTGTTGGTTTCAAGGGCATTTTACAATTGAGAAAATGAAAACCTAACAATATTCAAAATACCAGAATACTTCAAACTGACCTTGCTGAGATCTAACACAGCCCCTTGGGCTGAAGATAACCTGTGCATGCTGCTGCACTGGCCCTTCATTTACTTCAGCACCAAGATGTAGGAAGAGGCATGAGCTTTTGGGAGGGACTTAGGGCATAGTGTGACAGATGACAGGTCAAAGTGGTGCATCTTTCAACAGCTGAAATGCAGGATAATGACTATTAACTAGTGGATCACTTAAGATTGTTTTGTGGTTTTCTTTGATAGAGGAGCTCTCTTTTGAAAATAAGTTCCCTGTTATTTTCACTTTTCCCCTTATCCATCAGCACAAATTATCTTTTCTTCATTGCTCCTTGGCTTTCTTCACCACACACACTGTTGGTCAGTTTATTCATCTGGAATCTGCCATTTGCTAAGTGATCTGAGTTAATTACTAATTATTTGTATTACTACATTCCTGATGTTATACACACCATGGGACTATAATTTAATTACGGCGTAATATCAATCAGACACATAAATTTATATGTTCATGTTGTATATAAGACAGGCTGAGGGAGTTGGGGCTGTTCAGTCTGAAAAAGAGAAGGCTCTGGGGGGACCTCATAGTGACCTTCCAGTATCTGGAGGGGGCCTGCAGGAAAGCTGAGAGGGTCTTTTTACAGGGGCTTGCAGAGAAAGGACAAGGGGTGATGGTTGTAAGATTAAAGAAATGGTTGTAAAGATTAAAGGTTAGAGATCAGGCATAACGTCTTCAGTGTAAGGGTGGTGAGACACTGGAACAGGCTGCCCAGAGATGTTGTGGGGGCTCCATCCCTGGAGGTGTTCAAGGGCAGGTTGGATGGGGCTCTGAGCAGCCTGTTCTTGTGGGAGGTGTCCCTGCCCATGCAGGGGGGTTGGAACTCGATGATCTTTAAGGTCCCTTCCAACTCCAAAAATTCTGTGATTCTATATGAGCCTTTTTTCTATATTCAGTTGTATGAGCTGCCAGGCTTGGAGGTGAAAAAAGCTGTTGCTTCAGGCTGTTGCACAGTGAGAGATGGGCAGTTCTCCCAAATCACATGGAGAATTGGGGCTCACAATTCCCTCATGCGGCTACTTTTAAGAAGAATTCTTTCCAGAAGAATTTTAACAAGAAAAACTGGGGATGTAAACCACTCAAGATCTCCAGTGTCTAGTAACAACTAATTTAACTACATGATCTATGAAGAACCACCTCATTGCATTCAGTCTGACCTAGACAACCACTGAGTCTTCTGCTGGAATTAGGAATGCTAGTCAGTCTCTTGATGCCCTTTCCTTTTTGTTCATCATTTTCACACCCTCAGCCATTTTTCACACAGACCTGGGGGCATGAGAGTTGTGTGTCTTATCAGAATAGATATCTACACCTACTGGGAGACAGTCAAGATGAGGGAACCAGGCTCTTCTCAAGGACTAGAAGGAGCAGACACAATTTAAAACACATGATATTTCAGCTGCACATGACACACCAACTTTTTCCTGTCTGGCTGGTCAAACACCGGCACAGGTTCCCCAGGGAGGCTGTGGACACAGGCAACCTGCTTTAGGTGCAGGTAGACTGGACCAGAGATCTCCACAGGTCCCCTCCAACTTCAGCCATTAGGTGTGACTGTGAGCTTTGGTTTCAGCCCTAAAGCCTCTGAACCTCTGCACCCCTAAAGCCTGCTGAAAAGGAATCTGGGACAAGGGATAATCCCAAACTCCTCCTCTAGGATTCATCTTTCCAGTCCAGAATATCATATGGCAGACACAGTCAGAAGAGGAAAAATATCTTTTTATTGCCTGTAGCAACTGCAGGAGCCCAGAAGTGACAGGAGTTCAGCCAGTAAAATGGCTCCTATAATGACAGAATCAGAATGGGAATGCCCTTGGAGAGCTGTGTGTGTGCAGAGGTACCAGTGCCCCCATGGGCTTTCTAAGTGTAAACCCAGTAGCCTTTCTCTTCTAGATGTCAAATTTGAGGAGCCTTTACATGTCTCTGTAAGGGATACCACAGCTCAATACCATGTGGTGTTAGCATCTCAAATAGTAGTCCACTAGTTATTTATGGAATAGATGACGAACAGTTTATTCCCTGATCATGTTCTCCCAGTAGCCATGGTTTTCCAGGGCTCCAGCATGTTCCCTAGCCCTGGGTGCTGCCAGGACAGCTGGGAATCCAACTCCAAAAGACCACCCCATCTCAGCACCGCTGTGATTCAGGGAGCACTGTGTTCCCACAGTTGCTCCAGTACAACCAAATCCTTTAAGGATAATCCCCACTGGGGAAAGGTAGAAAGATCCTGTCTTCCAGGGCTGGGGACAGCCCTGAGTTAGGCTCAAATCCACCATTACTCCACTGACACGTTTAACACCATCTTCACTCATCAGCTCTATCTTGCTCCTCTCTCCTTGCAGCAAGGCAACTGGAAGTGGTCAGGGACCTGGCAAGCTACAGACCAGAGCAGACAGGAGTCCTCAGCCACTCCACTATCTCTCAGCAAGGTGCATGATGTATTAAAAACATATTATTCTGGCAAATATTGTAATTAGAAGAGAAAACAGCACTGCATTAATCCATTCCTCTGACAGGGTTTGCAATGCAAAAGACAGGAGCTTTCACATTTGCTGTGTTAGTGCTGCAGTTCCGTCCTCCTTGTTTTTGTCAGGACTAATTAAGAGAAAGAAAATAATGGTTGTATCTTCACTGGAGCAAGACAGGTTTCTGGTTTGTTTTGCCATGAAGGAAATGTAAAAATCTTCAGCTTCCTTCCCACAGAACTGTAGAAGTGCTCGTGCAGAACAGTTGAAAGTCACTGATGTACTGGCAAGACAAAGGAAATGCAAACTCCAAGCAGGAGCTATGCAGCACGCACCAAGCCCACCTAAGAAGCACTGGTTGCCAGAGACCTGCTTTTCTGATGGCTTTGCAATGTCATAAAATGATGTGATTCCATGAGTGATGTCATTTTTCCTTGTTGTTTCCCTGCTCGGATTGTGGAGCTGGCATCTCTCTGGCTTTCTGCAGCAGTCTTCCCATCACTGTAGCTCATTACAGACCACAAGTTACAACGGCAGCTGAGTGCTCAGCCAGCCCCTGGCCCGTTCCCTTCCACCACAGAAGCTACAGGCACACTGCCTGCTTGTGACTTTCTCCAAGATGTACCAGACCCAGTTTGTGGCAGGATCAACTGCAATGCTTTTACCACAACAGCTGCGGGACCTGAGACTAGGAATGGCACTTGAGAGTACAGGGAGAAGTCTGGATACAGGAAAAAACAAAGACAAAATGCAATGAAGAGATGTGAATCCAGAATGAGAAGAATGAAAGCAGATAGGCATCTATCCCTTTCACTCATCTCTGTGCCTCCTGTGGAACATACCAGTTTCAGATGCCACCCAAGACATATTGCACCAAATATTGTAGAAATAGTGTCACACAGTTGATGGGATGGACTCCTACTCTCTAGTGTCAGTTTTCAAAAAAGGCACCATGTTTTGTTAGCTATCAACACCATTTGAAAGACTTGTAAAGACTGTCTGTGCCTGCCTGAACATACCCAAGAGCCTTGACTCTTTAACTGTAGGGAAAAGCCTGGTCTGGAGCAGGAGATGGGGTAGAAGACAAGGCTATAATGTACATAGAAGAGGTCCCTCCAGAAGGCAGAGACAGAACTGGAAGCAGACTCATCTGCAGCATAGCTCAGGCAGGGACTCAGTAGAGACCTGGGCCTGAGTTTAAATGGAGTCCTGGCTCACGGGCAGGGTGCATGAGTGGAAGTCCCTGCTCAGGGCCATTAAGGCCTATTAGTTCCCTCAGGGCTCTGATGGTAGGAAACCAAAGAAACATTTCTGCAAACAGAGGCTCAAAACAGGGAAGAGAGGAAGCACTGCAGTACTGGTAGAGTGACAGGTGTCAGATATCCCTTCAGAGACAGGAATTTCCAAACCTGTGACATCCCTTTACTTCAGTTCCTACAGCACAGCCTTCAGCAACATCCCTGCACACATATGCAAGAGCTGCTAGACAGGCAGGGTAGACATGAGCGATACCAACACATTCAGGGATAAGCTTCTGATTACAGGTGGCACAGCAGAAGTGATGCATATTTGCCTAAGTCCTGAGCCAGCTGGTTTCTGTGGGAGCCTTTGGATCTCCTGGGTATTGATCCTTTAAAATGAGAAAGAGCAGTGATTGCCATCAGTGCTGAGAGTCCCGAATGCTTGCCCATCTGCTGCAGCTTGCAAAAGAGCTGCACTAGGCAGATAGAACCCATGAGGGTAAGTCTGGACCAGGACTAGGCACAGGATTTGCTTCCACTTCCCAGCCTTGCACGGCTGCCTGCACAAGGCTGCCTGTCCCTTCAGTGATTTGGGGCAGAGGTGGGCCCTGGATGCTGAGGCAGGAGTGAGACAAGTGTCATGAGATTTTTCTGGTGGCACAACCTGATGCATCAACTCAGAGCAATTGTTCCCTGGCTCTCTAGGCTTACAGCTTGCTGTTCTAGACCAATTGTTCCCTGCTCTCTAGGCTTACAGCTTGCTGTTCTAGACCTGGAAAAGGCAAAATATGTGTCCAACAGCTTGTCTGTCTCACCTCTATCAGCTATCTACCAAAAGTTAATGTGTGATATTCTGCCCTGCTGTAAAAGTGATGCTGTGCCCACATGCCACTTTCAAAACACGTAACACCAGCCAGCCCACAATTCCTGCATATACCTTCCAACCAAAACCGGGCAGGGCAGCAGCTTTTCCCTGGAGTTCCATATGTGTGATACACTAGCAAGCTATTTTGGTGCTCCTTCAGAACATACCTTTTGCAAAAGTTTTTCATTACCTTAATCTGGGGAGGTGCCCTTTTTGGGGCCCTTTTGGAAGCACCAAATCTTTCACTGTTTCTTCTCCAAGAGGCCACCAGGCTTGAAGTCCCCCAAGACTTAAGCCTTCTTTCCCATTCCAGCTCAGGTTCAGCATTGCAGCAAAGGCTAGAGGCTAGAAAATACTTCCCAGCTGTGCAGATTGCCTGGGAGAGGCAGCTAAGGCTGGCTCAGTGAAACTGAAGACACTATATACACGGTAGTGTGGGTGGGAGTCTCTTGCACGTTGGTTTGTAGGTAGTAATCTGCAACACCTCCTACGGAGCAGGGATGCTCTTTTCAGGTTTGCCTTGAAACCCACACATGCAGCAAGCTGGCTGAACAGCCATCCTGCACAGGTCAGTGAATGGGACAGTTTAGTGGCTCTCTTTCTAACCACACCTTTTAGAGCCAAACCCACAAGTTGGAGTAATAGCTAAAGCAGATTTCCAGCTTCTCTTGGGAACGGGACAGTCTTTGCAGTACTCTGACCCCAGCTGCACCCAGTTTGCTGAGAGGAATGTGGAAGCTCATCCCTTCCGGAGGACTTCCATTGACTGTTTGTTTAGGGAGCTGTCAAATCTATATAAACATATTAATATCAGTTTACTTTTGCTGCATATTGCACCACCCATGTCTCTTGATGAAAGTGGCTACGGAAAAATGCCATGTAATGAGTGTATTGAATGGAGCAGTAGATAAATCTGGAATGTATAACTAAATTCTACTTTGTTCAGTTTTTCTGCACAAGCATGGGAGTGAGCTGTGCATTCACCATGTAAAACAGAACTAATACCAAGAACTGTCTGATTGCAACATTTATTACCTCTGGAGAATTCAAAAACTGAGTGAAGGAAAATGTACTTTTGTTTCCAGAGTGTCAGATGAATCTTTATGGATTTCAAAAGCTCATACACAGGCTGAAATACCAGCACCTCTTGTGTCTTTCTGTTCCTTGTTCCTTTCTTCAGAATTAATTCCTTTCTGTCTTCCTTTGTGGCTGTTTCCTCCACTGTTGCTGATGTGAAGTGCATCACAAACAAAGCTTTGAATGCAGCAGCATGGAGCTTGGATACCAAAACACTCAAACCATGATACCTGGAGGATACAAGTGTCTGGCAAGAAATAGTTTGCTCCATACAAGTGTGCATCAACCATGACAACTTGTGGTTTTTTTTTCTTTTCAAAGTCTTTTTTTGGTAATAAATGATAAGATTCTTTGGAGTTTATTTTCTTTTGAACAACAACCAAAAAAATAATTAAAATGTTCCTTTCTTATGAAAAGTGTATTTCCTGAGCACCTTCCACTTAGCTGGAAAGCCATTTGCCACTGAGCAGTATTTAGGGGGTCATCAGTCCTACTCAGCCAGAGACCTCATGGCCTGGGTTTTTCCTACCCTGCTTGAGTTACGAGCCACTCAAGCACAGCACTACAGAAAGGGATCCATTTGCTGCCATCTCTCATTGACCTCAGGATGAAAGACAAACAGACCTCACTTGCTCTACCTTCCCTTCCGTGAGACAAAGGAAAAGAGAAGCATGTTTTGGGAGGAGGCCAAAGCAGTACTTCCCAATCCTCAGCTGGAGGAAGGGATGAAAAAGCAGCTTCGTGGGCTGTGCTCACAGAAGGATAAAGAGAAAAAAACAGAAGGGGTGATAAGTAGGACCTGTAGGGCACAGCCTTTAATCTGAGACAAGAACCTTTAAAGACTCCAGGGAGCCTCAATGGGACTTGTATCCATTTCACTCTCCTGCCTAAAGTTCTAGGGGCTATTTGGCAGTTGCCTCCATTTGGAGGAGGCACTAACACACATCAGGCCGTGCTGAGCATGGCCAAAGCAAGGCCATGCCTGCCACTAAAACCCTGCACAGAAATGACTGTGCTCTGGTTCCTGCTCTCTTCTCTGCCTTTTGTCTCTCGCCTTCATACTGCCAACCCCAGAACCACAGGAGGAGTGCTCTGCTGCACACCCATCTGTGAGCAACACGTGTCCATCTAATAGAAATAATAAACATCACTTTGCCTGTGGGTTTCAATCTAGTGACTTCAGAACTCCAGTTGTCATGAGCCAGGAAAAATAAACAAGCAAAGAAGCTTAGAGACAGTCATGTAATAGTGGGTCTCTAGGAATTTTGAGTAAAACATTTAGTATCAGACACAGGGAAAGCTGTCTTACTCTCCAGCCATCAGCTCCATGGTAAAAACTGCAGGAAGTTTCTGACTATCCATTCATCCTGGAGGCTGCAAATCCAAAGCTCAAAGAGCCCATGCTTGCAGAGGACTTGGAAC
>NW_009954544.1:2881949-2937961 GCF_000747805.2 Chaetura pelagica
CTACTCATTTCAACACTGTTTTGTAAAAATCCAGTTATAGGAGGCAATCTTCTTGCCTCCTAGGATACATAGGTTTTGTTTGAATATGATAAAACTACAGAGAAATTAATTTATTCTCTTGAAATTGTATCTCTTTTTCTGTATATGTGTACATAAATATGTACATAAAATATGCATTTTTAGCTACTAAAACAAAAAGTACAAAGTTAGTTTAAGAAATCAGCTAACACCATGAAATGGTTTTATGTAGAGACAGAGCTTTTCAACTCCTGTTAATTAGCATATTTCTGACTTGGATGGAGCAATTTGAACTCGCTGAAAACCTAGCCCAAGAGGTGACATTTAATTTTCTAACTTAATTTCAAGCTATAAATGGGACTCTCTTGCTATGTCCATTTTATTTTAAAATGTTAAAGGAGTATTAAGGAGTCATGTTTTCCAAAATCTGTGTCTGCAGATTCTCAGTTTCTGAGAGAAGATTTGGTTTTATTTTGTTTCCTTCATTACTTGCTTCTTAAAGGGGAGAAAAAAAGGAAAAAAGACACGGGGAAATGAAGTTATTGAGGATAAAGCTTGAAGTGAAGATGAAGGAACAGCAAATGCCAAATGAGATAAGTAGAGTATGGCAAAAGAACTGTCAAAGTTGCCTTATACAGATTCTTTCAATAATTTTTTTAAAAGGCAAGTTTTTCATCTTTATCCATTTCTTCTCTGTCATCTATTTGGGGTTCTGTTGTGCCCAAAAATTTCACTTTTCAAAAGCCTGCCAAAATAACATAACTCCATAACTTCCACTAAGCTTTCTCCAACCTTGGAGCTTCTAAATTATCCTCTCTTCAGTATTAGATAAATCTTAAAAGTTTAGATACTCAAAATCATACTGCTCACCATTAATTTTTTTCAAAACTCCAGACTGTATGAAAATCTGCAAAACCCTCTAGTAACCTAGGCCATCAGGGGGGAGTGTGAACAGAAGCACCCAACAAGATCTAAGTGCTTGGTGCTGTGTGTGTGTTTAGTAGAGACTGTATCTTCCTCTAAATAGACAGGTGAACAAAATAATGATAGATCCAAGGATTTGCCACCCCTGCATTGTAGACAGGGCTTGGGGGCACGAGTCACAGACACAGTTTTCAGAGGGGTGACTTCATCAATGTTTATAAATATGTTAAGGGCGAGTGTCAGGACGATGGAGCCAGGCTCTCCTCAGTGATGTCCAGTGATAGGAAAAGAGGCAACAGGTGCAAACTGGAACATAGAAGGTTCCCTGTAAAACATGAGGAAGAACTTCTTTACTGTGAGAGTGACAGAGCACTGGAACAGGCTGCCCAGAGAGGCTGTGGAGTCTCCGTCACTAGAGACATTAATTCAAAACCCGCCTGGACAAGTGTGATGTGCTCTGGGTGACCCTGCTCTGGCAGGGGGGTTGGACTAGATGATCTTTCGAGGTCCCTTCCAACCATTAGGATTCTGTGATTCTGTGAAATACAAAGTTTTAAACCAAAGCCTCCTTCCTAATGGGATACTGGTTCAAACAACACCCGACACCTCTGACTCAGTTCCTGCGATGAAAAGCAACCAGCTCTTTGATTGCTGTAGGGCCTTAAAGGTGCAACTCCCTTCACAGCAGTATTTTTAGCATTTCCTGAAGCATATTAGAGTCATAAGAAGCCCTTCAAGAGCCTACCCAGATGAGGTGCCCAGCTGGGCTGCAAACCACCTCACAAGCACTTCCAGAAGTGTGTAGCAAGTGTTCTTTGACACTTAGACACCCCAAGTCTCTAGTCCTCAGACTCAGGAGCCTGGAAAATAGACACTTTAAAATCACCCAGACTCTGCTGTAAAAAGTCATCCCAAAGTTTTCTTCCTCTGCTTTACAACTCACATGCAGCACATAAACAAACTTGCTGTGAAAAGTTCCAGTCAAACTAATTCCACTATAAAAAAAACAATAAAATAAATTGTGAACACACTGCCCTGGGTTTGGCTGGGATAGAGTTAATTTTCACAAGAAGCTGGGATGGACACAGCCAGGCTGGCTGACCAGAACTAGCTAAGAGGATATTTGATACCATATGACATCATGCTCAGCATATAACTGGGAGAGCTGGCCAGGGGCAAGGAGCAATCAAGTGGCCTTGTGGTGCTTAGTTGCCAGCTGGTCTTGAACCATGACAGTCCTTTTGTTTGGTGCCCAATGTGGGGCACAAAGTGTTGAGATAATGACAGATCTGACCAGAATGTGTTAAAACTAATTTGTAATAGGCATTTATTATTTGTAATAGGCATTTATTATATTAGTTAAATAGTTGCTGGTCACACTTGTTTTACTCATTCACACAATGGTGTTATGTAAATCCTTATAGGCACTAGGTATTCCCTGTGGTGCTACTTATCTACAGGGAAGCCGGGGCTCCTCTTTCTCCTTCAGGCTAATTACAAGAGCTTTTGAGATTGTTGAGTACCCTTGGGATGTTCAAGCCAGCATGCTATTATTGCCCTGTCTCCTTAAAGCATTTCAGGTCTTGTTTAGGGTTACAACAATTTTAAAAAAACCCAACCATCCAGATATCTGCCCAAAGGCTGGGTAGTCAGAGGTGGCATGGGATGCAGAAGAATATGGGCAGGTATTTAGAGAACTTCTCACCTCCAGTGGTTTGGAACTCTGTCCCACAAACCTGCCAAGACAAGTGCCATGCACTTACAACAGTGGAAGCAACCACTGGGTGACTGTGCCCCATGCTGCCACCTGAACACTATCGTGGGCCTTGAAAAGCAAGTGTCACAGCAACATGGCACCCCAGAAAGACCCGAGTCAGACAACAGAACTCACTTCCTGAACAACCTCATAGACACCTAGGCCAAAGAACATAGTATTGAGTGGGTATATCACATCCCTATCATGTACCAGCCTCCAGGAAAATCAATCAATATAATGGACTGCTAAAAACTGCACTGAGAACAGTGGATGGTGGGACCTTCAAACATTGGGATACACATTTAGCAAAAGCCATCTGGTTAGTTAACACTAGAGGATCTACTAATTGAGCTGGCCCTGTCCAATCAAAACTTCCATGTACAGCAGAAGGGGATAAAATCTTCATGATGCATGTGAAGAATATGTCAGGGAAGATAGTCTGGATTAGTCCTGCCTCAGGCAAAGGCAAACCCATCTGTGGGTCCTTTGCTCAAGGACCTGGGTGCACTTGGTGGGTGGTGTGGAATGATGGGAAAGTCTGATGTGTGCCTCAAGGGGATTTGACATCATGACTACTACAGTTGCTATATTTCAATGGTATTACAGAAAGACTTGACCAAAGTAATGAAGGACAGACTTTGATGAAACTGAACTAAGTGCAGCAGTGATGGAAGTTGAACTGTCTTCAGTGACTGGCACTCAGCAACTTCCTCGAGATCTACATCTCCAACCTGCAGACCATGGGCATGAGCCACACCAAACCCACTGGCTGCAAGCTCTGAATGCAGCCTGCAACAATCCCATGCTTCACAACATCTCTCCTGTCCTTAAAGACTTTTGTGACAGATGGAGTCCCAAAGTCACGGGCTACATGAGCTCAACAGATGTACATGTCAGAGGGATGGCTCATACACTAAGGGAATGGTGTCTTTATGTATCTGTATCTATCAAAACCAGGAAAAGTGGGTGCAATTATTTGCAAAGTCTAGGATCAGGGCATGATGTAGATGGTACAGAATAAGGGGTGGATAATCTGCTGGGTTTAGCTGGGACAGAGTTAATTTTTAGAAGAAGCTGAGAGTGGACACAGCCAGGATAGCTGGCCCAAATTAGCCAAGGGGATATTTGATAACATATGACATCATACTCATCATACAGACTGGAGGAGTTTTCCAGGAAGAGGAGTCATTAAGAGGCCTCAAGGTGCTTAGTTGCTGGCTGGACTTAAACCACAACACACACTCATATTCCCCCACCTTTTTTTGACTCTGATGAAAGGTCATAAAGGTCTGTTTGTGTAAAGTCAGTGGAGAAGTTGTTCCACAACCCAGTTTCTCAGTATTGCTGCCAGAAAAACAAGCAGAACTGCAGTTGTTTTGGTTAAACCATGCATTTCTGATGCCAAGAGACATTGCAGATTAGCTAAGCCCTATCCAGAGGAAATTCCTGTCAATTGTCTCTCTCCAATGAGACTTGTGTGAGCAGTTCCAGCTATATGAAAAGGATGTTTGGTTGATAAGCATTTTGAGAAGACAAGGATCAAATGAAGCTGACTTGGGCACCAGGTGAGGTGGTCCAAATATCTTTAATATTGTGGGCTATTTGGAGTCCTGCCAGGCTTTCACCCTGTTTGTGACAGCTGCTGTGGGTAAACACAGCAAGGAGCAAACCCTGAGTCACTCAAGCAGAAAAAACACTTAAGAAAGAATACATTAGCTACTCTGCCTCTACAGCAGTGAAAAGAGCTGTGGCAGATGTGTGTGGGGAAGAGGGGTGTTCCCAAACAAGGACAATCAGAAGATTTGCCCCCACATGGTAGGAGATACAATATGAATAATATAGACATATGTATGCATGTATGTATGTATGTATGTACGGATGGATGGATGGATGGACGGATGGATGGACGGATGGATGGATGGATGGATGGATGGATGGATGGATGGATGGGTGGATGTGGATATCAACACAAAATACAGCTTGGTGACTGCAGGCCTCTCCCCACTGCCTGAGGTCTCTGGACAAATGCTGTGCCCCCTGTGCTGGTGACACCCAGCTCTAATGCATTTGGCCACCACGGCTGGCTGAAGATATGAAGCAATTTGACAACAGAGGTGATTAGTGATTTGGAGACAGTTGTAAAGAAAAGGTCAGTGAAAGAATTTAAATTCAGCTGCAGCGCTGTTTTCTAAAGGACTCTTGGGAAAGGTGGCTAAAGGTGCAGTTACTTTGTCCAAAAGATGAAAAACAGGATTTCTGTGGTGGATGGCTGGTGATTTCAGAGGTGTTACCCACAAACCTCAGACTGTTCCTCTCCCTCCAGCTCCAGTCTTCCCATGGGGCACATTTCTGCTGGGTGAGAGATCACAAGCCCTCCATGAGGCCAGGGAAGAATTCTGGATGTAGTTTGGTATCTGACAGAGTCAAGTGGCTGGAGACACTGCTGACCTGCTATTTTCACTAGTATCCACAAACAAGAATGAACATGGGTTTTAAAAGCAGCAGCCTCAAACCATGACACTACAGCTCCCACAGGAGAAGGGAAGCCCAGCTGGTCAAATGCTCTGTGCCCTGAAGGCCCCCCTCAGTTTCATCTGTTCTTGGTGGCATGTTTTCCTCACCTGTGTCCTCTAGCTCCATGGTTTGCTGCTGCTACCCATGATACGATGCACAGGTCATTAAAATTGAGCTCAGCATCATCAATATAAACTGACTGTAATTTAGGCCACCTTCATCAGTGGGGGAGAGCAATTGGTTACAGTCAGGTTGTGTCTCACCCTGCAGGGAAGGTATCCTGTGCAGACAAGTACCTTTCTGCTCTCCCAGCCTCTCCCTATGCCCTGTGGGAAGCTTTGCTTCTTCTCAGCTCCTTGTGACATCTCCTGTTTGCTGAATAGGTCAAACTGGGGAGGAAGCTGTGCTGACCTCCATCACACCACATCTAGCTGCCTCTGACTGATGTAGGATAAGCCACTCATCACTCTTCACCTGTAAGCAGAGGCAGCTGTGGGGCACAAACTCCTCTCATCCCTCCAAGTGGTATGGCTGAGGCCACCTCTACACGACAGACCCCCTCCATCAAACATGTTTCCACCACTGTAAATTGGCTGGACTTCTTATAAAGGGACTCCTCAGCATTCTGGTCTGACCCTGCATACCTTCTGAAGTTATATTTGATGTTGTATAGCAACAGTGACTCCAGCATGAACACCAGCCCTAGTCTCCAGCACAACACTGCTGCAAGATGTTGCCCCTTAATGTGCCCTGTCCTCTGCTGTGAGCCTTTCTCCTTCCCTAAGCTGCATATCTGGAAAATTTGGCAGCCCACTGGCAATGAGAAGGGCTTGTAACATACAAAAGCTTTCTATGAAATAAGATGGGCAAAAATTAGCCTCGTTTAGGAAAACAAAAAAACCCCAACAAAACATACAAAACACCACCAAAAAAACCGACAGCAAAAAAAGCCAGAGTATAAAGATCCTCTATGGGAACAGACATCCTTGGTCAGTCTCCTGAGTATACTTCCACCTCCTCCATAGCATCTTTTCCCCTGCCCTGCTTGAAAGATGAACATATCTATGAGCCCTGCAGCCATTACATCTTGTTGCAGGAGACCACAGGCAGGAACAATAAGGAGGGTGAGAAGCTGCTCCACTGAAGCAGCTGTGCCTAGCATCAGTATCTGAGCTGCTGCACTCAAGCACATCAGCCTGCTTCATCTTTTTAAACACTGCCAGTGCAGTGATGCAGGCAACCTCCCAGCTCAGCCCTGGGAGGCATTATCCCAACACTGGCTTTTTACGTAGCTTGGGGAATAATACTAAAGGAGAACATCACAAGTGGACAAAATAACATGTTGGAATAGGTCAGGTTAACAAGGGATTTCCAGGGAAAGCTGGGAAAAATAGACATGGTCACAGGTGAACTTACACAGTAAGTCTACACAGTAACACAGGGTTATGTATACTCACCAATCCTCCCTATACTGCTTATCAAAGCTGTCTTGCATTAGACAGGTGGGCAGTCTGCATTGATCGGGGTATTTTGAACATGCTATGATCTTCCCTGTGCTGTCTGACCATCTGGCAGACAGGCAGGGAGCAGATTACCTGTGAGGCATTACAAAAGGTAATCCTTATTGACAGCTCTTAGAAGGTCTCTTTAAGGCTGGCTTCCCACTGTCACTGCTGTGTGTGTTTGGCTTGGCTTTATTCTGAGCAGGTAACAGGTAAAGTTGGCAAGAAGCTGTATAGTGCCTTAGTTCCCATAAAAGTGAACACCTTCATCTGGGTTTTTCTGGTTCAGACACTACATCCACTCCTCAGGAGACTAAGGGCATCTACAAACTGAAGTTGTCTCCACTGCAGGAAGCACCCACTAACCCCACCCCAGCCCAAAGCCCCCAGGTGCTCAGTGCTATAAAAAACACATCTCTGGATTTGCACTTCCCACAAAACAACTGGCTCCAGTTTGGTTCCTTTCCATTTTTGTGAGTATGAAAGAGGTCAGATCATTAACTCCCTGCATAGCTAAGCCAGTCTCCTGATGCATCTGCTTGTCTTTCTGACTGTCAGTTTGTAGGTTACGTGACAAAAACTTGCTTCCAGCTCACAGAAAAGAGTGGCAGGGAAGGCACAGTGAATGACAGCCTGCCCAGTTTCCTTCCAGGGCTGTTGTAGGACAGTCATCAGCTCCATGGGCCAGCAGGCAGCCACCTCTGGGAGTCATAAGGAGGAGTTACTACCTAAGGGTACAGAGCTCATTAGGGGATGCAGAGAAAGAGCCTTACCTGCTCTGCCAGGAGCAACCTTGGTGGCAAGTGTCCTGTGGGTCCTTAATATCAGGATGGCTTGTTCTTGTACCTGGAGGATGCTGTCCTTCAAAACCAGTCACCCTCCCTAAGTTTCTTTGCCCTTCAAACTCCCTCCCATGGGGATAGTTTGCTCTGAGACACAGTCTGGTTTCTGAGAAATCACTTGTCTTCCCAGAGCAGCACAACCCACCCAGCAGCCACAGAGGGTAGTAACATCTCGCAAATGTTGCTAAAACACAAGCAGAGTGAAAAGGGATATTTAGCATCAATCCAGGACAATGTTGTAGAAATCTCCGTACAGGAGCCATTCTGTGAAGAAGGAAATACAAGAAGGCAAATCCATCTGGTTTTGTGGAAAATAGGGCTGGCCAAATAAACCTGATTTCACTCGTGATGAGATTACAAATTTGGTTGATAAAGGGAACTGTCCAGACGTAATAGCCTTAGATCTTTGGAGGCTTTTGACTTAGTATCAAATGACATTTGGTTTAAAAACAACAAAAAACCCTGTACCATATAGCATCAATAAAGCACGTAGTAAAGAGATTAAGAACTGCTTACCTGCTCCTGTCAAGGAGCAACCAGTCAGGGGAAACCAGCATTAAACAGAAATGGCTCTAGAGAAGAAGCATAAGAAGCAGGACTGTGCCCAGATTGGTTTGCTGCTTTCAGCTGTGCTCTGGGGGTCAATGCAGATAAAACTGGTAGGTGACACAACGAGCAACAGCAGGTCAGCAGAAGGTGATGAGGGTGAGGCTGCCATGCCAAGACAGCTGGGTCACTGAGGGGGCAGGGACCACTCACACTGAGCCTGCTTGAATGTGGAAAATCATGTGTCTATCAAGAAGAAACATACAGGACAGGGACTGCACCCCATAATGGGGGTTGCAATGGGCACAGGACTGAATGTGACCTCCCAGCATGAGCATTTGGCAAAGAGTCACAATCCTTGTGTACCAGTAGATCATATGTGACTTTTCATGCTGTGTCAACGAGACCAGTCCTGTGATACTATGCAGCCTTCTGGCATCTGGAGACCAAGAAAGCCTGGAAAAGTCAAAGATAGTGCAGAAAAAAGTTACCAAAACTATCTAGAAACCAGGGGTCATGGAGAGGAGTGTACTAGTGGAGAGGCTCAGACAATTGAGCTGCCAAGAGCTTTGTGGCAGGCCTTCACCCACATGCTCAGCCTACCCATCCTCATTTCTTCAGCTTCTAGAACTCCTCGTTCTTCCTGATGGACAGCCAAGATGGTGAGCAAGGCTGTGTCCACCCACAGCCCAGCTCCTCTGGGCTGACACAGCCCCATGGCTGTATGAAGTCTGCAGACCAGCTGCAGCCTCTCACACATAGCTTCTCACTGCAAGCAGGGAAGACGTGCAGATGTCACTCAAAGTGTCTCAGTGATATTCAAGCCTTGGCAGTGCCCTGTGTCAGACACACAAGCAGGACTGGGGAAAATGGGATGTGTTGTGTCTCTCTAGTTTGCAGCATCATAACAATTCTAATGTGCAATTTTCCCCAAATGAGACACTTGCATGTCAATTGTCTGCTAGTAACTACAAGATGGACAGTATATGCCTTGAAAAAGTTGCACCAGTCTCTATTTGGATCATTAAAAGACAGCATTGCCATCTCACCCAGGTATTTTAGGTCCTTAACAAACCAAAAAGGGCAGACTTTCCTTAAGAAAAGCAGCGGGAAGCTACCAAATGTATCTTTTAACTGAGCTGAGCTTGCCAAGGTGAGTTTAGCAGTGCTATCTTGAGCCTGCCAGACTGAATTACTTTGAAAATATTGGTGTTTCTTTGCTTTTGTTGCTTTTTCAGGAAAAGAAAAAAATACTAAGATAAAAGAAGAAATGTAGTAAGGAAAGAGAACAAAAATAGCAACTTATGTCTCTTCATTAAGATAGTTGCAGCCCCTTGCTAAAAATGCTGGCAGGAAGCTTTCTGGAGAACACACAACAGCATCACAAGCTTAGATCTTGGAAATTTTTAAGTGCCCTTATGCCACTCCATCCTGCCATCCAGCTTTTTAGCTTCACTTCTGCAACACACTCCACACCTATATGCCCTTCAGGAAATGGATTCCCTGCTTCAAGGCCATGAGAAAAAATTACCCTCTTGCTGCAGGCAGCAGAACAGGCTGCAGGGCAGGCAGGGTGCTGTCAGCTTGGGCCATCTTTCAACACAGAGCCTGGCTGCTTTGGTTGTTTGGAATGTTGTCCCTTTCTGCTAGACAAAAACTCAGCTGTGAGCAGACATCCATCTTCCCACATGGATGGCCCCATTTGGGAAGCAGCCTTCTCTGCTTTTCCAGGAGCTGCAGAGCACAAACCTTTAGGGTCCTTACGTATGGGGTGGATCTTTCAGTCTCCTGGGTAGACCTCGTGGATACAATACACCACTTCTGGACCCTTGACCTGCCAGAGAAGATGACATAAGATAAATTAGGACCTCTGAGCTACTCTTTAGAGAAGTAGCACATTTAATGGATAAGGAATCTAGTTAACTGCATCTTAAAGGATGGGATGATTTTTCAGAGCATCACTCTTGCATGGATGGAGCTCATCTCATCAAAGTCTTGAGCTGTTTGTCATTCCAGCTGGGCCAGCTGCTACCTCAAGAACCCACAGGTCAGCATGGCAAAAACACTGCAGTTCTCCTTTTGTGTTGAACAGATGCAACACACAAGCAGCAAACAAAGCTGAATGAGCACTCCAGCAGCACTGGCAGTTACTGCTGCAAACTGGCCCAACCAACCAACATGACTTGGAGCCGCCCATAGCAATAAAACCAGTGCAAGTGAAAGGAAAAACAGGCACTGTAGCCAAATGGCTGCTTCTTCAAACATTTGAGAACTAACCTCTTTTCCATAGAGATCTGCAACAGAAAAGGTGAAAGAGAAGAGGAGCTTTAGTACCAAAAAGTCCATACCAAAGTTATGGCAGCTCTTTGAACAGCACAATGAGGGCCAAGGCTCTTCAGGAAGCTCCCTCGTGTGGCCCTTCCTCACCAGCTGTCTGTTTGCTACAAAGCTCCCTCCCATCCATATCTTTGTCTCTTTTCCCCCTCCAGCACCCACCCTGCAGTCAGCATTATGTATGCAGGCCATGTTTTCCAGCAGACACCAACAACAGTTGCTTTCTCAGGGAAGGCTAAAACGTGTTTGCTGCCCTGCAGTAACTATCAGGCATCATATCTTCATTATAATCAGGCCTCCATTGTTGGTGAACCTATCACACTGGGGCATAAGTAGAACATCTCTTCTTGTTACTTGGGAGATCAAGTAAGAGGCTTTATCAAAAAACTTTAGAAAGCTGACAGTTGGGGTGCAACTGAGTCTTCTTTCATCTGGCCAAGGCAAGTGAAGTTTGCTCCAACACTCCAGGGCTGGGAGATTCAGGAGGGAATTTCATTGGGACTGTTACATACAGAGCTGTCTGTCAGGAAGTATCTGAGTGGGAACTGCCACAAGTCAAATCCTAAATCCCACCTTGTAGAAAAGCTATCTGTAGAGATGGCCAAACATTCCTCCTGTGGATGAGTCAGCAGGGCTGCAATGGCAGCTGGATGGTATACCTACATGCTTGTAACCTGAAGCATGGCTTGGATTAGATATTCTTTCTTCATGCTTCCACTCTCCATCATCTCTGAGAGGTTATAGAGAACAGAAGACATGCCTGAGGACTGGAGGAGGGCCAGTGTCACTCCAGTCTTCAAAAAGGGCAAGAAGAGGGAACTACAGGCTGGTTAGTCTCACCTCCATCCCTGGTAAGATGTTGGAACAAATCATTCTGGATGTCAACTGTAAACATGTGAAAGCAGAGGAAGTCATTGGGAGAGGTCAGCATGGATTCACCAAGGGGAAATCATGCTTGACCAATCTGACATCCTTCTGGATGGCTAGATTAGGGGAGAGCAGTGGATGTTGTCCACCTTGACTTCAGCAAGGCTTTTGATACTGTCTCCCATAACATCCTCATCAGGAAACTGAGGGAGTGCAGGCTGGATGAGTGGACAGTGAGGTGGATTGAGAGTTGGTTGAGTGACAGAACTCAGAGGGTTGTGATCAATGGAGCAGGGTCGAGCTGGAGGCCTGTAGCCAGGGGTGTCCCCCAGGGGTCAGTACTCGGTCTGGTCTCGTTCAACGTGTTCATCAATGACCTGGACAAGGGGACAGAATGTATCCTTGTCCAGGTCATTGATGATACCAAACTGGGAGGGGTGGCTGACACTCCAGGGGGCTGTGCTGCCATCCAGAGTGACCCGGACAGTCTGGAGAATTGGGCAGAGAGGAACCTCATGAGGTTCAACAAGGGGAACTGTAGGGTCCTGCACCTGGGGAGGAAGAACGCCATGCATCAATATAGGTTAGGGGTGGACCTGCTGGAAAGCAGTTCTGAGGAGAAGGATCTGGAAGTCCCAGTAGACAGTAAGCTATCCATGAGCCAGCAGTGTGTCCTTGTTGTCAAGAAAACCAATGGAATCCTGGGGTGCATAAGGAAGAGTGTGGCCAGTAGGCTGAGGGAGATCATTCTCCCCATCTACTCTGCCCTGGGGAGGCCACAGCTGGAATACTGTGTCTAGTTCTGGGCTCCCCAGTTGAACAGAGACAGGGAACTACTAGAGATTCCAGAGGAGGGCAACAAAGGTGATTGGAGGATTGGAGCATCTCCCTTATGGGGAAAGGCTGAGTGAGCTGGGACCTGAGTGAGTGAGCCTGGAGAGAAGGCCGAGGAGAGACCTTTTTAATGCCCATAAATATCTAAAGGGTGGGTGCAAGGAGGATGGAGCCAGACTTTTCAGTAGTTCCTAGTGACAGGATGAGGGGAAATGGGCACAAGCTGGAACACAGGAAGTTCCATTTAATATGAGGAAAAACTTCACTATGGGGGTGACAGAGCCCTGGAACAGGCTGCCCAGAGAAGTTGTGGAATCTCCTTTGAAGATATTCAAGACCCCCTTGGATGAAGTCCTGATTAATGTGCTCTAGGGGATCCTGCTTTAGCAGGTCATTCTCCCCATCTACTTTGCCCTGGGGAGGCCACAGCTGGAATACTGTGTCTAGTTCTGGGCTTCCCAGTTGAACAGAGACAGGGAACTACTAGAGATTCCAGAGGAGGGCAACAAAGGTGATTGGAGGATTGGAGCATCTCCCTTATGGGGAAAGGCTGAGTGAGCTGGGACCTGAGTGAGTGAGCCTGGAGAGAAGGCCGAGGAGAGACCTTTTTAATGCCCATAAATATCTAAAGGGTGGGTGCAAGGAGGATGGAGCCAGACTTTTCAGTAGTTCCTAGTGACAGGATGAGGGGAAATGGGCACAAGCTGGAACACAGGAAGTTCCATTTAATATGAGGAAAAACTTCACTATGGGGGTGACAGAGCCCTGGAACAGGCTGCCCAGAGAAGTTGTGGAATCTCCTTCTTTGAAGATATTCAAGACCCCCTTGGATGAAGTCCTGATTAATGTGCTCTAGGGGATCCTGCTTTAGCAGGGAGTTGGACTAGATGATCTCTAGAGGTCCTTTCCAACTCTAACAATTCTGTGACTCTGTAAAGTGCAATACCCTTCTAATGCACACATCTTTTGCAAGTAGATTGCTTTTATGAAACATGAATAAACACGGTCAAACATCAGAAAAATCTGTATACTTCAGTTACTGAGATTGACCATGATTACTTGTGAAAAGGTCCCACAAATCTTCCTTGAATGTTTATCAGTCAATCAGCCCAAGCTACAGCCCGAATTTCCAGCTTGAAAATTATTTATAGGATGCTCACATAAGCTAAAGAAAGCCGAGTCTTTAGCTGTCTGTACATCAGCAGCAACTGAAAGCAACTGCACTGCAGACTTTTTCCCTGCAATGGCCCACTAACACCTTCTGAAGGCTCTGGGTTCAGCCAAGCTGAAAAACATAATTCTGCCTTTTGTGTTGTTCTCAAGCCAGCGCCGGTGGTGGGAGCTGTGCAAAACTGCAGCCTGTGTAACACCGACTGACGGTCACTGCAAGCACTGGGGGGATACAATGCCTGCTGAGCCATGGCAGACAGATTTCTCCTGCCAGAAAGAAACAGGATCCCTGAAGGTCTGAATTGTTATTACTAATGCGGAGAGCTCTCCCCGCACACCGTAAGGGCTCATTTGATCCTGATAAAGGCAGTGATGAAAGGAAGTACAGAGACTTCTCAGCACAGTGTGAATGCTGCACTTTAAATCACTAGAACAAATTAAATTCGAAGAGGAAAATGCTATGAGGCACTTGGCCAAGGTGCCTGAGCTGGAGGGTTATTTACACAGTTTCTTTCTTTCAACAAGTAAGTTTTCCCAGGAGAAACTAATTTGTAGTAGATCTTGAACACTAAATAAAAGGAAGGCAGAGAAGATCAGACCTCCCAGAAAGAGACAGCTTCATCCACACCTAAGTTATTAAACCACTTTCTTCTTGAATAAGCTCTCAAGAAAAATGTACAAAAGTTCAAACGAGGAAATCCAGACCTGGAGGAAGCGTGGGCCCCCGTGCAGTACTGTATCCACAACCAACATGCTGTGTTAGTGTAGAGGAGCTGAAGATTACATCCTGACTTGATGAAAACTGGTATAGCCCTGTTAAAGTTCAGGGTAAGTTCTGATAAGCTTGAATTTGACCATCAAAGCAAAACTAAGCCAAAATGCTTTTTAAAAATGGCATAAAACACTCTCCACAAACAGGACTGCCATCTCATGACCAAATCTGTATTTACTGGGTTGTTGGGGTTTTTTTTGTTGAAGTCTCACATTTTGGAGTCTACTAAGTCCAAGATAATAATTTTATTTTCTTCTAGGTAAGCACCTAACTACCATGGAGAGCAAACAACTTGAAAGTTTTACCTGAAGGACTCAAAAAGGAAGAAATATTAGAAATGTAAACCTCCAGGTATGAGAACTGTTTAAGCTGACTTCACCTCTTGAAGTTCAAGAGCTCTCCATCCCAACAAGCAGAAAGTCAAGGAAAAGTGCTAGGAGATCTGCATGGATAATCAAGAAACTCCTGGCAAACCTTAAACATAAAAAAGACATACACAGAAGTTGGAAGCAAGGACTGGTGACCTGGGAGGCGTATCAAGACACTGCCAGAGCATGCAGAGATGTGTTGTTGGAAAGCCATCCCACCAGGAATTGAGCCTGGCAAGGAGTGGCAAAGGCAACAAGAAGGGCTTCTGTAGGTACATACATAGCAAAAGCAAGAATAGGAGAAATGTGGGCTTGCTGCTGAATGAAATGGGGGACCTGGTGACACAGGACATAGAAAAGGGTGAGGTATTGAATGCCACCTTCACCTCAGTCTTTACTAGTAAGGTTAGCTTCCAAAATGCCAGACCTTGGAGACCAAGGGGAAAGTCTGGAGCAAGGAAGATGTACCCTTGGTCGAAGAGGATCAGATCAGGGAATACTTAAGCAAACTGGACCTGCATAGGACCATGAGCCCTTATGGGATGCATTCATGAGTGCTAGGGGAGCTGGATAATGTAACTTTGTGGTCAATCTCAATAATCTTTGAACAAACATGGTGATTAGAAGAGGTTCCTGAGGACTGAGAGAAAGCAAGTGTCATTCTTTTCTTCAAGAAAGGCATAAAGAATGATCCAAGGAACTGTAGACTGGTCAGCCTCACCTCAGGGGTCCAGACACAGGAGTGGATATTTCCCTGCAGCCTATGAGAGGACCATGCTGGAGCAGATATTCATACTGCAGCCCATGGAGGATCCCACTTGAGAGCAGGTGGGTACTGCCTCAAGGAGCTGCAGTCTGTGGAGTCTCCGTGCTGGAGCAGGTTCTCCTGACAGCACTGTGGCCCATGGAGGATCCCAGATTGGAGGAGATTTTTCCTGAAGGATTGCAGCCCATGAAGAGAACCCATGAAGGAGCAGTGGAAAAGTGTGAAGAGGAATGAGTGGCAGAGAGGAGCTTTTAGAGCCCTAACCCTATTCACCATCTCCCCTATTCTGGGGGGGAGGGAAGAAAGGGGAAGGGAGAAGGGATTGGGGGGCAGATGAGTCAGAAGTGGCAATAAATTAATTTTTTGCTAATTTGAGTCTATTTTGCCTGTAATGGTAACTGGTAAACAATCCTGTCTTCATTTCATCTCATGAGCTTTCTAGTTGCTGGGTGGGGTTTTTTTTCCTGTTTTAACCCTCATCCTGCTGGGACTGGTGGGGTGTGAGCATCTGAGTGGGAGTTAGGCTGGTGGACAAGGCTAAACCATCACTGCTTAACTGATCTGAAAGAGCAAAACTACAATTGCCTGCTTCGCTTTAGGAAGAGAACTATGATACAAGCACAATCCAAAACGGACTACTTGAAGGCTGCCTCAGAGGAATAAAAAGGCAAACTAGCAGCTCCCAACACACTCTTCTCAGGAGAAGCAATAATAAAGACCAAGGTTCAGACCCCAAATCCATAGACGCACATAACCCAGTCTGGCTCTGGATTTTAATAATCCAGAAGGAAGAATAACCGAGATCTCAGAGGTTCCCTCTGTTTCAGTGTTTGAGACAGCATTGGTTCAGTTCATACAGCACTGAGCACCTTCATCATTATTTCAGTTGGCATGGGGCAGGGCTCTCCTGTGTAATTTATCTGTTTGGTTTTTAAATTTAACTTTCTTGGTTTGCTAAGGCACTTCAAAATATATGTTGAAACTATGAAAAATTTCGAGCCATTTGCTTAAGTGAATCCAACAAATACAACTACCAGGCTCAGAATAAAAGCATACAAACAAGTCAAAATAGGAATAGTTAAAACGACGTATATTCATTGAATTTTAGAACAATTTAGATTGGAAGGGATTTCCAAAGGTCAGCCAGCCCATCCATCTGCTCAAAACATGTCTAATCAGATCAATGGATGCTTGTCAATTCCTCATGCATATGCATTAGAGTATATGCTTTATAAAGCCTTCTCCACTCTCTGATTTCTAAGTTCGTTACCAAGGAGAAGAGAGATACTATCCCTATGCAAGGGGAAATGGATGAAATTTGAAAGAAACACAGCTTTTCTTATCAGAGCTGTAAACTAAACACAGGCTTTCTCCATGGTTTTATGTATCACCTTAAAATCTGCCTGTTCTGGATCAGCCTACCAAGATGCTTGGTGGACATAAGACAGAGCTCAACATGGGGTGGATACAATGATGCTCTCCAGTCCTACACCTTCTCTGTGCCTATCATCAGACAGTGACATGACACCCAATACAAGGACCAAACACTCTAAGGGACCAGAGAAAACAAGGAAGAAGAAAGTCCAAGTGTGAGATTTTCATTTGATCACAGCATCAGTCTTAGGTGCCGATAACCATGAGGTGGGGTTCATAGGAGTGAGACAGGAACAGCTACTGCTGTCATCACATGCAGCAATTCAATCTCCATCTGCCCAAGGTCATTAGCTAGTGTTGTCAAGGTTGTTGATTAGGTAGTTACTTTAGTTGGTAAAATGCCAGTTCACCTTGAGGAAAGACAGCAAAATGAATGGATGAAGACAGGGAAAACAATGATCCAGACATTTCACTTTTCTAATAGACAGTGTCTTGCAAACCATGAAAGAAACAGGAAGGAGATAGAGGAAGGAGCTCTTGCCTGTATTGAATTATTTCAATGTGAGTTATAAAAATTACTGGGAAGTATGAATTTTTCTATCTAAAAAAAAAAAAAAAAAGCAAACTACAGGTCAACACTGAAAGCTGAACATATCTAGCAGTGAGGTAAATCAGTTATTCAGCAGTTTCTCTGGGAACATGGTAGAATCACTGTCACCTGAGATCTACAGCCAGCTGGCTTAAGGATGCATCCTAACTAAATCAGGAGCTATGGGCTAGATACAGAAATTGCTGGGTAAAGATTCAAGGCTTGAATTATTATAGAAGAGCAGGATACAGATTCATAATGACCCCATCCAGCCTTAAAAGGTATGAATAATGCAGTTATTTGTGCTTTCGTTTCATCCAGCCATTGTCTTGGATGCAAGTCTCCAGAACTCTGCTGCGTACACTGGATCTAAGCTAAATAGATGAGGATACAGCTTCCAGGATGGAAATTTACAGAAATGGAACAAATTAACAGTTTCCCAAGCTCAGCAGTATTCATCTGACTCTTCAGCTCTGAGTGTGCTGAGAACACTTGCACTTTTATGGCTCTAATTATGCAGCCCTGATCATTGCTTCGATGCCTAACCCAAGGTTTATAGAGCAACGTGAAATTTTCGGTTGTTAATCCTGGCTGTTAGTTACTTCTTTCATTTCATCTTATCACAATCACAACTGATGTTTATATTTACTACCTGCTTTATGAGGGTTTCACAGTACTTCTGGGGCAGAGTTTCAATCTGGCAGGGCTGCAAGCTGATCATTGTCCTTCTCGCTTGGTAGGATTCTTCATCTCAAAGACAGGTTTGGAACTGTGAGCTGGGGAGATCAGCTCAGATTCCACAATCCTCAGGCCAGCCTTGCTAGGCAAGCAAAGGCAGTTCACCTTCTTTCACACATTCCAGTGTCTCTGACACTTCCTTTGGATCCAACACAGGGACCTTTTCCTTTGACCCAGCAGTTTTGCAAGGTGACCTCCAAGCCACCAGAACTGCTTCATCATTGCTTTGTAAGTGGACACTTAACTTCTAATATCACATGGTGATTTTATTGCAAACATGCATTACTCTTACATTATCAGCTGCCTCTGATTTGTCACCACATTTATTGCAGGTCCATAGTGGGGGTTTTTCTATTTTTATGGCTTAAAGGGACCAGCACAGGTTTCATTTTGGTCCTTTCCTGCTCTCCAACTAAAAGGCACTTCTTTGCTGCCTTTCAACCAGAGTTCTCTTCCAATCAAAATTTTCCTTGCTACACAGATAACAGCAAAAGAAACACAGCAACTAACAGTCTCTAACAAAAAATTTACTTGACTGACTACAGCATATGCCACAGAAAATGGTGCTTTTCTACACTGAGCAAATCCTTGTGCCAAGAGACAAATAAAGGAAAAAAAGGAAAAGAAGTCAAAACAGGAAAAGTCCCAGTCATTGCCACCCTACAGGCTAATGTGCCTGTGATCAGAATTGGGAGCATTCTTAATTAACCAGGCTCTTAATAGTACTAATACCTCTAACTCAGCAGCTATTTTTTCACACAGAAACCCCTGCACCTCTAAATGTGGCAAGAGAAACACAACATTGAGCTAGGCAGGGTTTTCATAACACATCTTCATTCATCATCTCACGTAGCTCCTAGGCATGAATTTCACCAGGAACCTTAACTTGTTCTGATATCCCCACAGTCTTAGCTGAAACTGGATTTCAGCTAAGAATACAAAAGAAAGCACAAAGCATCAGAGACACTGAACCCTTCCTGGATGAAGCAGAGGGCTGCCAGGAAAGGAATATCTTAGTGCTGCATCTAACAGTGTTGTGAAATATCAATTCAGGGAGAGACTGCAGAGTTATCCATCTCTTACCACTACAGCACAACTGACTGCCCTTGGTAAGCACAGGCTATAGTTAATCAACTTCTCTTTATTAAAGTAGAGGAAATTTCTCTGCATTTCACTTCCAAAATGGAGAAAGCCTTGATCTGAGTTTCTCCTCTGGCTTTAAGCAATTCACCATCCATTTTCAAGCACAGGTTGCTCCTTCTTTCTCAGGTGATTTCTCACTTGAGAAACACTAAATGCCTCCCCATTCTACTACCTCCATCAGCTGAATCTTTTTTATATATTAGCATTCATAATTTCTCCCATTTGCTAGATTGTTCAAAGTCAAAAGGCTTACTGCCTGCCAGAGAATGGAACACATCTGAATTTTTTGAGAAGCACCAGGGGCAGCTCTGAGGCCCTGGTTCTGCCCAGGATCCTGCTGCCCACTTGGCTCTGTAGGACAGTGACTCTTATCACCACCACTGAGCTCCCCACAGACGTACAGATTTGTGTGCACCAGTTGCTGCTGAACACAGAGAGAAGACAGCAACATGTTTGACCCATTCCTGGGCACTAAAAGAAAGGGCAGCAGCAAGAGGTGTCCTGATTTATGTTGGGCAATACCAGCTCACAAAGAATGCTTTCAGCATAGAAAGCACCTCCAAATTCAATACTGTTTTGCATGGCTGTGCTCCAGGACCCATGAGTATTGTAATGAAATCAAGTATAAGCTTGTACAACAAGGCTCACCTCCACTGCAGGCTCAGTGGTTGATAACCAGACCTGAAAAGCAGTTTGGAAAATCCATTTGCATAGAGTCCCACATCAGCCATGAGCCTCTGGGACTGGTCATGCCCTGCTCTAGCAAAACAGACACATTTTGAACATACAAAAACCCCTTGGCACTGCAAGGGGCTGCCAAACCATTGCTCCATCTACCTTGCCACGCATGGTTCACATCATTCACTACCACTTAAATTAGTACAATTAACCCCAGCTGGATACTATGGGTCACAGCAACCAGGACAATCCTTCTGACTCAGCTGGCAGTGACCCAGGCCATACACAACACCACGGTCACAAGTTTTTTGACTGTTCCCCACTAGTCATCAGCTGGCCTGCTTTCCTGAGGCATGGAGTATTTACAGGTCTTGGAAGGGAAGACTTCAGTGGCTTATCATTCTACACATCTGGGACTTTGTAAAATTCTAGGCTGAAGGCTGATTGCCTCCAATCATCCTAGACATCTGTTATTGGCCCAGAAAAACACACAGTGCACCGCCCCGGAGTTGCTAATAGCAGCTCAATTACAAAGGGCTTTGCACTGGAAGCATAGAATCAGTCTCATTCTCATCATGTGTCTCCACCCCAAAAATAAAGCACTTAGTTATGAAGCCCAGAATATATTTTCTGAGGCAGTCTGTTCATTGGCATGTTGTGGAAAGATCGAGGAGTCGCATTTTTTAGGGTCTTTCACTTGAACAAAACAGTCCATTTGCAGCCCTGCAGCCCACCTTTCCCTCTCAGATCTGCAACCTCTCACTAGAACTCCCACAGAAGAGATGTTCAGAGCCTCTGGGGCAGTACTTTGCGCTTGATTTTTCTATGTTGTTGTTCTCATGGCTTTGCATGCTCCAATGTTATGACAGGCTCCTCCTTGGAAGCAATGGCCACTGGGGTTATGAACACCCTTGCTGGCCTCCTTTTATTTTCCCCGTATTTTTTGGCTTTTAGTTTACATTAATGCAAAAATAAAAGTTGGTGGATAATAGTAATCTAAATATAAAATATTTATGCCACCAGTGCTTCCTGCAGGGTCACCCACACTTGCCCCAGTCTCCTGCTGCACACACTACAGCTCAGGGGCAGTCAGCACCAGAGACAGGGCAGGGATGCCCAGCCAGCTTTGGCCCCAGGGCTGGGGGAATGAGATCTGGGGGGACTGCAGCCCATGGCTTGGCTGTCGTTGCTAAAATACACAGTTCAGCACTTGGCCAGCTGGAAATTGTCAGTGCTCATTGATTTTCTCAGGCTGAATCCCTGCCACCAGCCAACAAGACAATTAAAATTCAACAGTGAACCTCAGAGTTTCTTTTTTCACTGTATGAACAGCCTTTCAACAGCCTGGGAAAGGAGAGACTGAGAACTCCTCACTGCAGTCCAAGGGGCAGCTTGGAAACAGAAAATGGAAATCAGAGAAAACAAACAACAAAAAAAACCCCTGTAATGACCAAGGTGCACAGGGGATGGAAGGGAATTGCTTGTGGTCCTGGGCATCATCTTGACATCCAGGCCATGCTGTGTCCAGCCCAGAGGGGTGAGACTCAATGAGCAAAGGGAAGTTGAAACCCTGTTTAATCCCCAGTTCACCCCACGTCTAAGAAAGGACCCTATTTTGCTGAGACCATGGCTGCTCAGAGCTCCTCTATGAAGAAGTTAGCCCACACCTCAAAATGCCTTAGAGGCAGTAGGGAACAACTCTAATAGGGAGGAGATGGTCCTGACCCTCCTCAACCAGCAACAAATCCAAAGCACTGCAGGATGGCTGGTGAAATGCAGCAGTTGGGCAAGGGCAGGAGAGCCCAGCAAGCAAAAGGAAAACACTGCTGAGTTGTGCAGAGGGCTGCAAGTGTATCTGTCTCCATCTGCTGGGACCCGCTGCTCTAAGATTACTCTAAGTGGCTTCCATCTTCTGCTTATTCTCCTCCCTTTCTTACCTGCAAAATCTTGCCCTGGGCAAGGGCTGATTAAACACTGCATTATTTACAGCCGTGTTGCTGTGATACAAAGCTAATTACTTATAGAGACAATACCTGAGAAAAACAAGGATACAAAGATACTTAGTGCTGCTAGAAGAGGAAGGTAAATTGGTCAGGAAGAGTCTCTGAAAACTAAAAATCAATTATGAAGTCCATTTTGCAAAGCAACCCGATGGAGAACTATTTTTTTTCCTCACGTGAACCTCTCCCTTGGTCCTAAATACACTCAAATATATTTGTTGTTCTTCATACAAAAGCCAACTCAATAAAGTTCCTTCACTTACTTTCTCTAAATACCTAGAAATGAGGGAGGATACCCAAAAAAGGGACATACACTGCTTTTTGTTTACCATGTCCTTTTCATAATGCCAGTACTTTGGAAAAAAGCCGAACCACATAATTGTCTTTTATGTATCAGATGCTTCAAAGTGAACCAACTAAATAAGCTGCAAGGACTGCTGCAGGACTTAAGATCCAAAATCCTTGGGGTAGTTGCCAGGTCTGAAGAATGAGTACTTACCTCATCTTAGGACAGGTCTGTTTGTTTCAGTGTGATCCACAGTCAAAAGGCAAAGGGAAGCTCAGAAGGGACAGGATCTGCCCAAGACAGAAGAAGAAGACAGGAAGCCGACTTGGACAAAAGGAGTGTAAGAGGGAAGATGGTCTCTCATTTTTGTTGTGGGTAGATTCTTAAAAATCAAGACATCTAAAGGTTTACTACCCACCAAAAAAACAGCATGAGTAGCTCCAGCAAATTTCAGTTCTGCTTTGTTGCCACTTCCATGACCACAGGGCTAGCTGGCTAGCACTCCTGCCTGAGAAGCAGTGGCAGGAGACCAGCTCTTCAGGAACAGAGAAATCCAGCTGCACTTTTCCTCATCACAACTGAGGAAAATACATTAGGGTATTTAATTCATAAGCTTTCCTTGGGTAATGACTGTCCCATCCTGAGCAGGCACAGCACTTACCACCCAGCTGCTAATTGCTAGGTTGTTGTTGTGGGGTTTTTTTATTTGGATCCAATAGAAATGGCTTGGAAAATAAAAATATTGAGGACACAGTCACATTAAATTAGGCAGGTCAGCCTTTCAGAAGGGGCTGTAGCTCATTCTGCATGGGCAATCCCTTTCTCTCTTCTCCCTTTAGGAGTTTTATTTTGTGGAAATACAAGACTTTTTTTTTTTCTCCTGCTGAGTGCTGGATTAACAAATGCAGGAGGTGCATATTAACAGTATTCTTTGAAGATCACCTACAGCAGTGGGATGAACAATGGGCCTCGAACCATTACTAATATATAGCCCAGAAATATGGTGTATGAATATTTTTAAAATGTAAAACCATTAGTCACACGTAAATGTTTATTTGAACTAAAACCGTATTATTATCCCCTCATTATTTTACCTGGTATATTTAAAACCACTTATCTCAGGGGTTGCCATAGCTACCTGCTGAGTGCCTTTGACTGGAGTGTTTGCAGTAACTGAAGTTAAAGATTTCTTATAAAAAGAAGCATGATCTGACAAAAGAGAAACAGGGGCAAAACTGCCCAGAATTGTATTCTTTCCCTCAGTGCTGCAGCTGTTGGGTGAGCAGCAGCTTGGTCCACTCATTGCTCTCTGAGGAGGTACCCTTAAGGTACAGTCCTTATGCTCCACCATCAAATCATATGAAAAAAAAAGGTTTGGAAGGGTTTCTGGAGGTCTCTGGTCCAACCTCCAGCTCAAAGAGGGTCCAGGATGGTTCATGGCCTTGTCCAGTCAGGTGTTAGAGGATTCCAAGGGTGTAAAGAAGCTGGAGACAGGCACTTCTCAGTTGTGCTCAGTGACAGGACAAGAAGCAACAGGCACAAACTGAAACACATAAGATGATGTTTGAACATCAGGAAACACTTTTTCACTGTAGGGGTGACCAAGCCCTGGTACAGGTTGCCCTGAGAAGTTGTGGAGACTCCATCCTCAGGGATATTCAAAAGTTGCTTGACTGAGGTTCTATGCAACGAGCTCTGGGTGACCCTTCTTGAGCAAGGGGGTTGGATGAGTAGTTCCAGAGGTCACTTTCAACCTAAGCCATTCTGAAATCCTGTGAGACTTCTTGGGAGCCAACAAGACTATGTGAAACTCTGCTCTGCTCTGCTTCTGAGCTTTTCTTAACCCGAGCCAAAAAAACCACAGGCATGTGACTCCCAGAAACACCTGCAAGAAGCCTACACTCCCCAAGCCACACTCAGCCTCTTCCCACACCACCCCATATGCAAAGACACAGTGTAGGGCAGTTCCCAGCAAGACTCTTTCCAAGCATCATGTTTCTGTCCCCCAGAGGCAGAGCTGAGTGTATGAGAAAATCTGTCTTCCTCCAGGGCGAGTCTGACTGTGAAAGCGTCTCTACCACCATAACTTCAGCACTTCCCTATGCTGTGCTGCCTGCTCAGCCCAATCCCTCTGAGCACCAGGACAGCCCACCCAGGATGCTCTGGCTGACCCTGTGATGCAAAGGCACAAGTTGTTTTGTGTGATGAGGTGAGGTTCACAGATGAAAGTGCTAGGAAGCAGGACCCCCAGGCTCTCTCTTTTCTGCTAGAGGATTTGTCTTGGTGGCTAAAGGAGGTGTGATGAAGGCTGGGTCTCTCCCAAACTCTCCCCAGTGTCAGGGAGTAGCAAGGGTGGCTACTCCATGAGAAAAGGGGAGCAGGAGCTGAGAAAGACAGCTATTGAGTTATCTCTGAGCAGAGGTGATAGCCTCACCAACAAGGATGCAGGCCCAAATATTCTAGTGGGGCAGGTAGGACAAACCCAGTGAGACCTTCAGCCTAAAAGCCAAACGCAAGCAAAGCCAGGGCAGTCCTCATTGAGCTTCTTAGCAGCATCTCCTCCAATAGCTCTCTTCAAAGCTGAATGACTGCACCATACCTAAGTTGACCCTGAACCAGACAGCCAAAACCTCAGGAAGAGTAAGATGCACTCAAGTTCTGTCACTGCACCTCTGGTTGCCATAATGTAGGTCCCAGCCCTTCTCTGTTGCTCCATTTCTCCATCTGGGTGGCAAAGTTGATACATCCCTGAGCTCCAATCAGACAGCAAGCACTTGTGGGCATAGCAAGCAATTACTCTTTGAGGCAAGGACTCTTGCTGGTGTTCTGCCAGCTGCCAGCTGGAACCAGCACCCTTCAGGTTTGGAGCAGAGGGTCGGAAGCTTCCAGTAACCCCCACCTCTTTCTCTCTTCCCCTGTCCCTTGGAGTACTGGCTCCAGGAGAGCCCAGCTCAGGAGATGTGCACCACTCATTTTGCTGAAATGTCATCTCCTCTTTCTGCTCCCTTTGCTTCAGCCCCTCCTGCCCTGAACATTCCCCGTGCTACAATAAGGGCCCCTTCTCCTAGATTACTCTCTCCTAGCAGCATTTTACCCATGCTGGGAAGTGCTGGAGCCCAGTAACACAAGTCAGTAGATAGCAACAACTGACCCCAAGTCCCCCAAGGCAGTAAGTAAAGTACCTCAGCTCTTCAGACCATTCATCCTATAGCAATGTTTCAGGATACCTTAGCATGCATCTAAATATTTATTTTACTTATGCAAAGGAGAGGAAGAAACATCACACTTTTGGGAAGAAACCAGTTTTAATCAGAGCTAGCAGGCATTACTGGAATGATTCAAATAAACTGCAAGCAAGTAGACAATTAAAGTGAAGGTCACTAGAAGGACACACTAAGTAGCCATCTGACACAGCATTTAAGTACAGAAGAGCTGGATACTGCAATTAAAACCATTTGCACAAACACAGCTCTGTTGGATTAGGTACTGACATCTCTAAACCCTACAGGAACAAATCAACAAGGCAACAGGAATCACACTGGCTGTACTCAGAAGACATACTCCTCCCCCACTGTGGCTGACAGCAGGTCTAGGATTTAGAGCATTTGAGTGCCATCAGCTTCTCTCCCTCCACAGCACACCTGCACCCACCCCCCCTATCCCTCAACAGCTGCAACATCATTTTCTATCTGAGAAGCCTGCCAGAGCCAAAGGGGTTTGTCCCTTCACAGTTAACCAGTCCTATTCTACCACACAGAAGAGCAGGGTGGCCTTTCAAAAAAGGGAAGACTGCAGATGTTAAAGAGATGTTTTATCTCAAGTTTCACAGCAGACACCACTCCCCTGATTAGCTATAGCACTTGTTCCCTTTTGCCATACACTGTGGGTAAATCCCTGGGATAGTATGTAGAAAGACAAGCAGAATGAAAACTCTCTACAAGAACAGTCACTGCCTTCTAGAACTGCCCTAATGGGGGATGGCTGCTCCCTGAATCCAGGCATCCAGGTAAAGTGGACACCACCCTCTACACATTCTCTTCATCTTGCTCTGCAAAGTCCTGACTAAACACCCCCCTTCATCCCATCACTGTGACAAAGGGCAGTCAAAGGACAACCCCAGCTCCTGGTTTTGTTCAGCCACCCTGCCTGGAGCTGTGATATACACCATGGAGACACAATAACTCTCTAGGGCAGACAGGCTTGCCAAAGAAATAGTGTCAACACTTGTATAATTTCCTTTTGCCAAATGGCTGCTTTACACTAGAAAGGTTCAGTTTTCACCATCATAGGTTACCAGAGGAAGAACTAGTCAGGAACCAGGATGCTGTTGTGCTAAACACCACAGGCATGCACCCTAAAACAAGACATACAACTTGCTATGATACCCCATACATTTACTTGGGAAGACTTCCACCAACAGTGCCTGGATCCATTCACCCAGCACTATGTGGGCCTGGATTCTGCCCTTTTCTACTGAAACCAGCTTGCACTTGTCTGAATAGACATGCTCCCAAAGCATCTCTGAAATTCTCCTCCAGAAGCACTGCTCTTTCCACCACCTAAGCCATATTAACCCACTCTCAACTTGAAATGTCTCTGCACATCTTCACTAGCATCAAGGGAGCCAGGATCACCTCTCCCAGCTGGCAGAATCCCATTGCAAGAAAAACATCTTCGTTTCTGGCAGTGTCCTTTCCAATCTCTTCTAAGATGATTTAGAGCAGTCAATGGCACAGGAGACAAACTGGGTATGCAGGTGAGGCCACGCCTGCTAGCTGTGCCTGTAGCACTGCCTGGACACTGGTGTCCTAGCACAGGGAGAGGAAGGCAAACCGTGTTTCTCCCCAAGAACTGCAAGATGCTTTTTGAATGGAGGTCAAGTGAGAACCCAGAGGTCTCAGCTGGCCCCTCCAGGCAGAGCCTGTCTGCCAGCAGTCAGGATGTCCAGTTCCAGTTAACTTTGTACCCCTAGAAGCTCTCTCAACCTCAGAGGCTGACGAGTTCAGGCAAAGCTCCTGCTCATCAGTGTGACTCATTGAAAGAACATCTGGAAGTCCTGCTGGAAGTCCTGCTCGTTCTGACATGCTGGGTTGATTTTGCTGATATGCTATTGATTTTAGCACATCTGAAGGTAACACAGAGCACACACTTCTGCAGAAGTGCAAGGATCCTTTTGCCCACCTCCCACACACCAGGCAGCACAGTAAAGGGAAGCCTGCATGGAGAGCTAATGTTGATAAGTGTCCCTGCACGGGGTTCACCTTAGGTAGTCCTGGCCACTACAGAGAAAAAAGCAAGTTCCAGAAAGATACCCTTATCCAGAGCAGAAGACATTAAAGGTTCCCTTTATTTTACCAGATAAAAAGCTTCATGCAAACCTAGACAAAGCAGCCAGCTGGTAATATGGGCAAACAGAAACAGTGACTCCCTTAAGGGAGGGGCAGTCGCAGCATGAAATACTCAACAGGTCCCTTGGCAGAAAACTAGACCCCAGACTACACAGCACTGCCTCCCCCTGCCTCTTTCTAGAAGCTACATAGAAAGAAGCCATTTGTTCTTGGCCACCAAAAAACCTCTTGAAATTAAAAATCAAAACAAAACAAAACCACAAACAAAACAACAAACAAACCACCAAAAACCCAAACATAAAAAAACACCCAAAACCCCCCACAAACAACAAGCAAACTAAAAAAAAAACACAAAACACGCCACACAGAGACAACTAAACAAAAAAAGACCCAACAAAACAACATGTCTACACATTGCCTAGTTATGGGGCCTGACACATTAATAAGGTAGGAAAACATTTTCTGCTCTAAAAATCTGCAGCACATTTGTCACCAACCCACATAACTTAACCAATGTACCAGAAGCAAACTAGCTCCTGTGAGCAATCCCCTCTGTGCAGTTTAGCATCCTCAAGTCACCTCTTCAGAACTGCAATCCCCAGTCACTTTGGTCTCTTAGACTGCCTGAAATTCCAGTTTCCTCAGGCCTCCTTGATTACTTGCTTTAAAATTAATCTGAAGAGCACTACAGTGAATTACTCCTTGAAACAAACTTTTTTAAAAAGTTAAATGTCAGCCTTTCCCAGTGCCCACTTCAGTACAGACTTTGGAAAGGGTTATGGCCTCCTCAGACCAATGTAGAAAGCTAACAATCCTCATTAGGTGAACTCCTGTCATGTTGCCAGAGAGCCTGTATGAGGGATTGCCCCAGTGAGGAAACCCTGGCATGTTACTCAGGTCTTGCGGGGCTGCATGTCCAAGGCACATTTTGGTCCTAACAACTGGATGCAGGCTGTCTCCCTGGCAGCCATAGAAGTGCAAGCCCAGCATGTTGCCCAAGACAGGAGCCTCAGTGCCCTCCCTTGACCCCTTGATCTGGATGATCAAGACACAAGCAGCCAAAGGCTCAACCCTGCACACTTACAGATTTACCAATAGGACCCACTGACCTAATTCTTCATTTTGCAGCCTATTTTTAAAAAGCTTTATACCCCTTGAGCAAGAGAATAAGAGGAATCATCAATGTCCAGATGGAGAACTCTGACAAGTAGTATTCCCCAGGGGTTGGTACTGGCACCAGGGCCATTAACACTTTTTTTTTTTTTTTTGTCAGCAACGTGGACAGTGGCACTGAGAGCACCCTCAGCAAGTCTGCTGATGACACCAAAGTGTGTGGTGAGGTCGACACGCTGGAAGGGAGGGAGGCCATCCAGAGGGACCTTGACAGGCTGGAGAGGTGGGCTTGTGCAAACTGCATGAAGTTCAACCAGGCCGAGTGCAAGGTCCTGCACCTGGGTTGGGGCAGTCCCATGCATAAATACAGTGTGGGTGGAGAATAAATAAAAAACAGCCCAGAGGAGAAGGACTTGGGAGTGATGATGGATGAGAAGACCAACATGGGCCAGCAATGTGCACTTCACAGCCCAGAAAGCCAACCATGTCCTGGGCTGCATCAAAAGAAGTATGGCCAGCAGGGCAAGGGAGGTGATTCTCTGCCTCTACTCTGCTTTCATGAGACCCCACTTGGAGTACAATGTCCAGTTCTGGAGCCCCCAACATAAGAAGGACATTGAGCTATTGAAGCAAGTCCAGAGAAGGGTCACAGAGATGACTGGAGGGGTGGAGCACCTCTGCTAGAGGCTCAGAGAGTTGGGGTTGTTCAGCCTGAAGAAGAGAAGGCTCTGGGGAGACCTCATAGTGGCCTTCCAGTTTCTAAAGGGGGCATAAAGGAAAGCTTTGAGGGCCTTTTTACAGGAGCATGTAGCAATGGTAAAAAGGTTAATGCTTTTAAACTGGAAGAGGGTGGATTTAGATTAGATATTAGGAGGAAATTATTCAGTGTGAGGGTGGTGAGACACTGGCACAGGTTGCCCAGGAAAGTTGTGGGTGCCCCATCCCTGGAAGCTTTCAAGAGTGGGTTGGATGGAACTCTGAGCAACCTGATCTAGTGGGAGGTGTCCCTGCCCATGTGGGGGGGTTGGAACTATGTGATCTTTAAGTTCCCTTCCAACACTAGCCGTTCTATGATTCAGGGATCTTTCTGCTCCCTATTTCCCCAAAGAGTCCAGGGCCACACATTAATTTGGCCTCTGCAGAATCATGTCTAGGCTTGCAAACTAGCTGCACTTCATCTATGACACCAAAGTCAACAGTGCCCTGCTTGCTTGAAAGCTCATCTGATGCTCTTCAAGGCAAAGGAACTTGCTCTCCCACACTCTGACAGTTGCTATTGAATAGCTGGCAGATAGAAACTCCTGATAAGACTTCCAATGTGCACTGCTATGCTGTCAGAACCCACCCTGCTCTGTAACCCTGTTCTTAGCAAAGAAAACATGGAATGTAGTCTGCTAAAGGGCACTTCAACAGCAAAAGCAAGACACAGGAACCACAGCCAGCTGCTCCTTGTCTGGAATGCTGAACATCCCAGCCTCATTTCTGCATGCCTGTGCCAAACCATCACCACTGCTCAACACAAACAGCCAGAAAACCTTCAGCACAGAGCTGCCTGCTCTTTTCAAATGGTATCAAGAAACACAGCCAGTAAGCCTTCAAATGCTGCCTGCAACTCCAGACCAAGACATAGGAAGGCTGCTGATGTCTTCTCATCTCACTTCTTCATGAAAGCAAGGCAATGTCACATGCAAAAAAACTAACCTAAAAAGCTTGTTGCTTTACTCATGCACTGGAAAAACTACAGAATCATAGTATAGAATCATAGAATAAGTGCATCCTACTTGCCTCACATGATGGGATTATGTGGAAAGACTGACACGTTGCAGGAGATGGGCTTTCAGCACATGCTCAGAGACACAATTTGGCACGTCACCATCAGAAGCTGCACTATCACATCTCTCAGCTTTGGCACTGAAATGCTGCTGAGCACCAGGCAAAATCCATTTGGCCAAGTCAGAGGGTGAACTGCAACAGGCACCAAAAGGGCTTCATCCCTAGAAGGGGGATGAACAAAGAAGACATGATGACTCATTTGCCAGTAGAAAGGTGCCTAATTAGTGTGTGATGCCAACACAGGGAAGGAAGGTTGGACTGCACTTGCTAATCTCAAGTACTGGGACCGCATAGGGATCCTGATGGCTTGTCCAGCTGCTGGCCAAAACTCACTCCATGTGGAAGCTGGCGGGTCAATACTTTGCTATACACTCTTCATGGCTGTGAGGCATAGAATTTTACTTGAGGGGCAGAATACATGCCATTTCTATCTCATGCCTTTACCTCCCTAGACTAATGGAGCCACTGCTGAGGGAGTTGGAAAGCAGCATCTCGAGGACACTGCTGTCACTGTGGGATGGTAGGAAGAGCATATTTCCACAGCTCACACCAAATTCTGAGCCCTGCGCTGTCCACTTGAGCTGGACCTGCCCTAGGCCATGCTTAAATTACTAGAAACAAGTAAGTCATTCACCTTCTCCACCATGAAGAAAAGCACCTCCAGCCTTCAGACCTGCTGGTGCCAGCCAGACCCTGAACTGCTGCAGGGGATTTCTGTCTGTGTGGGCACAACCTCAGGGATGCATGCAGGAGGTCCAACTTTTGTCAACTTTATCCTAGGCTTGGGTATAACCAGCAGAAATTAGGATCTTCTAAATCACTCTCCTACACTAATGTCAGGATCCTCCTGCATCCAAAAAGAGAAGTGAAGACACTGAAAGAAAGGACATCAGGAAGATCACAGAAGGTCTCCTTCCAGCATGACCCCAGTGTCTGAATCAAAGAGATAGTGAGGAAAAGACCTCAAGAGTCTTGGGTAAATGGGAAAAACTACATATTTGTTCCTCTTCCAAAAATATACACCATGAATTCCCAAAAGTTCTCTTCCCAGTTCAGCAATCCCCCAGGCTGGCCTCAGGCACTGAGAGCATAAAGCACGTTTTCTCCACTTCCAGGGCTTACATTCTTGAAACAGTTGGATCTAATGGCTAATTCTTTAAAACACTTTCAAGCATTTCTCTTTGGGCACATCACAACAAGTGCTGAAAACAGGACTTTGGAGTGAAACAGAGAACTACTAAAATAAGCGAAAACTGAATTTGGTAACTGCCAAGTGACATGACCATTACAGAGATCTAGAGAACATTAGTTTCCAGCAGTACCACCATTGTAACCTCATCTTCTTCTGTTTTGTTTATTCCTCTTCTCAGCTTCCAAAGACAGGCAAGCATTAGAGTAACTCACAGAAATGGTGATGGAGGCACCATGGAAAAGGACCCCTTACCCTCACACAGCAAGAAAGCCACCCTCTGGGCTCCATGGAGGACCGTGGCTTCAAACACATGCTTACCCTGAGCCCCAGCTTTAAGACTCCTGCCAAAGGCTTTTACCCTTGAGCTTTAGAAAGCACTGGGCAGGAACTGTTCCTGCAGAAATCACCAGGGAGCAGATGCAGATGGAGGAGGATGAGTCCAGGCTTTGTCATACATATATACCTTTGCTCTTGGTCATAGGTGTCACTGGTAGAGATAACCAAGCTGGTCTCCAACTCTGCAGAAGATCAGGGGAGACAAAGACTGTTACCACACACTCATAGAAGCACTGGTGGGAAGGACCTCTGCAAGCTTCTAGACCAACATCTCTCTCACAGCAGCAACAACAGAAAAACTAGACCAGGTCAGTTACAGCTTTTTCTAGCAGAGTCTCAAAAACCTGCAAGGAAGGAGATCCCACCCCCTTCCCCAGGACTGCTCCTGAAACCAACTCAACCTCCCACGCTTCAACTTGTGGACATTGCATATTTTTGTGTTGTCTAGCACTTCATTACCAACTTAGCCCCATCATCCATGTAACAGCCTTTCAAGTAGCTGGTGGGGGAATTAAGCCAGCAATCAGAAACTGACATATATTAATAATCCTCATTATCATGAATAATCTATTATTCACCTGTCACAGCTGAAAGTAGGACTGGGGTTCAGTCTTTAGTGAGGAACAGTTTTAAGTAGCAAAACCTTGTGACAGGCAATCTGCATGCACACAAAATATTTTGTGTGCATGCAGATTGCCTGTCACAAGGTTTTGCTACTTAAAACTGTTCCTCACTAAAGACTGAACCCCAGTCCTACTTTCAGCTGTGACAGGTGAATAATAGATTATTAATGATAATGAGGATTATTAATATATGTCAGTTTCTGATTGCTGGCTTAATTCCCCCACCAGCTACTTGAAAGGCTGTTACATGGATGATGGGGCTAAGTTGGTAATGAAGTGCTAGACAACACAAAAATATGCAATGTCCACAAGTTGAAGCGTGGGAGGTTGAGTTGGTTTCAGGAGCAGTCCTGGGGAAGGGGGTGGGATCTCCTTCCTTGCAGGTTTTTGAGACTCTGCTAGAAAAAGCTGTAACTGACCTGGTCTAGTTTTTCTGTTGTTGCTGCTGTGAGAGAGATGTTGGTCTAGAAGCTTGCAGAGGTCCTTCCCACCAGTGCTTCTATGAGTGTATGGTAACAGTCTTTGTCTCCCCTGATCTTCTGCAGAGTTGGAGACCAGCTTGGTTATCTCTACCAGTGACACCTATGACCAAGAGCAAAGGTATATATGGTCACAGAGATGACTGGAGGGGTGGAGCACCTCTGCTAGACGCTCAGAGAGTTGGGGTTGTTCAGCCTGAAGAAGAGAAGGCTCTGGGGAGACCTCATAGTGGCCTTCCAGTTTCTAAAGGGGGCATAAAGGAAAGCTTTGAGGGCCTTTTTACAGGAGCATGTAGCAATGGTAAAAAGGTTAATGCTTTTAAACTGGAAGAGGGTGGATTTAGATTAGATATTAGGAGGAAATTATTCAGTGTGAGGGTGGTGAGACACTGGCATAGGTTGCCCAGGGAAGTTGTGGGTGCCCCATCCCTGGAAGCTTTCAAGAGTGGGTTGGATGGGACTCTGAGCAACCTGATCTAGTGGGAGGTGTCCCTGCCCATGTGGGGGGGTTGGAACTATGTGATCTTTAAGTTCCCTTCCAACACTAGCCGTTCTATGATTCAGGGATCTTTCTGCTCCCTATTTCCCCAAAGAGTCCAGGGCCACACATTAATTTGGCCTCTGCAGAATCATGTCTAGGCTTGCAAACTAGCTGCACTTCATCTATGACACCAAAGTCAACAGTGCCCTGCTTGCTTGAAAGCTCATCTGATGCTCTTCAAGGCAAAGGAACTTGCTCTCCCACACTCTGACAGTTGCTATTGAATAGCTGGCAGATAGAAACTCCTGATAAGACTTCCAATGTGCACTGCTATGCTGTCAGAACCCACCCTGCTCTGTAACATAACATCAACCCTGTTCTTAGCAAAGAAAACATGGAATGTAGTCTGCTAAAGGGCACTTCAACAGCAAAAGCAAGACACAGGAACCACAGCCAGCTGCTCCTTGTCTGGAATGCTGAACATCCCAGCCTCATTTCTGCATGCCTGTGCCAAACCATCACCACTGCTCAACACAAACAGCCAGAAACCTTCAGCACAGAGCTGCCTGCTCTTTTCAAATGGTATCAAGAAACACAGCCAGTAAGCCTTCAAATGCTGCCTGCAACTCCAGACCAAGACATAGGAAGGCTGCTGATGTCTTCTCATCTCACTTCTTCATGAAAGCAAGGCAATGTCACATGCAAAAAAACTAACCTAAAAAGCTTGTTGCTTTACTCATGCACTGGAAAAACTACAGAATCATAGTATAGAATCATAGAATAAGTGCATCCTACTTGCCTCACATGATGGGATTATGTGGAAAGACTGACACGTTGCAGGAGATGGGCTTTCAGCACATGCTCAGAGACACAATTTGGCACGTCACCATCAGAAGCTGCACTATCACATCTCTCAGCTTTGGCACTGAAATGCTGCTGAGCACCAGGCAAAATCCATTTGGCCAAGTCAGAGGGTGAACTACAACAGGCACCAAACGGGCTTCATCCCTAGAAGGGGGATGAACAAAGAAGACATGATGACTCATTTGCCAGTAGAAAGGTGCCTAATTAGTGTGTGATGCCAACACAGGGAAGGAAGGTTGGACTGCACTTGCTAATCTCAAGTACTGGGACCGCATAGGGATCCTGATGGCTTGTCCAGCTGCTGGCCAAAACTCACTCCATGTGGAAGCTGGCGGGTCAATACTTTGCTATACACTCTTCATGGCTGTGAGGCATAGAATTTTACTTGAGGGGCAGAATACATGCCATTTCTATCTCATGCCTTTACCTCCCTAGACTAATGGAGCCACTGCTGAGGGAGTTGGAAAGCAGCATCTCGAGGACACTGCTGTCACTGTGGGATGGTAGGAAGAGCATATTTCCACAGCTCACACCAAATTCTGAGCCCTGCGCTGTCCACTTGAGCTGGACCTGCTCTAGGCCATGCTTAAATTACTAGAAACAAGTAAGTCATTCACCTTCTCCACCATGAAGAAAAGCACCTCCAGCCTTCAGACCTGCTGGTGCCAGCCAGACCCTGAACTGCTGCAGGGGATTTCTGTCTGTGTGGGCACAACCTCAGGGATGCATGCAGGAGGTCCAACTTTTGTCAACTTTATCCTAGGCTTGGGTATAACCAGCAGAAATTAGGATCTTCTAAATCACTCTCCTACACTAATGTCAGGATCCTCCTGCATCCAAAAAGAGAAGTGAAGACACTGAAAGAAAGGACATCAGGAAGATCACAGAAGGTCTCCTTCCAGCATGACCCCAGTGTCTGAATCAAAGAGATAGTGAGGAAAAGACCTCAAGAGTCTTGGGTAAATGGGAAAAACTACATATTTGTTCCTCTTCCAAAAATATACACCATGAATTCCCAAAAGTTCTCTTCCCAGTTCAGCAATCCCCCAGGCTGGCCTCAGGCACTGAGAGCATAAAGCACGTTTTCTCCACTTCCAGGGCTTACATTCTTGAAACAGTTGGATCTAATGGCTAATTCTTTAAAACACTTTCAAGCATTTCTCTTTGGGCACATCACAACAAGTGCTGAAAACAGGACTTTGGAGTGAAACAGAGAACTACTAAAATAAGCGAAAACTGAATTTGGTAACTGCCAAGTGACATGACCATTACAGAGATCTAGAGAACATTAGTTTCCAGCAGTACCACCATTGTAACCTCATCTTCTTCTGTTTTGTTTATTCCTCTTCTCAGCTTCCAAAGACAGGCAAGCATTAGAGTAACTCACAGAAATGGTGATGGAGGCACCATGGAAAAGGACCCCTTACCCTCACACAGCAAGAAAGCCACCCTCTGGGCTCCATGGAGGACCGTGGCTTCAAACACATGCTTACCCTGAGCCCCAGCTTTAAGAGTCCTGCCAAAGGCTTTTACCCTTGAGCTTTAGAAAGCACTGGGCAGGAACTGTTCCTGCAGAAATCACCAGGGAGCAGATGCAGATGGAGGAGGATGAGTCCAGGCTTTGTCATACATATATACCTTTGCTCTTGGTCATAGGTGTCACTGGTAGAGATAACCAAGCTGGTCTCCAACTCTGCAGAAGATCAGGGGAGACAAAGACTGTTACCATACACTCATAGAAGCACTGGTGGGAAGGACCTCTGCAAGCTTCTAGACCAACATCTCTCTCACAGCAGCAACAACAGAAAAACTAGACCAGGTCAGTTACAGCTTTTTCTAGCAGAGTCTCAAAAACCTGCAAGGAAGGAGATCCCACCCCCTTCCCCAGGACTGCTCCTGAAACCAACTCAACCTCCCACGCTTCAACTTGTGGACATTGCATATTTTTGTGTTGTCTAGCACTTCATTACCAACTTAGCCCCATCATCCATGTAACAGCCTTTCAAGTAGCTGGTGGGGGAATTAAGCCAGCAATCAGAAACTGACATATATTAATAATCCTCATTATCATGAATAATCTATTATTCACCTGTCACAGCTGAAAGTAGGACTGGGGTTCAGTCTTTAGTGAGGAACAGTTTTAAGTAGCAAAACCTTGTGACAGGCAATCTGCATGCACACAAAATATTTTGTGTGCATCAACAGCAAGCATCAGCTGTTGGAAAACAGAAAAGTTTTATTTTCTACATAGAATGAAAAAAAGAGAAACCTGTACAGTCTGTTAAGCACCTCCACTATGATATGAAAACTGCACAGCAAGAGAGATTGTTTATTTAAAACAGCTTAGCTGTAATATAACACCCAAATCTTTCTAACTGATAATGGAAAAGCTTTGGGCCTGAATATCCATTTTAAACATGTTTATGTCAAACTTCACAAAAAGGTTAAAATTAATGTTGTACCAGAAGAATTTTTTAAAGTACAATTATCTTGATTCCTGAAGCAAGAAACATTCCTATTAGGTTTGCCACCTGGGGTTTAAGTTTCACATTTTATATATATCTCTTTTTTTTTTAAAACAGGTACCTCCAGATTGTATTCTCTGGGTATTCACCAATGGTGTCACAAAAGATGTCTCACAAAGTGGTATCTCCATCCCAAATGATGTGAAAGTCGTTCTTTCTCATTGCCATATGTCCCTCAGTTTAACTCCAGGACTCATGTCTCTTCTCTTGCAGGGATTTCCCCAGAAACAGTGGGAAGGGAAAAGATTAAAAAAACAGACTAAGCAATCTCACAAATACAATGGTCACACAGAAAAAAAATAATCACTTTCCTACACCCTAGGGCTTGCTGGTTCCCTCTTCACTTTCACAAGCTTCTCAGGGCTATTTGTTAACATTCTTACAGCAACCCAATGCTCTCTGTGAGCAGATGGCATCAAGCTCTGAAATCTTACACATGCCATGTTACATCAAGCTCTGGCTGACTCAGTGGTTCTCCCATTGTGATGTTATTGAATGCAGACCTTCTTGGAGGAAGCAGTAAACCCGTCTTCAGAGTTTTTCAAGCTGTTGTAGTAGCAAGAGCAAGCAACCGCGTAAGCCAGATTTTCTTGAATGCTGATCTGCTTGCAAAGAGTGTATCTCAACATCTTAATTCTTCCAATTGTGGGTCAGAAAGAAGACAGTTTGTCTCCTAATTCCAAGCCTGCTTTCCATCCAGTCCTCTGGCCAAAGAGTACAGTTGGCTTTCTCCTCTTGTAACTGCCAGAAAGACTCTGATTCCCTGTCCCTCACCTCTCTCCCCAGTCAAGTTCTCTCTTCTCCTCCTCCTCACCCCAACAGACATTGTGACCTGCTCAATCCTCAACTCCCACACTTTCATCCAGCTGAGCCTTTGGGTAGTGGCCTCCATTTATTCAGCCATGAATGCACAGAAAGTAATGTCATTGTTCCTCCAATTTCTGTATGTGAAAGACACCCCCAGGACACATCAGTATTTTGCACACAGAACAAAGACACTCTAGTCAGGATCCACCATGACAGAGATACCTCTCAAAGAGGCCAAACAAATAGTTTGAGTTACTTCAGCACACCTATCCACAGGGAAGAGCCTGTGTATAGCTGGGAAGCCCCTCCTTCTTTATCACAGCTCTGGTTGGTACTGCTTTTTGCTCCATCAAACACCACCTCTGATTTTGCACTGCATTTTTGCACAAGAGTCATCTAATGGAATGCTTTTAGGAGCCACACACATGGGAAGAAGAAAACTACTCCAGTCTTCTGCCCTACTGCAGTTAGTGCCTGACCAGTGAAGCACCTATAAACATTATGTGTTTTTCCTGGTGAGCTCTGGCCAATATTTTGTATGTCAGATAAGCATCTAGGCCTGGGCTTTTGCCAGCTGCATTGAAGTCGAGGTGATGAAATGGTGGTGAAGTTTCATACAAAGAGATTAAAGGGATCTACACAGCCAAGAGGAGGTTGGAGAAGAATGAATGAATCTGTGCTTTGTAGATGTGTCCTTTGAGTCTTCCTCCTGCTCCATCATTTCTTTGCTCCTGAACTTGGGAATAAGAAAGGGTTTGTATTTCCACCACTTGGAGTTTGCACTGTATCACAAAGCACCGACAACCATCCTGTGCTGCTGTAACAGAAGGTGCAAACAAATGTGCCTGTTCGCACAGAAGACTACACAGAAGGAAGACAGAAGTTCTGATGAGGACAATGTATGTGTGCTCAATGTATGTATGCACCACAGGGCACAGTCCAACACCAGGAGTGGGTCAGGCCCTGAGCAACCTGTTCTAGTTCATGCTGTTTTGAGACTTGGACGAAACAGTCTTCAGAGGTGCTCTCCCCTACTCTGTTCCCTCCACACAAATTCCTGAATATTTGTCTACAAGAAAGGCCATAGACAGAAACCAAGACTTAGCTTCCCCCAAGATACAGCACATGTGAACCTTTACCTCCTTTTCTCCCCTTGTTCATAAGCTTTTTTTTTCCTTTTTGACTCCTTTCTGCTCAGAAAGGGAGAAAATCAAAGAACATGCGGTACCTGCTGAAAAGAGGACTCAAGGGTGCAAGCTGGAGCATAAGGGATTCCATGTAAACATGAACAAAACCTTTTTCACTGTGAGTGTAACAGAACACTAGGACAGGCTGCCCAGACAGGCTGTGGGTCTCCTTCTTTGGAGACATTCCAAACCCACCTGGACATGTTCCTGTGTGATGTGTTCTGGGTGACCCTGCTCTGGCAGGGGGGTTGGACTAGATGATCTTTTAAGGTCCTTCCAACCCCTAAGATTCTGTGATTCTGTGATATCATATGGACTTCTGCAAATGACAAAGGACAGTATGTCTTCAATTCATTTACTAGAGTATCTAAGAGTGTTCCTACACAATACAATGGTGAGGCCAAACACATCATTCTTAATGACCATGCCATGTGCAAATTTTCATAGAATCATAGGGGTTGGAAGGGACCTCTGAAGATCATCAAGCCCAACCCCTTTGCTGAGAGAAGATAGACTCTTGAATGTCTACCTGGAACAGCTTCAGGCTCAACTCCTACCCTAACTGCCAGAAGTTGGGAAAGATCTTCAAAACTGTCTGTGCACCTCATTCCTTGTGGCCTGTGTGATGTGCTCTGGGTGACCCTGCTCTGGCAGGGGGGTTGGACTGGATGATCTTTTAAGGTCCTTCCAACCCCTAAGATTCTGTGATTCTGTGATATCATATGGACTTCTGCAAATGACAAAGGACAGTATGTCTTCAATTCATTTACTAGAGTATCAAAGAGTGTTCCTACACAATACAATGGTGAGGCCAAACACATCATTCTTAATGACCATGCCATGTGCAAATTTTCATAGAATCATAGGGGTTGGAAGGGACCTCTGAAGATCATCAAGCCCAACCCCTTTGCTGAGAGAAGATAGACTCTTGAATGTCTACCTGGAACAGCTTCAGGCTCAACTCCTACCCTAACTGCCAGAAGTTGGGAAAGATCTTCAAAACTGTCTGTGCACCTCATTCCTTGTGGCCACTGTCAGAAAGACAAGGCCTGGTTCACAAGAGCTCCTTTTCCTCAATATTCCTTTTTTTTCACAACAAGGACACAGTCACAGAGTACCTGGACTACAAGAGCAGAGCACATCCAGAGACAGAAAACATGGACACCAGTGAGCATCACATACCTTTGTAGTGATGAGACAGATTCAAGGCCAAGCAGGGCAGTAAAATCAACACGGGAAGGTGAGGAATAGCAAGACACAGGACCAGGCATTGTCTATCTTAGCCAACTTGTACAAGTTAGAAAAGAATACTCCTCCTTAGGAAAAAGAGGTCAAGGGAAAAAAAATCACCACAGTTGTCTTGTCCCACCTCTTCCTGGAGGGGTGATGTTATCCTGCTTTGAATAGGAAGAGTGCTTTGAAGTTCCTTTTATTATTAATGTGTCAAAAAAGAAGTGTGAGAACTTCAAAGAGAGAAGGCTGCAGGGCTAAAAGGACTACTTGGAAACAGCTGGTCAGACATAGGCTCTTAAAAGCATGAAGATCAGCAGAGAACATCAGTCTTGTATTCGAAAATTGCTTGCAACACTGAAAGAGGGAAATCACACCTTTCACTGTCCATTCCTTGAATCCAGCTGCAGTCGCCAGTTGTAAAATCTAACACAGCCCAGTAGATACTAATTTGGTCATCACTAGCACAAGACAACAGACTTTATGCTGACCTACCAGTACAGGGTCACAGCAAGAAACCAGTAAGAGAGAGAGATGCTGTTGTTATTCTCTACTTCACCCCACTATAGCCTTTTTTGCCCGCATGCTTGTATAGCAGCCTAAGACTTCTTTCACTTTTCTTTCACAGTGAGCTTTTTGTCCAGATATGTTCAGAATTAATTTACAAGGAACAAAAGATGCCACCTCTCTCCTTCTCTGAGCCAAGTCACAGGATGAGGGGAGCAGAGGAGAGGGGAAGTCACCTGGGAAAGCAGCCAACCATGAAGTAAACCCCAATGCCTCTTGATCTTGCATGGCAGCAAGGCTCTCTCCAGCATACCCCACAACAGCCTTTGCACTGAATCTGGGTTGCCTCCAACTTGAAGGGCACTGCTTCAGGCCTCACATTTTTCATTTGCTGTCTCAGGAGCTTTCTCTATCCCAGGGTTCCCAAAAAACTTCCCACTTAAATAAAGGCAGGCACTGCCTAATGACACTGTGTGGCTTTCTGGGTCTTGGAAACCAGTTAAGACACAACTCTGCACACTAACTTCTCATTTAGCTATAAATCCTCCATGTACTTCTATTCTCCTGCACATAACCTTTCTTATTCTGGGACCAAGTTTGTAGAAATACTTCAAGAGCTTTTGGCATGACCCCAGAAGCCTCATGGGAGATGTCCATGTGTTAGCCACTGGGGTTGTGGTGCTGAGCCTTTCAATCCCTGATGCTCCATGCTTTCTCAGAAAGCCCAACCCCACAGCAGGTCACTGTTTTCTCTCACTGTCTGCACCTCCAGCCTCAGCAAAGCTGCACTCTGCTGTCACTCCACCCCCACAGACTGAAGTGTCTGTTGGACATTTACACATCTTACCATCAGAAAAGGGGTGACCCCAGGCCACTGCTGACTCACCATCCACCAGCCAGGGGAAACACTTCCCAAGTGGATTAAGACCCAGACACATCACAGAATCACAGAATTGTCAGAACTGGAAGGGACATCTAGAGATCATCTAGTCCAACTCCCTTGCTAAAGCAATGGGCAATACAGTGTGTGTGTATAGGCCACGGTAGCCCCATCAGTGACCCCATAACCTCCCTGTGCCAGTTATCCTTCTGATTCCCCCCTTGAGCAGGTTAGTGCTGCATTGAGGCAACTGTGTGGTCTGGAACAGGTTAGATTGACACACTTCTCCGAAAGAAAGTCTGATCTGCCCTCTCTTCTCCCAGCCCTGCTGCTGCTCCACACAGATACCACCTGTATGGGACTGGGATTGTACAGCTGCCTGCAAGGGATCCCAAAATGGATGATCCTCACTTGCACTCAGTCACTGAGCCATTGGAGGAGAGGGCTGCAAGCATGCCAGCAGGTAGCATGGGAGGCAGGCAGCTGCCCATGTCTCCAGCACAGTTCCCAGCTGCAGGAGATCAGTCTGTCCACAAACACTGGTGTGCAGGCAGCTGCCTGACGCCACCATGTCAGAAGTAACCCCAGAGATGGTAGATAGTCACTACTCCAAATGGCACAGATCTTTCATGCTGTGAATGGGACAATTAGTCTTTGGTTAATGAGGCTTGTTAAAGCAGCAAACATCACTCTAATGAAGCAACACAGCTTGTATCCTGAAAGACTCACAGTGAGAATGTAGTTTCCTAGCTGCCACATTTAGGGAGATCAGCCCAGAGTTCCCGGATAACTAGACTGTTATAGAAAGGTTAAACCACAGTGTATAAGCCTTGCCCCAGTATTCCAGTCCACTCCCAAGGCTTCTTTTCCCCCACCTTTTATTTCCTTGGCATGCTCTGTATACACGCTATACTCCTTCCTTCTCCTGTGTAGAGTACAAGGGGCTTATACTCCATCCCAGAATTTCAGAAGCAGCACTTCTTAAGTTCATAACTCAAGTGTACCCTGGTGGAAATCTATTTCTTTGTGGCATGTAACACACACGAAAATCTTGTGCATTCAATAACCTTGGTTAGCCCATACCACGCTGAAATTAGGGAAGTGATGCTGATCCTTTGGAGCTAAGATGGTGAAGACCCACATATGAGAAAAAACACTTACAGAGAAATATTACCACAGCACAGGCAGGGGATGAAGTCAGAGCAAAGGATCTTTGGACATATAGACAGAGCTGCACTTTCTTGATAGAGATTCCGTGTCTGCCTCTTCGATGTTAATGCCTCTGCCATTCAAGATGTCTTTCCTCTCTCTGTCCTTCTTCAATGTTTTCCTTTTGTTTGAGACTCCCTGCCATCAGTTTTCTAATAGCATTACTTTCTTCCCAAACATTGCTTGTCATTCTTATTTTTGAAGCTCCCGTGAAGGGTATGACACATCTCTGAACTTCTTTTTCCTTTTGGGAGTGGGGGTTAATCACCAGATTTCAGATCTTTGCTATTAAAATCCATCAGTCAACACATGAATGTAGAGAATGAGACAAGAATGTCACTTTGTAGGAAATCAATGTCATTATGTTTTAGAAGCAAAATCCACTTACAAGTACAGTACAAGAATATATCTGGGCCACTTATTTCAGTGTTGGTAATGCAAAACATTGCCTTCCTGAGACATACACCATTGGACACCAGGTAAACAGCCTGTGCAGAAGATGAACATGAACACACCATTTATGTTTGGAAGATATGGTGCCAGTCTGCACTTTCCAAGATTTTTGGATGAAGGCTTCCTATTTTTTCTAGTTTACCAGTCACATTCCAAGTTTTAACTGCAAAGGCCCATGTTTGATCTGGTTCCACAGAACAGCTGGACTTGTTACCTTGTCCCATAATTGTAGCAAGAAATCTGAAGTTCTTGCAACAAATCTTCCTTGAAAGCCATTATGTTACCAGGCTGAAACACATTTCCCTAGCGAGGAACACTGTTTCTCAAAGCTGATACTAAAAAGCATCGTGGTAGGAGAAGATGAATCCAGTGAGCTTGAAGACCCAAGGAGCATCTCCTCACCAGTTTGTTTGCCACTTTTCCAATTTGTCAGTGTCTCCATCCAGCAAAACATATGTCCCAAAGTTGCAGATGCACACGAAGCACAAGTAACTGGCCACACAGACCAACAGGGACACAGAATTGTGCCTTTGCCAGCCCCCACAAAACCATCAGCAATGATCGCATGAACAGCGTAAGCAGCTGTTCCTCACTTCCCCTCCAGATGATGAGGACTGAAGGTTACTAGTGGACACACATAATCACTCACTTTCCTTATCCACAGGCACACATGCATCAGCAGAAACCTCCACTTCCAGACACTTCATCCAGGCTCCATACCAAGATTATGAGTCTCGCCCTGTGTCCAGCTTTGGGCTTTCACATTATGGTCTTCCACTCACCAATCAGTCAAACTTAAAGTCTGCCAGAGAAACATACACATACACGCATGCACTGAAAGAGAGAGCAAGGAAAAAACTATAAATCAGGTTTAAAATGAGTCCAGGACAAGCTGAAGTGCAGACACAGACCTCAGCCAGAAAAACACACTGATTAGCAGCCTGCTTACACACAGTTGGACCCTTTTATTCCCTCTTCTACCCATTGTGCCATGCTTGTTCCTCCCCTACTCACTTTGATCCCTCCTTTTCCTGCCTCTGGCCCTTCCCTGAAATATCCCATAATGTTTTCTACATTCCTACAATCCCCATTTAAACATTTGATAATAAGCTTTCCACAATTCCACAAACCTCCTGAAATGTCCCGTTGTAAGTTTCCACTTTACCTGAGACCCATGATAGACTTTTCCCCTCTTTTTTGTCAGTTACCAGGCTCATGACTGAGAATTAAGCACGAGATGGTCAAAAACCATATTGTGAATGTTAAAAATGTAGTAGTACTGGTGATAGGATAGTACCTGGGACCACTGTCTTGCACTGCTTCGTTTATTACTCTGCAGGAATTGTGGCAGCATATGATTTCTGCAAGTCAGCTTTTAAGTTTTTAGAGCTGGATGTTTACTCCCTACCCACCTGCAAACCTACAGCCAGGCTCCCCAGCTGGCCTGTAAACTTTCTGTTAGGGCATATTCACCAGGCACGCAGGGTGCTCTGCCCAGCCAAGGTGACAGTGCACGGTGGGTGCGGAGCAGCTGGGACCATCCAGGGTCTCTCCAAGGCAAAAGCTCCTGCACATTTGATATCTAAACTAACTTCATCCTGACAGTCCCAGTTACATGGAGCCTCCTATTAAAGAGGTTTTTGTTTTAGCAGCTTTTGGAAAAGACCCTCTTGATTTGTTGTCTGGGAGCTACAGCCATCCGCCTGGAGACCATACAACATTCAGAAGGACTATAAGACAGTTCTTTCTTGTGTCACATAGACTGACTGATTTAGTGTAAGCACTAAGAAATAGCTACTCCTCTGCAGTGACATGTTGGATCCATGCTTTGGCTCAATCACTTTGGAGAATGCATAAAATCAATAAAAATACTGGCTACAAACTCCATGGCTAAGTGAAAAGTGTTCAGTGTCTTTGATGCAGGACAAGCTCAAGGAAACTTTTTCTTGATGAGACCTTCTGAGTGTCCTCTGCCCAGGCACAGATAGTGTATAATGGCACATCACCAGAGTAGGAACATGCATTAGGATTAAACTCAGGTTAGAGTCCTACTCATCTAAATTGTCTCACACAGGCAGGCTGCTGTACCTGTCCAGAGCCCACTGCAGGATCAGGACCTCCTTGAACAGAAAGATGAACCAGTTCAAGGAGAAGGTCTGGATCAGCTGTCACCATTCATGTCACTGTTTGAGGACCCAGACACAGCTCCTCCTTGTTCTAGCAAATCTCTCTCAATGCCATCAGCCCATGTCCAGCACAACCTGTGCACCTTCTTAATTCCAGCTGATGCTGTATATTTTTCTAGCAATTGTTCATGGGCCTCACACTTCTTTCACCCAGGGCTTTGCACTGCAGCTGAATTTAGATCAGCTGCCTGCCACAACTAATGAGTCAAACCAACCACTGCTGTCCCCCTGGACTGCCCTGCTGTCAGCAGGCTGGCTGCAAGGGAGTATCTTTGGGCCAGCTGCTGACGTTTTTATTCACAGCCATTTCCTCTCCCCACAGCTTGCTGCAGGCACAGTGTAATACTCACTTCTGCTTCTACTACTCCAATAGCATCTGATTTGCTTACAGCTCAAATGAAACCTTGGGGTCTGCTTTTGTAGGAAGGTCCCTCAGAAAGCTGAGTAAAGCCCCACATAGGCTCATGTGCAAGCAAGCCATCTTTCTCTTCGAAGGTGATTTGTAAAGAGATCAGGATTTGCCCCTCTCTGTGAAACAATTTGTGTCCTCAGTGATGAATCTGCCTGTATTTAACCTCCCAGAACTGTGTCAGCATGTCCCCTGTCATCAGAAGCAGCCAATTTGTCATCTGCAGATGCAGAGCCATTTAGTTGCTAATGGAAGCAATTTCTGCTTCCCTGATGCTGATGTTCATCCAGCCACATGCAGCCCAAGGCTCTGACAAAGCATTGTTCCTTCATGACTGCCCCAACACAGCAGCACCCACGTTCACTGAAACCTCCAGGAGTTTGCCAGCTAAATTTAATTAGCAGAGAAGAATGATCCAGAATTTCTTGCTGAGCTGAAGGTCTGTAGGGTCAGAGACCCATCCCTGTATACTCAGGCTACTGTTTTTGAAGCAGTATCTCCATGCTTGGCTCCAGTCAAACATCTCCTGTCCATTCTTCACACCCCTCTGGGGTGTTGTCTGTGTGTATCCTAGCACTTAGCCCAGGAAGGTCTAAATTAATAGCCCTGCATCACACTCACTGCACCAGCCTGACTTCCAAATGCAATGTGAAAGCTGGAGATGCTCAAGATGTGAGTCAGGAAGCCAGTTTCCTTTTCCATACCCTCTCCAGGGAGAGAAAAGCAGACACCTTTCAAGAACAAGCCAGAGGAAAGGCATGAGTCTGGAGGCAACCCCCCTCTCTCCACTAGCACTAGCAGGATGCTTGGGGCAAAGGTATATAAATAAGCACTGGAACAGGTCTTGGGTTTAGCACTTTAGCATCAGTCACATCACTGGGGCTGAGGTCCACTTCTGCTCCAGGAATTAAGTCAGTTTGTTTAGACCCACCACCCTAATGACATAGAGTTGACTAAGAACAATCATTATCACTAGTTTCTCAGCCAGTGGAAACTGCATCAATTCTCTGTGTGCCCCACTTTACCATTGCTAAAGAGCTCATTTATGGCACAAGTAAGTTGGAAGAGATTTCCTGTTCTCCTCTCCTTGATTAAGTTCTCCTCTTGAAAAGCAGAGTGAAGTGTTTATGAGCAGCATAGGACCTAAACTACTTTTCACATTCAGCTATACTTGATGGTTTCTTGGTCACAGCCAGAGGCAGCAATAAAAGCAATGACTCTACAGGAAGCATTCCCGGCCAGCAGCAGAGACCATACACAGGATGTTGTACAGGAACTGACACACACAGTCACACAGAGTCCTACTGGTAAATTGCTACTACTGTCCCCATGCTTGGGCATTGGGCAAGTGACAGTCCCAGACAACCCAACAGATGGGGCTTGCAGGATCCTGGGGGTCCCTCTGCAGAAACCACTGCCAGAGAACAAGGAACCAGGAAGGGAGGGACATGATTTGCAAATAAGCACCTCTCTGACTTCCAGTGACGAAAATACTTATTAAACACTGACATTTTACAAGGCACTATATAACTAGTGAGTAAAAATAACTTTTTTTAGGTCTATTACCCAGAAAAACATGAAGGGACTTTATTGGCTGGTAATTAAAATCCTGTCCCTTTTGGTGGCATACAGGAACCAAGGAGCAGGCATTTTTGCTAAGGGTATAGAAGCCAAACTGCACTAGCAATAACTATCTTTTATCTTCCCAGAAATGCACAATAAAAGACTCAGATCTTCTAGCTGAACTTTGCGAAAGGCTTCAGTAATCAAAAGTCAGCATGGAATCTTATCAGACATTCATTTTAAAGCTGCTAATATTTAAATACCTGCTTTCACATCCATCATTTTTATAGAATCATAGAATGCCTTGGGTTGGAAGTGACCTCTAAAGGTCACCCAGTCCAACCTCACTACACTAAGCAGGGACATCTCACACTAGGATTGCTCAGAGCCCCATCAAGCCTGACCTTGAATGTCTTCAGGGATGGGGCCTCTACCACCTCTCTAGGTGACCCGTTCCAGTGATCCACAACCTTCATATTAAAGAACTTCTTCCTGATGTTCAACTATCTAATTCCAACTAACCAATTAACAACTAACTAATGTCCAAATCTACCGACCCCTTGTCCTATCATTACATGTCCTTGTGAACAGGTCTTCCCCAGCCTTCTTACAGGCCCCTTTCAGGTATTAGAAGGTCCCCCTGGAGTCTTCTCTTCTCCAGGCTGAACAACCCCAACTTCCTCAGCCTGTCATCAAAAGAGAGGTGGTCCAGCCCTCTGATCATTTTTCTTGCCCTCCTCTGGACACATTCCAACAGGTCCATGTTCTTCTTGTGCTGAGGGCTCCTGACCTGGATGCAGCACTCCAGGTGGGGTCTCACCAGGGCAGAGCAGAGGGGCAGAATCACCTCTCTTGATCTGCTGGCCACATTTGTCTTGATGCAGCCCAGGATGGAGTTGGCCTTCTGGGCTGCAATTGCACATTGGTGGCTCATGTCCAGCTTTTCATCCACTAGGAGCCCCAGGGCTTCTTCCACAGGGCTGCTCTCCAGCATGTCTTCCCCCAGCCTGTACTGGTATCTCTGGTTGCCCCAGCCCAGGTGCAGGACCCTGCACTTGGCCTTGTTGAACCTCACGAGGTTCACCTGGGCCCACTTCTCCAGCTTCTCCAGGTCCCTCTGGATGGCCTCCTGTCCCTCTGGCATATTGACTACACCAGCCATCTTGGTGTCATGAGCAGACTTGCTGAGGGTGCTCTCAGTGTCTCTGTCAGTATCATTAATGAAGATATTAAACAGCACTGGTCCCAGTATGGACCCCTGAGGGACACCACTTGTCACCATTTCCCATCTGGACATTGAGCCTTTGACCACTATAGATGTGACCATCCAGCCAATTCCTTATCCTGAACAGTCCACCCATCAAACCCATATCTCTCCAACTTAGAACTACTGCTTGTTGGCAAAGCTGAAATAGCCACTATATTTGGCCTTTAAGCAACTAAGTCTGATTCCAGCTTTGCTTTCTAAGGGGTCATTCAGCTGATGAGATGCCCTAAACCTTCACAGACAGAGGGGTTTAATTCTGTTCTCCATCCCCTGCATCCCATCAGAACCTCGTTGGGCAAAAAATTCTGCCATGTTCAGCCAAAAATGGGAGTTCTCTGCAGTCATCTAACTCAAACATTCCCAAATATATTTTTACTTTAATTTAGTATGCCTTCTTTAAGACACTGCCAGAAAAGTCCAGATCTTGCATTCCTAAAACTAAGATATTGCTACCCATAAAAATAAATAGATGGCAATTACTAAGAAATTACATTTAGACCAAAACCAACTACATTTATTACCATCTCAATGTGTGCAGCATAAAATGCAGCAATACAAAAGTTTAAGGAGACGAGGCAGGCAAAGAAACTTCTTCCTTTTTAATGATGTAGCCAGGAACAAGCTGAGCTCAATAACTGAAATCTGAAGCAGCAGAGCTCATGTACAGATAACAGAGCAGTTCAGCAAGAGGTACAGTGCAAATAGATCAGAGATGACTATGCATTAAATGAGGAGAGCAGGCTGGGGAAGATCCTGTTGTGGAGCTGCCTTCTGTTAAGCTTTAAGCTCTACAGCCAACAGCCTTTACTCAGAAGTCCATCAATTTCCATGGATGTACCCAAGCCTTCACTAGGAAGCCTTGTTACAGGTCAAAAGCTTTGTTTTGCCTGTTGAGTGTAATTCAGGCAACAACGTTATCAAGTCCAAAAGTACTTCCAGGGGTATACAGGTCCCTCCAGTTCAGGAGACAAAAATCAACTGTCCTGGTATAAAAGGGCTCTCATACCTTTATCACTGCATTTCAGCCATGGGCACTGTGTTGTAACCAGTAACATGAACCAAGCAGTGTTGTGCTCCCACACAGTACAACCCTGACCATTCCCAGTTTAATAACACCAGCTTCTGCAACTGTGTTGGTTATTTTAATACAACATTGCTAAAATATTCTAAAATACAGTAGGAATTAAAAGGAGGGGGGAAACAAACAAACAAACAAACATACAAACAAACAAAAACAAAAAAAAATGGAGCATCTAAGAGCTAGGAAAATTTAAATTACAGTTCTCACAAGTTATCTCTGAACTTGTACTCTCTCCAAATCTCATCTGACTACTGTGGAAATAGGAGGTAAATATTTCTATAAAATGAGAATGGTTTCCTGGATAGCAGTGGCAGTGCAACACCTTACTCTGGAAGAGCTTCCAGTATGAAGATGTTCTTAAAAAATGAAGAACTGTCCAAAACCAAAGCTTGCAAGGATTATCTTACATCTGTCCCTTTGGCTGACATTATGTCCACTTGCCCTACACAATGGCCACATTAAGCCATTTGCTGGATAATGGTGAGTTTCAATGAATCTAACTCACTCTGGCTCAGGCTCACAGCTGGGAATAGAAGATGCCTTTATCTTCACTGCTCAAGAGGTTCAAAGAAAGTTTTACTCTTGTCCAGAGCAAACATTCTTTTCCTGAAATATGCTGTTCAGTGAGGATCTGGATAATCCATTCACCACACAACTCTGCTAACTCCACTCCACTGGCAGCCTTCCCAGCCCTTGCTCCCACCCAGCTCACCCAGGGCTGTGGCCCTGAGGGAGCCTGGTGTGCAGGTCTTTGGTCGATTTTTTAAATGCTCACTGCTCACCTTCCTCACCTTCCTGGTTCTTTCTCTTCCAGATGCATCCAACCCAAGACAGGCTCTGTCCTATGAGCACTGCTGAAGAAGTGCAGCACTCCCCACAAATACACACAGACTGACTGCTTCCTGCCCTTGTATCTGGTTGTCTTGCATGAAGTCCCAAAATTCCGTGGTGTCTGCAGGTTGTTAAGGACAAATCCCCTTAACTTAAGGACTCACATTGGTGGAGAACCTGGTCCCTTGGCAATCAGTCTCAAAGGCTGATTATTCTCATTCTCAAAAATCTATATTGTATTTCCAGGTTTATTTTTGCAGACTTGAATTTCCAGACACTTTTCCTATTAAGAAGTCCTCTAAAGCCTCCTCTCCCTGGGCAGTAGTTTCATCAGGCTTCTTTCTTACATAGTAAGGAGGATTGCAGTTTTATTTAGGCACCACAACAAAGCAGAGTTCCAGTCCTGGCTCTGTTCCTCCTGTTCCTGTAGTTCTGCTCTAGTTCCAGGAAATTATCTAGATTTCATTTGGCAAGGACAAGGGGAAAAAGTGTTTCAACCCACCTTCCTACCTTGTCATCTCTATAAACCCAGATATCTCTAACTCTTCCTCGACTGGACAGCATGAGACCCTGTTCCCAGTATTCCCCATCCTACTGTGTTGATGAGGCATTTCATGCCAAGGTCTGCAGCAGGATTATCACAATCAATGGCTACAAGCTCTTCAAGAGGAAAAGAAAGGGAAGGAGAGGAGGTGGAGTGGCCCTGTATGTTATGATAGCATAGGGAATGCTATGAGAGTTTGGAAATCAAGTCTAGTCATGATGAGGTTGAGAGTGTTTGGATCAGGTTAAGGGCCAATAAAGCTGATGTTGCTATAGCCCTCCCAGCCAAAGCTGGTGGACGAAGCTTTCTATCAGCAGTTGGGAGAAATCTCCCAGTCACTTGCTGTTGTTCTTGTGGGGGATTTGTCTCCCAGATATCTGCTGGGAATACAACACAGCAGAGAGGGAACATTACAAGAGGTTCCTGGAATGTGTGTAAGATACTGCCTCACCCAGCTGATAAGTGAGCCAACCAGGGAGGGTGCCCTCCTGGACCTGCTTCTGGTGAGCAGGGAAGGTCTTGTGGGGGAAGTAAAAGTTGGAGGCTGTCTCAAGCAGTGATCGTGAGATGATGGAGTTTTTGATCCTTGGAGAAACAAGGAGTGGGGTTAGTAAAACTGCCACCTTAGACTGTGGGAAGCCACATCAGGAACATGAAGATCAGCGAGGTACAGAGCCAGGCAACAGGCACACCTAGAGTACAGCTCAGGCAAGGATCAGGGTCAAGGACCACAGACAAGGAAATGAGATTACAATGAGACTTCTCCACTGCTCTTTCTCATATCTTACTTGTTTTTTCCTAGCCTGACCCCAGGTGACAGCAGCACCAGATCACATCTAGCCTTAATCACAGCAGCCAAGACCCCTTGGAGGGGTAGGGGATGAGACTAAATATATCCCAAGCCACAGTGAGGCCAAACAGCCAAATCCTGCTGAGACAGGTGCCACACAGCTTCACTGCTCCCCCTTCCATAGATGAGCCAAAACTTTCAGGCCCTTATTGTGCAAGTGCCAGACATTTACACTTACTGAACACAGCATTTCCATAACCCTTCCCTCACTGCCCTCCAACAAGGCATTTTTAGGAGAGCTGGCCTCCTCCCAACAACAGAAGGCTCCCAGATAGGCTTCAATTCCTCTTCCAGCAGTGACTTCCTCTTTGTCCTGTGGATCCAACCTCCAATTTCTTCTCTAAATCAGCACACTCCCTCTGTTCTTACTTACAGCTTCATGCACATTTTCTCGAGGTTATTTTGCAGCTGGGCTTTGTGCAATCTGATTCTCTCTATGCAAAACTTGCTGCATGCAAATCCATCCTTGCTTCCCTTGCTCTGATGCAGTGGAAAGTCCACATCTCTCCCTATAGGATCAGAGGACTTCAAAAGGGGGGAGCTGGGTAGAGTCCCTGGCTCTGACATCCTTAGGGGAGAAAGAGCATGGACATGGAGACATGGGCATGGAAAACATTCATCCTGTTTACTCAGATCACTGGTGCAAACACTGCTTTCAGACACAGTTGTTCCTGGTTTGGTTTCCAAGCTGAATGTAGATAATTGCCTTTCCTCCTGCTTTTCCTTCAGAAGTCAGACCACATGGGCAGCACTTGCTGCTTGTCAGGGCATGGCTCACCTGATTCCAGGGGCAGGCTTGTTCTAGTGCCCACCTGGTTCCCCCTTTCCAGGGAAAGCCCACAGCCAGTAGGTTTATAATTCCTCCTAGCTACAGCCAATGTTTGCCCACCCTCTTTCTCTAGGTCACTTTTACTCTTGCTTGGCCCTTGCTGGTGACAGTAACCTGCCCTCCCTTCCTCTGGAGGGCACACTCATTGTCAGTCTTCCCAATCTAAGCACTAATGGCTTGGCTTCACCCCTTCTAGATGAATTGAGTCAGGGACAGGGTTTACTGCTATCCCCTTGCACACATTTCCACCAACCCAAGAGTTATCCCTGACATGCTGTCACATAGGCACTTATATACTGCCTGGATATTGCTTGGGAAAAGGTTTTCAAGCCTAATCCAGAAGTCGATGTGTTTGCACTGTCTGCAGCTACTAATAACAGAGCTCTGGATGGGGTTTTGTGTGTGCTGGGACTGACACAGAAGACACCCTGATAGTTTAACAGCCAGCCACTTGATTCCCAAAAGCTCCTCATTAATAGCTGCACTTTCTCCATGACGAAATGAAACAAATCCAAAACAACTCAAAACCAAAACCAGTTCCTGTTCACACGTGCACATGCCAGAAGAGTCCGTCACAAATTCACTGTCAGTACTCAGTTGCTTCTCCCATTTAAATTAATCTGTAGAAGACAAGAGAAAAATATAATTGAATAGGTGCTGACTTACAGGTCACATGTCCTGTAAATCAAGGGAAAGCCCTCTTAGCTATTGACTCTAGCTTTCTTGCAGGTCTGCAGACCTTAGCACTGTGGTCTGAGAGCTGAGGCTGGACAGATGCACCAAGCTATCAGAGATGATTTACCACTTAACACTAATTAGATCTAATGGAAGCTCTAGGATGAAAACTGCATTTGCATCAACAGGAGGTTCTCACTCTGCTCAGCATGAGTGCTTCTGTGAATGATGCAGTTCCCATTCCATGCCTAGGAGTCTAGAGGGAGGGAAATTTACTCCTTTGCTTCTGGCTGAATTCCAGAAGGGTCTAGCCTTCTGTGCCAAGCTCTTCCTACTCCCAGGCTAACACATGTCATCTTTTAGCAACCACAAGAGGGACCCCTGTTCATAGTGCAGCATCGGGCATGCAGGGTTCTGGAAACTCATTCAGAGCAGGAACACAGCTTATAGACTCTGAGTTCAGCTCTGCTCCACCCTTAATTCCTACCCTGCTATTTGACAAAGAAAAATATATTCAGACAAGGGAGAAAAGATAAATGTTCCCAAGATCTTCAGTGACTTTTCAGCTGCTTCCCTGACTTTTCACACAAATGTCATGGCTTCTTGGCTTTCAGAATGATGTCTTCTACAAGTAAGCAGCCCTTAACAAGAGAGAACGTGTTCAGGTTAACTGGCAATGCCTCTCACTAAGCAAAACCACATACATCCTGCAGGATGGGGTGGTTATGCAAAAGACATCTATATTTCCACAGGCCAAAGCTACTTTGCCTAAGCCTCCTTAACACTTGTAAACCTACCTCCAGGTCTTCCCCTCTTCCCCACCCTCCCTGCCCCCCCATCTCGGGTATTGATAGACAAACTGGTAGATGCATCTTGCTGCCCTGCCAGTAGTAGGACCCTTATCATCTCTCCTGTCCCTCACCTTCACAGGGTTTTAATGATGGACAACTCCTTTCTACTCTTGAGAACTTCAGCTCAGGGGCTTTTTGCCTAAATCTGTGTTGACTGCATCCACACAACAACACTCATTCAGTGCCTCACACCTGGCTGATGCTCCCCTTATCACTTATCTTTCATGCCAGCAACCACAGCCTTGCAGCCATGACATCACTCTGAGTTCCCTTTGGGCAGTGTAAGCCCCACTTGCTGTCCACCCATCCCCTTTGTTAGCTGAGCATTGCTGGCACAAGTGTGGTGAGAAAGAGATGGGGACCAAAGCCCCAGCATAACATCAAGAGGAGCTGCTGACTGGTGACAGCATCCTATGGTGGTTGTCCCCATTTCCTCTGGCTCCTTAGCACACCAGGGTGGAGATGCTGGGCTGCACAGCAGCAGGGAGGGGAAGAGCAACCTCCCAAACTCTCCAGAGGATTTTTCTCACACCTCAGTGTTCACTTGAAATTTACCAGCTATTTCCTTCTCACACAGAAATTCTGCAGGATCTCGATCTCCTCCTGCCTTGTTGTGTTACTCATCCTGGCAATGGGTCTTCTTAGGCAGTTTGTGACAAAGTAAATATGTTCTGCAGTCAAAAGAGTTTTGACCGAGAAAGCTGCTCACTGATCTCTGCTAAAACTGTAAGCCTGACATCCCACTGTCTTGCAAAGGTCAGCAGTCTGAAGAAAAAGAAAGATATGGGAAGACCTGAGCATCACAGCTGCTCAGGAGTTTGGAGAGGTTGAGCTTCAAGGAGGTCTGTTCACCTCCTGCAGCTTTTCTCCAGTTGCCAGAGATGGCTCCTCACTTTTTAGCACCTTCTATCCTCAGCAAAGCAAATTTGAAGGAACATAAGGCAACACTCCCAGCCCCAACACAAAGGTTCCCACCACATGGGTCTTGTACAGAGGACACATCCTTGAGCCAGAGCAGGAGCTCTGGTCATGGGCCTGGGAGGAAATGGTGGAGCTTGGCTGCACCCAGGGCACACACTGCAAAATAAGGCAAAATAAGGTGTACTGGGACCTCCTGCACTACTGAAGCACAAGCAGTTAGCAACATTAGGTGACTGCCTAAGCCTATGGTTCTGCCCAGGCACTTTTCAATGTAGTAAGAAAAAGATCTCTCTAACTAGCTGGTTCTCCTTCAAGCAGGTCCCCAGGTGGCTGAATGAGGCAGTGCTTCTCCAGGTCATCTCTCAAGCCTTAATGCATTTGCTAAGAGGTCTGCAGGTGCTTGCCCAGTCATCTGACTACACTCAGCATCGTGCTGGGGGTGAGTGGAGTGAGAAGCCACTGCATGTGGACAGTCGTTTGAGAAAGCAAAGTGCCACAGGGAAAAAGAGCTGAACTGGCAGTGCTTCTTCATTACTTATCTTAGGTTATGACCTTGCCAAGAGGCTCTGTCACAAAATAGGATCTACCTGGTGCCAGGTTCTTTATAGAGTCCTGACAAGAGATCCCGATTAGCAAAACAAGCAAAACACAGAGAGTCAGTGAGGAAACTGAGGGAGGGAGTATCTGCAGGGTCACCAACCTCTCCTCATCAGTAGCTGCCAATGAAAATGTGGGCTCCAGATTTGACTGAGATCAAGGTACTTAACTGTATTAGAAATACTTTCAGAGTGGCTTTGGAGTACTATAAGCCTCCCTTCCAGGCTATGGTCCAAGGGAAGGTTCAGGGCTAAAGAGACCTTTGCTTTGGGCATCTGTATATAATGTTCCTGTTAGAAGGTGAGAATTTGTTCCTGCTG